>NW_027142425.1:647500-950000 GCF_026170545.1 Melanerpes formicivorus | reverse complement strand
AGCAGAGCTGGGGAGGGACTGCATCCTCTGGGTAGAGTTGTGAGGAACAACCTAGGAGTAGCTGCCTGATAGCTGCCATCTGCTGGGCTTTGTCAGCACTGATGCTTAGCTTCCTTTTGTCTGGTTTCATTTCCTAAGGAAGAGTCTGATAGTGAGTGACTAAATGAATCTGGGGGTAGGAGGATGCTGCCACAGCACTGCCCAAAGCCTGGCCCTTGGCAGAAGCTCCTGGGTGACAGGGATGAGGGTCTGCCAGTCTGTGCCAGCAGATGCAAGGACATTTCAGCCAATGGAGATTTTCTCTCTCCTTGCCTTCATCTAGTGACAGATAGCAGAGCTCTTGAACTCCCTGGCTACTGAAGATGCCCAGGGATCCCTTCCCCAGTGTGTGTTGAGGTTCCTCCTGGAGATCTTACTTCCACCAGCTGCAGGAGCATGAAGCCCTACAGCCCTGTGTCATAGAATCATGGAATTGTTTGGGTTGGAAAAGCCCTCTGAGATCATCCCACCATCAACCCAACCCCAGCAGGGCCACCAAACCATGGCCCCAGCTGCCATGGCCACAGGGTTCTTGAACACCTCCAGGTGTGGGGACTCCACCACCTCCCTGGGCAGCCTGTTCCAGTCCCTGACCACTCCTGCAGCAAAGGAAGTTTTCCTCATCTGCAGCCTAACCCTCCCCGGGCACGATTTCAGCCCAGTTCCACTCCTTCTGTCACCTGAGACTGGGAAGCAGAGCCCAACCCCAACCTGGCTCCAGTCTCCTCTCAGGGAGCTGTAGAGAGCTATGAAGTCTCCCTCAGCCTCCTCTTCTCCAGGCTGAACACCCCCAGCTCCCTCAGATCCTGCCCAGCCCTGTTCTCCAGACCCTTCCCCAGCTTTGTTGCCCTTCTCTGGACCTGCTCCAGCCTCTCAGCGTCCTTCTTGGAGTGAGGGGCCCAAAACTGAACCCAGGACTGACGTCCCTGGTGCCCAGTACAGAGGCACCATCCCTGCCCTGCTCCTGCTGCCCACACCATTGCTGCTCCAGGCCAGGCTGCTGGTGGCCTTCTTGGCCACCTGGGCACACTGCTGGTGGTACAGAGGCCGATGCTTTTGCAGCTCTGCTGAGCCCATGCAGCTGAGCCCAAGCTGCTAAGCCCATGCTGCTAAGCCCATGCAGCCGAGCCCATGCTGCTAAGCCCATGCAGCCAAGCCCATGCAGCTGAGTCCACGCAGCCGAGCCCATGCTGCTAAGCCCATGCAGCCGAGCCCATGCAGCTGAGCCCATGCAGCTGAGCCCATGCAACCGAGCCCATGCAGTTGAGCCCATGCAGCCGAGCCCATGCTGCTGAGCCCATGCAGCTGAGCCCATGCTGCTAAGCCCACGCAGCCGAGCCCATGCAGCTGAGCCCATGCAGCCGAGCCCATGCAACCGAGCCCATGCAGCTGAGCCCATGCAGCCGAGCCCATGCTGCTGAGCCCATGCAGCTGAGCCCATGCTGCTAAGCCCATGCAGCCGAGCCCATGCAGCCGAGCCCATGCAGCTGAGCTCATGCTGCTGAGCCCATGCAGCCGAGCCCATGCTGCTGAGCCCATGCAGCTGAGCCCATGCAGCTGAGCCCATGCTGCTGAGCCCATGCAGCCGAGCCCATGCTGCTAAGCCCATGCAGCCAAGCCCATGCAGCCGAGCCCATGCAGCTGAGCTCATGCTGCTAAGCCCATGCAGCCGAGCCCATGCTGCTAAGCCCATGCAGCCGAGCCCATGCAGCCGAGCCCATGCTGCTAAGCCCATGCCGCCGAGCCCATGCTGCTAAGCCCACGCAGCCGAGCCCATGCTGCTAAGCCCATGCAGCCGAGCCCACGCAGCCGAGCCCACGCAGCCGAGCCCATGCAGCCGAGCCCACGCAGCCGAGCCCATGCTGCTAAGCCCATGCAGCCAAGCCCATGCAGCCGAGCCCATGCTGCTAAGCCCATGCAGCCAAGCCCATGCAGCCGAGCCCATGCTGCTAAGCCCATGCAGCCGAGCCCATGCAGCCGAGCCCATGCTGCTAAGCCCATGCAGCCGAGCCCACGCAGCTGAGCCCATGCAGCCGAGCCCATGCTGCTAAGCCCATGCAGCTGAGCCCATGCAGCCAAGCCCATGCAGCCGAGCCCATGCTGCTAAGCCCATGCAGCCGAGCCCACGCAGCTGAGCCCATGCAGCCGAGCCCATGCTGCTAAGCCCATGCAGCTGAGCCCATGCAGCCAAGCCCATGCAGCCGAGCCCATGCAGCCGAGCCCATGCTGCTAAGCCCATGCAGCCGAGCCCACGCAGCCGAGCCCACGCAGCCGAGCCCATGCAGCCGAGCCCACGCAGCTGAGCCCATGCTGCTAAGCCCATGCAGCCAAGCCCATGCAGCCGAGCCCATGCTGCTAAGCCCATGCAGCCGAGCCCATGCAGCCGAGCCCATGCTGCTAAGCCCATGCAGCCGAGCCCATGCTGCTAAGCCCATGCAGCCAAGCCCATGCAGCCGAGCCCATGCTGCTAAGCCCATGCAGCCGAGCCCATGCAGCCGAGCCCATGCTGCTAAGCCCATGCAGCCGAGCCCACGCAGCTGAGCCCATGCAGCCGAGCCCATGCTGCTAAGCCCATGCAGCTGAGCCCATGCAGCCAAGCCCATGCAGCCGAGCCCATGCAGCCGAGCCCATGCTGCTAAGCCCATGCAGCCGAGCCCATGCAGCCGAGCCCACGCAGCCGAGCCCATGCAGCTGAGCCCACGCAGCCGAGCCCATGCTGCTAAGCCCATGCAGCCAAGCCCATGCAGCCGAGCCCATGCTGCTAAGCCCATGCAGCCAAGCCCATGCAGCCGAGCCCATGCTGCTAAGCCCATGCAGCCGAGCCCATGCAGCCGAGCCCATGCTGCTAAGCCCATGCAGCTGAGCCCACGCAGCTGAGCCCATGCAGCCGAGCCCATGCTGCTAAGCCCATGCAGCTGAGCCCATGCAGCCAAGCCCATGCTGCTAAGCCCATGCAGCCGAGCCCACGAAGCTGAGCCCATGCAGCTGAGCCCATGCAGCCGAGCCCATGCTGCTAAGCCCATGCAGCTGAGCCCATGCAGCCAAGCCCATGCTGCTAAGCCCATGCAGCCGAGCCCACGAAGCTGAGCCCATGCAGCCGAGCCCATGCAGCCGAGCCCATGCTGCTAAGCCCATGCAGCTGAGCCCACGCAGCTGAGCCCATGCAGCCGAGCCCATGCTGCTAAGCCCATGCAGCTGAGCCCATGCAGCCGAGCCCATGCTGCTAAGCCCATGCAGCCGAGCCCATGCAGCCGAGCCCACGCAGCCGAGCCCATGCAGCCAAGCCCATGCAGCCGAGCCCATGCAGCCGAGCCCATGCTGCTAAGCCCATGCAGCCGAGCCCACGCAGCCGAGCCCATGCTGCTAAGCCCATGCAGCCAAGCCCATGCAGCCGAGCCCATGCTGCTAAGCCCATGCAGCCGAGCCCATGCTGCTAAGCCCATGCAGCCAAGCCCATGCAGCCGAGCCCATGCTGCTAAGCCCATGCAGCCGAGCCCATGCAGCCGAGCCCATGCTGCTAAGCCCATGCAGCTGAGCCCACGCAGCTGAGCCCATGCAGCCGAGCCCATGCTGCTAAGCCCATGCAGCTGAGCCCATGCAGCCAAGCCCATGCTGCTAAGCCCATGCAGCCGAGCCCACGAAGCTGAGCCCATGCAGCTGAGCCCATGCAGCCGAGCCCATGCTGCTAAGCCCATGCAGCTGAGCCCATGCAGCCAAGCCCATGCTGCTAAGCCCATGCAGCCGAGCCCACGAAGCTGAGCCCATGCAGCCGAGCCCATGCAGCCGAGCCCATGCTGCTAAGCCCATGCAGCTGAGCCCACGCAGCTGAGCCCATGCAGCCGAGCCCATGCTGCTAAGCCCATGCAGCTGAGCCCATGCAGCCGAGCCCATGCTGCTAAGCCCATGCAGCCGAGCCCATGCAGCCGAGCCCACGCAGCCGAGCCCATGCAGCCGAGCCCATGCAGCCGAGCCCATGCTGCTAAGCCCATGCAGCCGAGCCCACGCAGCCGAGCCCACGCAGCCGAGCCCATGCAGCCGAGCCCACGCAGCCGAGCCCATGCTGCTATGCCCATGCTGCTAAGCCCATGCAGCCGAGCCCATGCAGCTGAGCCCATGCAGCTGAGCCCATGCTGCTAAGCCCATGCAGCCGAGCCCATGCAGCCGAGCCCATGCTGCTGAGCCCATGAAGCTGAGCCCATGCAGCTGAGCCCATGCAGCCAAGCCCATGAAGCTGAGCCCATGCAGCTGAGCCCACACAGCCAGGCCTGGTTAGGCCCAAGGCCACGGGAGGATGGGTAGTCTCAGATCTGGCCAGCTGAGACTAGCCTAGCAGTGGGGGGGGAAGGAGGAGCCCTGGGGGTTTTGGGTGCACCCTCAGGTGGGGATGGGATCTCTCTGGGTCTGTTTTGGGGTCTCTCTTGTCACTGTGTTTCTGGTTCTCTGCACACACTCACTGCTCTCTGTTTAAACTTTCCATCTCTTTTGCAATCCGTTTGTCTGAGTCGTTATTTCTGCACGTGGTGGGGAGGGGGTTTGCCCCAACCCATTACATGAGCCCATGCAGCTGAGCCCACTCTGATGAGCTTTAGCCATTACCTTCTCTTTATCTCCATCCCCAGGTTCTCACACTGCTGCTGTTCTGATTCCCTCCCTTGGCCCAGCAGGGGGGAACGAGCGAGCTGCTTTGTGGGGCTGAGTTGCTCCCCCAGCTTACACCACGAGAACAATGAGGAGGCAGGAACCCTCCTCTGCTTTCTCTGGTGTTTTCTCACAGCAGCAGACAGCAAGTGTTCATTGCTTATTTATCTTGGGGTATGGAGGGGCAGAGGCCTGGTGACATGGCTTGGAGCAGGTTGAAACCCCCAGCTGGGTGTGGAATTCTGTCAGGAGAGGCTCTCCAGCTTCACCTGCTGGCCAGGAGGTTTCTTTGAACTTCCACTCCAGAGCAAACCTCACAGGTTAATATTCTTGCACCTCTGCTGGAGCCAACCAGCTACCAGCTGTGCTTGAGGAGAGCAGGGAAAAGAATTTTGAGCAGCAGAGAAACTTCTTGTCCTGCATGCAAATGTCTCTGCACTGCTTGTTGAGGCTGTGGGTGTCGTCTGCCTTGCCTTTGGACAAGCCTTTGACACTGTTTCCCTCAGAGTTCTCCTGGACAAACTGCCTGCTGATGGCTTGGGTGGCACAGGCTCTGCTGGATAGAGCCCTGGCTGGCTGGACAGGCCCAGAGAGTGGTGCTCTGTTGAGGAATGGCTTGAATCTCAGGGACATGGTTCTATGGGACAGCTGTTTGAACAAAGTGTAGGCCGTACTCCACCTTGTTGTTTACTGCTCACAGTTGGATGATGTGCTGATGCAGCAAGGTCACCATAGCTTTGTGGCTGTGCTTGCAGCTGTGTTAGAAGATAACAGCATGTGAAACAAAGTGTATGTGAAACAAAGAGCTACTTAGAGAGGAGCTTGTGAAATTGCACCTAGACCTAGCTGCAAGCAGGCTGGATGTTATGATGTAACCCAAAGGAGTAATGACAGGTGTGCATATTTAGCTGAGATGCTTTGTAAGCCGTGCTTTCGAACAGGAAAGTTGAGGCTTGCTTATCAATCATATTGATTGCTGCGGGTCTGCCCTCGCCGTCGTCCCGACAGCGCTCAGTGGAGTTCATGCAGGCAGTGGCCAGGCAGCGGTGGTGCACCTCAGGGCTCAGGGCTGGGACCACTTCTGTTTCACATCTTTATTGATGACCTTGATGAAGGCACAGAGTGTGCCAGCAGTGAGTGTGCAGGTGGCACCAAGTGAGGTGGAGAGTTGATCTGCACCAGGGCAGGGAGGCTCTGCAGAGGGGCTTGGGGAGAGTGGATCCATGGCCAGCGTTACCAGGAGGAGCTTCATCAAAGCCAGGTGCCAGGGCCTGCACTTGGCCACAACAACCCCAAGCAGTGCTCCAGGCCTGGGGCAGTGTGGCTGGGAAGCTGCTGGCAGAAAGGGACCTGGGGGCTCTAAGGGACAAGCAGCTGAACAGGAGCCAGCAGTGTGCCCAGGGGGCCAAGAAAGCCAAAGGCCTCCTGGCTGGGGTCAGCAATGCTGTGTCCAGCAGCAGCAGGGAGGGGACTGTCCCCTGGCACTCAGCTCTGGGCAGGCCACACCTCGAGTGCTGTGGCCAGGTTTGGGCACCTCCAGCCAAGAGAGAAGTGGAGGTGCTGGAGCCAGGGCAGAGCAGGGCAAGGCAGCTGGGAAGGGCCTGGAGAAGAAATCTGATGGAGAGAGACTGAAGGAGCTGGGGCTGGTTAGTGTGAAAGAGGGGAGGCTGAGGGCAGAGCTCCTGGCTGTCTACAGCTCCCTGAAGGGAGGTTGTGGAGAGGCTGCTGCTGGTCTCTGCTCCCAGTAATTAGTGACAGAACAAGAGGGAAGGGCCTCAAGCTGCAGCAGGGCAGGGTTAGACTGTTCAGAGTTACAGCACTGCATGGGAATCCATCCTCTGAGTTTCCAGCCTCCTGCTGAGTTGACTCTCCTTTAGAGAGTGCCCTGAGACCCCCTTGGCAGGGTGAGAGTTTTCTTTGGTGCCTCTGAGCCTCAGTTTTATCCTTCCCCAGACCTGCACACTCTGGATTTTGGATGTATGATGTCCTAAGTCACCTACAGCACTGGGGTGCTGTAAATTCAGATTGGTGACAGCCCAGTAATATTTCCAGGCATTCCATACCCATGATTCAAACTAACTCATGCTCTTTGCTTGCAGCAGAGAAAGGCCAGGGCAGGGCAGATCCAGAGTAGATACTTTGGAGTGTTGCACAGCTTCACAGCTTGCACTGGGTTGGAAGGGAGCCTCCAAGGGCATCTTGTCCAAGCCCTGCAGGCAGCAGGGACACCTCCAGCTGGAGCAGGCTGCCCAGGGACACAGCCAGGCTGAGCTTGAATGGCTCCAGGGATGAACTTGCCTGCCCGTGCCAGAAATAGAAGGATGTGACAACCATGTGCTGACTTCAAGGGAGGAGCATCCTGGTTTCCCTTCAGAGGGGGAGTCTCCAAAGTTCTCAGGAGCTGTAGGTTATTTGAAAACCTACACAAGTACCCCAGAGGCTCCAGTCTTCTTCCAGCTCATGAAGCTTGTTGTAGAGTCCAGGGTGGCTGCTGCTGCTGCTTTTCTGTCAGTGATGGCACCCCAAGAAGCTGCATTTAAGGATCAGTTCTGCCAAGATGCCTCCTGTGGTTCATGCCACAGCATGCTTTTGGGCTTTGGAGACAAGGGAAGCAAATTCCTTGCCTGCAAGTATTGCTGCTGCTGGGTGACTGAGCTTGCCACCAGGAGCCTGCCATCTTCTCATGATGAATCAGCTGGGAATGAGAGCAGCTCTGTGTTCACTGCTGCCTGCCGGAGACGACGATGAGAAGAGGCTTTTGTGTGAGCAACGCCCCCCTGCTGGCTGGGGCTGCTGCTGCTGCTGCCCAGCTGCACGTTTCAGAGCAGCCCCTTCAAGTTCTCCTCAGAGGGTAAAAGGAGGCTGTGCTTCTCCAAGCAGCACTGGCCAGAGAAGGGCTTGTGCTGAGTGAAGAGTGCTGCACACAGACCAGGGCCGGCTGCCTTTCCAGCTTCCTCACCTGGAGACTTTCTGGCAGTTCCTCAGCAGCTCCTGGGGGGTTCACAGGGCTGTAACAGGTGAAGTCTTCCTCCTCTTAGTGGACATGGAGGGGAATATAGGAACTAAAGATGAGGAAGAGCAGAGGTACTGAACCCCTTCTTTGCCCCAGTTTTCAATAGCAGGACAGGTTGTCTGCAGGACAAGTGGCCTCCTGAGCTGGCAGATGGAGCAGGGAGCAGGATATTCTCCCTGTGATCCAGGGGGAGGTAGTTAGAGACCTCCTTAGCCACTTGGATCCCCACAAGTCCATGGGACCGGATGGGATCCATCCTAGGGTGCTGAGAGAGCTGGCAGGTGAGCTGCCAAGCTGCTCTCCATCATTTTCCAGCAGTCCTGGCTCACTGGAGAGGTCCCAGAGGACTGGAAGCTGCCAACGTGGTGCCCATCCACAAGCAGGGCCGGTTGGATGAGCCAGGGAATTATAGGCCTGTCAGCCTGAGCTCAGTGCCAGGCAAGATCATGGAACAGGTCATCCTGAGTGCAATCACACAGCACTTACAGGATGGCCAAGGGATCAGGCCTAGCCAGCATGGAGTTAGGAAGGGCAGGTCCTGCCTGACCAACCTGATCTCCTTCCATACCCAGGTATGGTGCATGTGGGGCAGGCTGTGGATGGAGGCTACCTGGACTGCAGCAAGGCCTTTGACACTGTTCCCCACAGCAAGCTCCTGGGCAAGCTGTCAGCCCCTGGCTGGGACAGCAGCACTCTGAGCTGGGTTAGGAACTGGCTGGAGGCTGAGCCCAGAGAGTGGTGGTGAATGGTGCCACAGCCAGCTGGCAGCCAGGCACCAGTGCTGTGCCCCAGGGATCAGTGCTGGGCCCCAGCCTGCTCAATATCTTTATTGATGATCTGGAAGAGGGGATGGAGTCCATCAGCAGTAAATGTGCAGATGACAGCAAGCTGGGGGCAGGAGTTGATCTGCTGGAGGGTAGAGAGGCTCTGCAGAGGGACCTCAACAGGCTGGAGAGATGGGCAGGCTCCAAGGGCAGGAGATTGAACACATCCAAGTGCCAGGTGCTGCACATTGGCCACAACAACCCCATGCAGTGCTACAGGCTGGGGTCAGAGTGGCTGAGAGCAGCCAGGCAGAGAGGGACCTGGGGATGCTGGTGGACAGCAGCTGAACATGAGCCTGCAGTGTGCCCAGGCAGCCAAGAAGGCCAATGGCATCCTGGCCTGCATCAGGAACAGTGTGGCCAGCAGGAGCAGGGAAGTCATTGTGCTCAGCACTGGTTAGGCCACACCTTGAGTCCTGTGTCCAGTTCTGGGCCCCTCAGTTTAAGAAGGACATTGAGAGACTTGAAGGTGTCCAGAGAAGGGCAACAAAGCTGGGGAGGGGTCTGGAGCACAGCCCTGTGAGGAGAGGCTGAGGGAGCTGGGGTTGCTTAGCCTGGAGAAGAGGCTCAGGGGAGACCTTCTTGCTCTCTACGACTCCCTGCAGGGAGGTTGTAGCCAGGTGGGGGTTGGTCTCTACTCCCAGGCAACCAGCACCAGAACAAGAGGACACAGTCTGAAGCTGTGCCAGGGGAGGTTTAGGCTGGAGGTGAGGAAGAAATTCTTCCCAGCAAGAGAGATTAGGATGTGCTGCCCAGGGAGGTGGTGGAGTCCCCATCCCTGGAGGTGTTTAGGAAGAGCCTGGATGAGGCCCTTGGTGCCATGGGTTAGTTGATCAGATGGTGCTGGGGGATAGGTTGGACTTGATGATCTCGAAGGTCTTTTCCAACCTGGTTAATTCTGTTCTGTTCTGTTCTATTCTATTCTATTCTATCCTATTCTATTCTATTGTTAGGGTCAAGATTTGAGAACAGAAGGTTTGTCAGAGTTGCTTGCTGGAAGACATCCAGGAGCACTTCAATCTCTTTGGTGCATTTTAAAATGCCCCTGCTCACAGCAGAGCAGCACTCAGAGCTTTTCAGGGTTCTATTCTTTGTGCACGTTATGGACAAATGTGACTGGATGTGAGGTGGAACCACAGAATCACAGAGTGGTGGGGACTGGGAGTGACCTCCAGAGATCACCCAGCCCAACCCCCCTGCCAGAGCAGGGTCACCCTGGGCAGGCTGCACAGGAACACATCCAGGTGCACTTTGAAGATCTCCAGAGCAGGAGACTCCACAACCTCTCTGGGCAGCCTGCTCCAGGCCTCCAGCAGCCTCACACCAAAGAAGTTTCTGCTTGTGTTGAGGTGGAAGCTCCTGGGTTCCAGTTCATGCCCATTCCCCCTTGTCCTACCACAGAATACCACTGAAAAGAGCCTGGTCCCTTCTTGCCCCCCACCCCTCAGCTATTGACAGACACTGATCAGATCCCTCTCAGCCTTCTCCTCTCCAGACTGAACAGCCCCAGGGCTCTCAGCCTCTCCTCATCACACCTGCTCCAGTGCTTTCAGCACCCTTGGAGCCTCCATTGAACTCTTTCCAGTAGTTCCCTGTCCCTCTTGAGCTGCAGAGCTGGACTCAACACTCCAGATGTGGCCTCACCCGGGCAGAGTGGAGAGGGAGGAGAGGGTTCTACCTGCTAGGCACACTCTCCTTGATGCACCCCAGAGCACAAGGACACATTGGCCACAAGGGCACAGAGCTGGCTCATGATGAACCTGTTGCTCACCAGCACTCCAAGGGCCTTGTCCATGGAGCTGCTCTCCTGCAGGTTCCCTCTCACCTGTGCTGCTGCAGGAGGTTGTTCCTCCCCAGGGGCAGGACTCTACACTTACTGAACACCATGAGGTTCCCTCTGCCCAGCTCTCAGCCTGTGCAGGTCTCACTGGATGGCAGCACAGCCTGAGGGCTCTCAGCCACTGCTCCCAGCTTGGTGCCATCAGCAAACTGCCTGAGGCTCCACTCTGTACTTCATCCAGGCTGTTGATGAAGATGTTGACCAAGACTGGAGCCAGCAATGACCTCTGGGGAACATCACTGGCCACAGACCTCCAGCTGGACTCTGCACTGCTGATCACAGCCCTCTGGGCTTTGTTGTTTGGCCAGTTCTAGGTCTACCTGACTGTCCACTCTTCTAACCCACACTTCCTGAGCTGACCTAAGTTGATGTCATGGGAGACAGTGCTGGGTACCTGCACTGGTGCTGCGGAATGGCTGAGAATCTGAACAGAATCCTTAACAATGTGCTGTGAAAGCCTGGCCCCTGCTCTCCTTACCCTAGCTGCCAGTCTGAGCTGGAGAGAGAAGAAAATGCTTTACAACTGTTTGAATGCTCAGACTATGAAGAGTCCTCTGGATGTAAGAAACAACAGCATTAAGAGCTGAGCTGAACTTGCAGAAGGCCTTTGAAGGTCTAAGAGCAGCTCACTGTCTGAAGCAGCAATTTCTCTGTGTACCCTGAAGGCTAGAAGGACAAAACCACCAACTGCTAGGAGCTGCAGAAGGTGTTCTGAAGCTCCACAGTGTCCTGACACTCTCCTTTTACACTGCAAACAGCCTGAGAATTCCTCTCAGCTTTCAGTTTTGGTCATTCCCATCCAGGTTTCCATTTCCATAGCTAGAGAAATTCTGGCTTCATCCAGCTTAGGTCATGCTGGATGCACCCAGCTAAGGCATTCCAGTGGGCATCATTTCACTGCAGCTTGTGCAGTCTTGGAGGGCAGCCTCAGCATGTCCAACTCACTTGGACTGGAGCAAAAGTGTAACATAAATTGCTTTCTGCTGATTGACTCCAAAGTAATTAGCCAGCAAATACCTGGCCAGTAAAATGCTCTCCTCAAAGGCAGCTGGAGGTCGGCCTTGGTTCTGAACACCAGTCTCTACTTCCCTGAGTCCTGCCCTGAAATTGTGCCAGGGCAGGGTTAGGTTGCAGAGAAGTGCTGCAAGAGTGGTCAGGGACTGGCAGAGGCTGCCCAGGGAGGTGGTGGAGTCCCCATCCCTGGAGGTGTTGAAGGAAGGATTGGATGTGGCACTTGGGGCCATGGTTTGGGGGCCATGGTGGGGTTGAGTTGGGTGATTCATAGATTCACAGAATGGGTTGGGTTGGAAGGGACCTTCAAGACCATCCAGGTCCAACCCCCCTGCCATGGGCAGGGACCCCTCCCACCAGCACAGGCTGCTCAAGGCCTCATCCAGCCTGGCCTTCAACACCTCCAGGCAGGAGGCAGCCACAGCCTCCCCGGGCAGCCTGTGCCAGAGTCTCCCCAGCCTCACTGTAGAGAACTTCTTCTTTTCCAACTAAAACTATTCCATCCCTGCAGCTTCCCTTGTTTCCTGCTCTTTCAGGGGGATGTGGAAGAGTCCAGCAGCCTCTGCCTACAGCCATGTCAAGAAGGAGTCAGAATGGACAGATCCCTCCAGCCTCAGGAGAAGCTATTGGTCATTTCTGGCCCTTCTGCTATGAGTGAGTTTGCACACTCCATGATGTCCCACCCAGAAGGGGGCTACAAGAAACTGGGGAGGGACTTTTGAGGGTGTCAGGGAGGGATAGGACTGGGGGGGGATGGAGCAAAATAGAAGTGGGGAGATTGAGACTGGATGTTAGGAAGCTGTTCCCCATGAGGGTGGTGAGAGCCTGGCACAGGTTGCCCAGGGAGGTGGTGGAAGCCTCCTGCCTGGAGGTGTTTGCAGCCAGGCTGGAGGTGGCTGTGAGCAACCTGCTGTGGTGTGAGGTGTCCCTGGCCATGGCAGGGGGTTGGGGCTGGCTGAGCCTTGAGGTCCCTTCCAGCCCTGACAATTCCATGATTCTGTTTCCATCCTCATCTGCATTCTGGCTGCCTGTACACAGGGAGAGCAAACCTTTCTCTCAGCCTGGCCTTTCAGGTGGGCAGATGAATGTCCCCTGCCTGTGGACACAAAAAGCACCCAGGTGGATCTCTGCAGGACCAGTTCAGAAGTAAAGGAGAGCTGGGTGGCAGTGTGCATCCTCCTTTGGAATCACTCCAGACCATGGAAGGTTGTCAGCTGTGCTCTTTTTAATGCCATTTGGAAATCACTAGAATCCACTGGGGAAGCTCATTGCTCAGCTTGAGCCTGGGGAGGGAAGGGCTTGGGGACAGTGTGACATAAGGCACTGAAAAGAAGAGATGGAGACTTAGACTGCATTCCTGTGGTGGGTTGATGCTGGCTAGAGGCCAGGTGTCCACCAAGGCTGCCCACTCAGCTCCTCAGGTGGGGAGGGAAGAGAAAACAGAGTGAAGGTCTTGGTGGTCCAGAAAAGGAGAGGGAGAGAGCACTCCCCAGTTGCTGTGATGGGCAAAAGAGGCTCAACTCAGGAAAATTGCTTTAATTGATCACCAAGCCAATCAGAGTGGGGTGGGGAGAAACAAAATGGGGCTTTAAACTCCTTTCTCTCATCCCTCCTATCTTGCCAGGCTTAGCTTTACAACCAGTTTTGCCTTCCTCCCCTCCCTGCAGCAGCACAGGGGGACAGGGAATGGGGGCTGTGGTCAGCTTTGCCACTCCTTCCTCCATGAGAGGAGGACTCCTCATGCTCATCCCAGGCTCCAGCATGGGGCCCTCCCACAGCAGACTGGAGCTTCTCCACCATGAATCCTGCTCATGGGCTGCAGTTCCTCACAGCCTGCTCCAGCTTGGGTCCTTTCTCTTGGCTGTAGTCCTTACACACAGCCTGCTCCAGCTTGGGTCCTTTCTCTTGGCTGTAGTCCTTACACACAGCCTGCTCCAGAGTGGATCCTTTCTCTTGGCTGTAGTCCTTGCACACAGCCTGCTCCAGAGTGGATCCTTTCTCTTGGCTGCAGTCCTTGCACACAGCCTGCTCCAGAGTGGATCCTTTCTCTTGGCTGCAGTCCTTACACACAGCCTGCTCCAGAGTGGATCCTTTCTCTTGGCTGCAGTCCTTACACACAGCCTGCTCCAGAGTGGATCCTTTCTCTTGGCTGCAGTCCTCACACACAGCCTGCTCCAGAGTGGATCCTTTCTCTTGGCTGTAGTCCTTACACACAGCCTGCTCCAGCTTGGATCCTTTCTCTTGGCTGTAGTCCTTACACACAGCCTGCTCCAGCTTGGATCCTTTCTCTTGGCTGTAGTCCTTACACACAGCCTGCTCCAGAGTGGATCCTTTCTCTTGGCTGCAGTCCTTACACACAGCCTGCTCCAGCGTGGATCCTTTCTCTTGGCTGCAGTCCTTACACACAGCCTGCTCCAGAGTGGATCCTTTCTCTTGGCTGCAGTCCTCACACACAGCCTGCTCCAGAGTGGATCCTTTCTCTTGGCTGTAGTCCTTACACACAGCCTGCTCCAGCTTGGATCCTTTCTCTTGGCTGTAGTCCTTACACACAGCCTGCTCCAGCTTGGATCCTTTCTCTTGGCTGTAGTCCTTACACACAGCCTGCTCCAGAGTGGATCCTTTCTCTTGGCTGCAGTCCTTACACACAGCCTGCTCCAACTTGGATCCTTTCTCTTGGCTGTAGTCCTTACACACAGCCTGCTCCAGAGTGGATCCTTTCTCTTGGCTGCAGTCCTTACACACAGCCTGCTGCAGCTTGGATCCTTTCTCTTGGCTGCAGTCCTTACACACAGCCTGCTGCAGCTTGGATCCTTTCTCTTGGCTGCAGTCCTTACACACAGCCTGCTCCAGAGTGGATCCTTTCTCTTGGCTGTAGTCCTTACACACAGCCTGCTCCAGAGTGGATCCTTTCTCTTGGCTGCAGTCCTTACACACAGCCTGCTCCAGAGTGGATCCTTTCTCTTGGCTGCAGTCCTTACACACAGCCTGCTCCAGAGTGGATCCTTTCTCTTGGCTGCAGTCCTTACACACAGCCTGCTCCAGCTTGGATCCTTTCTCTTGGCTGTAGCCCTTACACACAGCCTGCTCCAGAGTGGATCCTTTCTCTTGGCTGCAGTCCTTACACACAGCCTGCTCCAGAGTGGATCCTTTCTCTTGGCTGCAGTCCTTACACACAGCCTGCTCCAGAGTGGATCCTTTCTCTTGGCTGCAGTCCTTACACACAGCCTGCTCCAGAGTGGATCCTTTCTCTTGGCTGCAGTCCTTACACACAGCCTGCTGCAGCTTGGATCCTTTCTCTTGGCTGCAGTCCTTACACACAGCCTGCTCCAGAGTGGATCCTTTCTCTTGGCTGTAGTCCTTACACACAGCCTGCTCCAGAGTGGATCCTTTCTCTTGGCTGCAGTCCTTACACACAGCCTGCTCCAGCTTGGATCCTTTCTCTTGGCTGTAGTCCTTACACACAGCCTGCTGCAGCTTGGGTTCCTTCTCTTGGCTGTAGTCCTTACAGCCTGCTCCAGAGTGGATCCTTTCTCTTGGCTGCAGTCCTTACACACAGCCTGCTCCAGAGTGGATCCTTTCTCTTGGCTGCAGTCCTTACACACAGCCTGCTCCAGAGTGGATCCTTTCTCTTGGCTGCAGTCCTTACACACAGCCTGCTCCAGCTTGGATCCTTTCTCTTGGCTGTAGCCCTTACACACAGCCTGCTCCAGAGTGGATCCTTTCTCTTGGCTGCAGTCCTTACACACAGCCTGCTCCAGAGTGGATCCTTTCTCTTGGCTGCAGTCCTTACACACAGCCTGCTCCAGAGTGGATCCTTTCTCTTGGCTGCAGTCCTTACACACAGCCTGCTCCAGAGTGGATCCTTTCTCTTGGCTGCAGTCCTTACACACAGCCTGCTCCAGAGTGGATCCTTTCTCTTGGCTGCAGTCCTTACACACAGCCTGCTGCGGCTTGGATCCTTTCTCTTGGCTGCAGTCCTTACACACAGCCTGCTCCAGCTTGGATCCTTTCTCTTGGCTGTAGTCCTTACACACAGCCTGCTCCAGCTTGGATCCTTTCTCTTGGCTGCAGTCCTTACACACAGCCTGCTCCAGAGTGGATCCTTTCTCTTGGCGGCAGTCCTTACACACAGCCTGCTCCAGAGTGGATCCTTTCTCTTGGCTGTAGTCCTTACACACAGCCTGCTCCAGAGTGGATCCTTTCTCTTGGCTGTAGTCCTTACACACAGCCTGCTCCAGCTTGGATCCTTTCTCTTGGCTGTAGTCCTTGCACACAGCCTGCTCCAGAGTGGATCCTTTCTCTTGGCTGCAGTCCTTACACACAGCCTGCTGCAGCTTGGATCCTTTCTCTTGGCTGCAGTCCTTACACACAGCCTGCTCCAGAGTGGATCCTTTCTCTTGGCTGTAGTCCTTACACACAGCCTGCTCCAGCTTGGATCCTTTCTCTTGGCTGCAGTCCTTACACACAGCCTGCTCCAGCTTGGATCCTTTCTCTTGGCTGCAGTCCTTACACACAGCCTGCTGCAGCTTGGATCCTTTCTCTTGGCTGCAGTCCTTACACACAGCCTGCTCCAGAGTGGATCCTTTCTCTTGGCTGCAGTCCTTACACACAGCCTGCTCCAGCTTGGATCCTTTCTCTTGGCTGCAGTCCTTACACACAGCCTGCTCCAGAGTGGATCCTTTCTCTTGGCGGCAGTCCTTACACACAGCCTGCTCCAGAGTGGATCCTTTCTCTTGGCTGTAGTCCTTACACACAGCCTGCTCCAGAGTGGATCCTTTCTCTTGGCTGTAGTCCTTACACACAGCCTGCTCCAGCTTGGATCCTTTCTCTTGGCTGTAGTCCTTGCACACAGCCTGCTCCAGAGTGGATCCTTTCTCTTGGCTGCAGTCCTTACACACAGCCTGCTGCAGCTTGGATCCTTTCTCTTGGCTGCAGTCCTTACACACAGCCTGCTCCAGAGTGGATCCTTTCTCTTGGCTGTAGTCCTTACACACAGCCTGCTCCAGCTTGGATCCTTTCTCTTGGCTGCAGTCCTTACACACAGCCTGCTCCAGCTTGGATCCTTTCTCTTGGCTGCAGTCCTTACACACAGCCTGCTGCAGCTTGGATCCTTTCTCTTGGCTGCAGTCCTTACACACAGCCTGCTCCAGAGTGGATCCTTTCTCTTGGCTGCAGTCCTTACACACAGCCTGCTCCAGAGTAGATCCTTTCTCTTGGCTGCAGTCCTTACACACAGCCTGCTCCAGAGTGGATCCTTTCTCTTGGCTGCAGTCCTTACACACAGCCTGCTCCAGAGTGGATCCTTTCTCTTGGCTGTAGTCCTTACACACAGCCTGCTCCAGAGTGGATCCTTTCTCTTGGCTGCAGTCCTTACACACAGCCTGCTCCAGAGTGGATCCTTTCTCTTGGCTGCAGTCCTTACACACAGCCTGCTCCAGAGTGGATCCTTTCTCTTGGCTGCAGTCCTTACACACAGCCTGCTCCAGCTTGGATCCTTTCTCTTGGCTGCAGTCCTTACACACAGCCTGCTCCAGAGTGGATCCTTTCTCTTGGCGGCAGTCCTTACACACAGCCTGCTCCAGCGTGGATCCTTTCTCTTGGCTGCAGTCCTTACACACAGCCTGCTCCAGAGTGGATCCTTTCTCTTGGCTGCAGTCCTTACACACAGCCTGCTCCAGAGTGGATCCTTTCTCTTGGCTGCAGTCCTTACACACAGCCTGCTGCAGCTTGGATCCTTTCTCTTGGCTGCAGTCCTGCCAGCACAGCTGCTCACCCTGGGATCTCCTCTCTCCAGGTGTCTGCAGGTCCTGCCAGGAGTGTGCTGGAGGTTGGGCTTCCCACGGTGGCACAGCTCCTTTTGTGCATCAACCTGCTCTGGCATGAGGTCCTCCATGAGCTCCATGTGGAGATCTGCTCCCCAGGCTGCAAGGGCACAGCCTGACTCACCGTGATCCTCACCGAGGTCCTCACCATGGTCCTCACCATGGGCTGCAGGGGAACCTCTGCTCTAGCACCTGGAGCCCCTCCTCCTCCTCTTGCAGTGCCCTTGGTGTCCCAGAGCAGTTTCTCTGCCCTGCCCTCTCTCCTCTCCATGGCTTGGAGGAATCTGTCTCAGACTTGCTCAGCAGCTCAGAGGTATGATGCCAGGTTAGATGCCAGGCTGCCATGCTATCTCCATGGGGAGTGGGCAAACTTAGTCTCTTTGCTGGGGGTCTGCTTTGGAATTCTACTCCGCCCTGCTGAGGCCACCTCTGGAATATTGTGTCCAGCTCTGGGCCTCTCAGGTCAGGAAGGACCTCAGGGAACTGCTTGAGAGAGTCCAGCACAGAGCCACAAAGAAGATGAATGACAGAATCACAGAATCACCAAGGCTGGAAAAGGCCTTTGAGATCATCAAGTCCAAGGTAACCCAGCTACCATCACCACTAAACCATGTCCTGAAGCATCACATCTACAGCTTCTTGAGCACCCCAGGCATGGGGACTCCATCACCTCCCTGGGCAGCCTGTGCCAATCCCTGACCACACTCTCAGTAAAGAAGTTTTTCATAATGTCCAGCCTAAACCTCCCCTGGCACAGCTCCAATCCATTCTGTCTTGTGAGGCCAGCTGAGGGAGCTGGGGTCCTGCAGCTGGGAGCAGAGGAGCCTGAGGGCTGCCCTCATGGCTGGGCATAAAGATGTGCAGGGCTGGAGCCAGGCTCTGCTCAGGGATGGCCAAGCACAGCACAAGGGGCACTGGGGGCAAGCTGGAGCAGAGGAGGTGCCAGGGCAACAGGAGGGAAACTTTGTCCCTGTGAGGCTGCTGAGCCCTGGAGCAGGCTGCCCAGAGAGGTTGTGGAGTCTCCTGCTCTGGAGCCTTTCCAGCCCCCCCTGGATGTGTTCTGTGTGCCCTGCCCTGGGTGACCCTGCTCTGGCAGGGCTTGGACTGGATGGCCTCTGGAGGTCCCTTCCAGCCCCTAAGGTTCTGTAATTGAGATGAGAGTATCACCTTCCCCAGCCCTGCTTTACCTCGTGTCCCTTGAACTGACTCAGACTTGAAACTCCTCCCTGAGAAAGGGGGAAGGACACAAATTCCAGGAGACTTGCTCCCTGTGGTCCCCCCATGTGTGGCATTCATCTTAATTCTGGGTGACATTAAATACCAGCAAGGTAGGACACAAGCAGCTGTGCACTGGCCATGATGGATAATGCATGTCCCAAGTGAATGCAGTCATGCCTGACTCTTCCATAGCAGCAGAGAGCTGTTGGCCATGCTGCCAGTCCCTCCTTGCTCCCATCCAGCAGCTGTGGTAGTGGCTGACAGCCACAGGGGCCCTCACTGACAGTCCAGCTAGGGTTGGGCTTTGTTGTGTGTGTGAAATACTCCTGCAAAATTCCCACTGCATCCCATGGGACCCAGCTCAGAGCCCAGTTTAACACACAGGTGTGGTTCCCTGCTTGCTGTGCCCTGCCATACTGTGAGAGCTGCCTGCTGCCTGCCTTGCACCACTTGTGTGAGGCTTCTGCCAGGGGACCCTGCCAAAGAAAGTACCTCAGCAGCTGCAGCTCCAAGTTCTCTCCATCACTCCTCACAAGGGCAAAGTCAGTGCTCATCCCCTTGGCAGTAAAGGGACTTAAGTAATGAGATGGTGGGAAGGAGAGCAAGGACCTCACTCTGGAGGCATGTCCCAGCCAAGAGGGTTAATTGAGTGTGCTAAGTGCTTCTGAAGAGGCTGACAGAAAACATCTGCTAAGCAGTTTGGGAAGGATGCAGGGAACACTGTGTTGGCAACAGCTTTTGCTTAAAACTTGTGGTAGCTCTGGATGGAGGTAGCCCAGGGGCAGGGGTAGGACTGCAGGCACCAGTCACAGGATCACAGAATCACAGACTCACAGAATGGGTTGGCTTGGAAGGGACCTCCAAGGTCATTTAGTCCAGCCCCCTCCCCACTCAGCAGGGACATCCTCCACTGGAGCAGGTTGCCAGAGCCCTCTCCAGCCTCACCTGGAATAGCTCCAGGCATGGAGCCTCAACTACCTCCCTGGGCAGCCTGCTGCAGTGTTCCAGCAGCCTCCTGGGGCAGAACTTGTTCCTCACATCCAATCTCAATCTGCTCTGCTCTCATTTCAAACCATTGCCCCTGGGGCTGTCCCTGCAGGCCTTTGGGAACAGTCTCATTCCATCCTTCTTGGAGCCCCTTCAGTCCTGGCTTCCAGCTGCTCCTTGTAAAGTCTGCAGTTCTCCTACAGGTCCTGCTTCCTGCAAGCCCCATGCAGGTATCTTGAGTGCCATAGGAAGTCTCAGCAGGCACTGGGCAAGGGCTGACTCTTGAATTTTGCCCACAGATTGATCCAAGCATGTGGAAAGTGCTGCTGCAGCTGGTGGGCTTTCTGCCTCAGCTTTGGGAGCAGAGAGCTGCCAGTGGCACAGCTTAGCAGGTATTAATATTGTCACTTGCTGGAAGGACAGAGATTAAGACTGCTACTTGCTAATACACTTGAGTTAAATCCTCTGTCTAGAGGAGCCTGCCAGGGTCTGAAACCTGCTCCTAAGCTGCACAGTTCTGCCTCTGTCACCACAAATCTCCCTTCTGCTCATCTCTGCTTCCACTTTGACTGCACTGTGTCTCTCGTGGGTTATTCCTGGTGCCTCTGGTGGTGATGTGTTGCTCATTTTGGATGCCTGTGGCAGGTTGTCTGCTGCTGAGCCTCTGCAGATTCCTGCCCTTGGGAAGCTCTGTGAAGTCTTGGCCCTTTCTTGATTTTTTCTGAAAGCCTTGAGGCAGGGGGCACTGGGGAAGCTGCAGTGCTGAGGGCTCTGGCATGTGCTCTGCCACTGCTACCGGATGGATCCCTCCCTGGTTCTGCATCGTCACCAGGCTGGGCTATTGCTGGTCTCGGCAGGGCTCCAGTGCCATCTTCAGCACCAAGCCCCTGTGTGGCAGCAGGGTGCAGAGGTGGCCATGCCAGCTGCTGTGAAAGTGCTGCTGCCCCCATGCAGATTCTGCAGCTCTGATGCTGCAGTGTGCTGTGCAGAGTCAGCCTGGCTGCAGTCTGTGTTGACAGCTTGCACTGGATGTGGCCCAGAGCGGTGCAGTGGTTTGCCAGCCAAACTTGAGGCCTCCCATAAGACCTGGCCTCTTTGACCATGACTTTCAATTCTGCCTCTCTGCAAAGGCTGTGAAGCTGCCAGCCATGCTGAGTGCCTGAGCCCATCTGCAGCACGACCAGAGGCAGGGCTTTGTGCTTGAGATTCCCAAAGAAAATGCGGGTAGAAGCCATCAATGTTTAAAGCTGCTGGTCAGGAACCTGCCTTAGAGCAGTCAATGCAGGTGCCAGGTGCCAAGCTGTCCTGAGCCAGTGTGTGTGTCATAGAAGGGAGGAGGTAGCCATTAAGCAGGAATGGCTGTGGAGCAGAAGTGATTTGCTGGTGTTAGCTAGGGCAGGACTAGAACCCTCCTGCCCAAGCATCTTGCAGGCTGGGAGGGGAGCAGGGACAGGGAGGCGTCGGTGCCACCTCCCCAGCAGCAGGTGGGCAGCCCTGAGCACCACCTCCATCAGCCCAGCTCTGTGGTCCCCAAACAAGTTTATTGTTCATGGCATTGCTGGCATCACCTCAGGAAGAAGGCAGGATGCTGAGAGTTGGGCAGAGCAGCCCTGAGGATAGCACACACTTGGCAAAGGCCAAACGCTGCTGTGAGTCACAGGCAGGACTGGCTCTGGGCAGTGACAGCCACGGAGGGAAGCCAAGGAGCTGCTACAAGCGAAGGGAAAGAAGAGACAGGGAGTTGGTTAGTTTGCTTGCTAGGCTTTGTCAGAGCCTCTGCAGTAATGCTTTCAAAACCTGCAGCAGCTACCTGGAAAGCCAGGAGGTCAGGGTTGTGATCTCAGCTGCTATTTTCAGCTGCTGCATTTGTGATGGGCAAAATCTGTCAGGCTTCTACATCTGCCTGGAACCCTGTTCTTGTAACAGGGACAAGAGCTTCCAAGCTGGAACATCCTTGAGCTTCATATCTGTCAGAAGGAGGAGGTTTGCATTCTGACTCTTCCCTCATAGCATGCTTTCTCAGTCAAAGATCAGCTCTCTCTAAATCAGATGCTGCTTCTCCTGCTGCCCTCAAGCGTGAAGGATTTACCAAACTGAACGTCAGAGAGTCTCAGCTGCACTAATGATCGTAGAGTCATAAAATCAGAGACTCATTCAGGTTGGAAAAGACCCTCGAGGTCAGCAGCCCCAACCATTAGCCCTGCTCTGCCAAGTTCACCGCTCAACTCCATCGCTAAGTGCCACATCTAAACGACCCCTCCAGGGATGGGGACTCCACCACCTCCCTGGGCAGCCTCTTTCACTCTTGGACTGCTCTTGCAGTGAAAAATGCTTCTGGATGTCCAGCCTAAACCTCCCCTGGTGCAGCTTGAGGTTGTTCATTCTTGTTCTGTCCCTAATTACCTGTGAGAAGAGATCTGCACCTCCCTCTCTCTGCTGTCCTCTCAGGTAGCTGTGGAGGGTGATGATGCTCCTCCCCAGCCCTGTTCTCCAGACCCTTCCCCAGCTTGGTTGCCCTTCTCTGGACCTGCTCCAGCTCCTCAATGTCCTTCTTGGAATGAGTGCCCCAAGACTGAACCCAAGACTCCAGGGGTGGCCTCAGCAGTGCCCGGCACGGGGGGACAATCCCTGCCCTGCTCCTGCTGGCCACACCACTGCTGATCCGGGCCAGGAAGCTGTAATGTTCTGCTGCCAAATCCTAACAGAACTTATTATGCAAGGTGCAGATCCTCATTATCTAATCCTTCAAGCTAAACAGCTTCAGCTGCAACCTGTTCTGTGGTAGCAGGGAACAGGATGGGCTGAGCACAAATGAAACTGGAAAGCCACCGACTGTAGCAGTGTGAATTTGCCTCCTAAGCACCATGAGTGAGGAGCTGTGAAATGTCAGCCCTGAGAATGAAGGAGCTGAAGTCACCCTGCCAAATCCACTCCGGGTACGGTGTCACACTGGGAGACTCTGCTTCCTAGCACAGCAGGGAGTTTGGCCTAGGCTGAAGTCCCTATAAATCAGAAGGAACAGGGAGGACAGCTGCAGTATCTGGAAGGATACACTCCTCTGGAAGCCTGAGCTCCTTCTCCAGCCTTTTCCTCCCCAGGAAGCAGATGGTTTCTCACTCACCCAGCTATGGTGAAAGCACAAGGGGTGAAAACAAAAGCAGAGGGCTGGATTCCTTCCTTGGCTAATCTGCATGTGGTGGTCCCATGAATCCTAATGGGGATAGAGAGATGGGAAATGAGGCTGAAGCACAACCTCAAGACCCACGAGAGAATTTGCAGCCCTAGAAGGGTGAGGGAAGGGGCACATGCTCAGAGACACCAGTGCCCCCCACTCCCACCAGCTTCTCCCCTCCCTGGCAGGCTGCTGGCCGCCCTCGGGGAGCTGGGACTCTGGAAGTGCTGTGCTCCCTCCTCCTCACCAGTGAGCAGCAAGCTCAGCCTGGAATGAGCAAGGCAGTTGGTTAACTTGCAAGTGAAATGAAGTCTTTGGTTCAATGCCTGGATCCTGGTATCTGTGGAGCTGCTCTCCCTGGGGGTGTTTAAGGGAAGACTGGATGTGACACTTAGTGCCATGGGCTGGTTGATGTGGTGGTGTTGGGCACTTGATCTCAGAGGTTTACTCCAGCCTGCAGTGGGTTTAGGAATTGCCCCCCAACATAAATGTGGAGAATTAGCCCCAGAATAAATCATCAGACTAGCTCAGGGGGGTTGGGAAGCAAATGAAGCTATAGTTACAAGCAAGCCAAAACCTAGAGACAGGAAATGCAATGAACAAGAACAAAACTAGATCTTGACAGGTCAGCAACAACCCAGGAGCCACACTTGAATAGTTCCCCAGGCCCCTCCGGATGGTCCAGGGGGGAACACATAGCTCCTTCCACGCCCCCCCTGTACAAGGGAAAGAGAGAGAAAAGTGGTGAGGACAGCCCTGCTAGTACATAGCCACAGCAAGGAATGCAGCCAAGGCCAGCACAGCCAAGCAGAACCACCAGAGAGCAGCAGCTGAAGTGGAGAGGCAAAAGAGACAGCAGAGTTTATGCAGCCGACTTCTATCCCTGTCAGCAAGCCAAGGGAATCACTCACACCTTCTCACTGTTTGTCTTTTACACCCCCTGGTAGTTTTATTTACTTTCTACTGTTTCCTGCTGAGGGTCTCTGGCAATCTCCTAGGCAGCAGCCTGCAGCTGTGGCACAGCCTCGAGAGCTGATCCTGTGGCACCCAGCTTGCAGAGCGAGCAGTCTGCTTATCAAAGAACAAAGCAGCAGATAGGTTCCCTTCCTCCCCAAGTCCTTCATCTGTTAGCATCTGGTGGCTGACAGCTCAAAGCCAGCCAGGGCTGAAGTGACCCAGTTCAGTTTTGTAGGATTTGGGGAAGAAAAAAATTGTTGGAGGCTTTCCCAAAAGCTTTTTTTTTTCCTGTGGGGAGTTTGATTTCCTTTAAACTTTGCCTTTTTTTCCTGTTTCTTTCATTCCTCTCCAATGAGAGGCAAAGGAAACCACTTGGTCATAGTACCAAGAGCAGCACCACAGTGACTGTCTCAGTTTCGAGCGAGACAGATTTGCTCTTTTACCTCTTCCAAAAGGGGCAAAAGGAAAATGCTCACAGAAAGGATTGGGTAGGATTGGAAAGTTGAAATGGAAAGGCCATGCACAGCTACACAAACCAGCACAAAGCAGATGAACCACAGCAGAGCCATAGTCTGGGTTCAACACAATCATAGAATCATAGAATCAATAAGGCTGGAAAAGACCTCAGGGGTCATCAAGTCCAACCTCTCACCCAGCACCATCTCACCAACCAAACCATGGCACCAAGTGCCACATCCAGGCTCTTCCTACACACCTCCAGGGATGGGGACTCCACCACCTCCCTGGGCAGCACATTCCAGTGGCCAATCTCTCTTGCTGGGAAGAATTTCTTCCTCACCTCCAGCCTAAACCTCCCCTGGCACAGCTTGAGACTGTGTCCTCTTGTTCTGGTGCTGGGTGCCTGGGAGAAGAGACCAACCCCTTCCTGGCTCCAACCTCCCTTCAGGGAGTTGGAGAGAGCAAGAAGGTCTCCCCTGAGCCTCCTCTTCTCCAGGCTAAGCAACCCCAGCTCCCTCAGCCTCTCCTCACAGGGCTGTGCTCCAGACCCCTCCCCAGCTTTGTTGCCCTTCTCTGGACACCTTCCAGCAGCTCAACCTCCTTCCTAACCTGAGGAGCCCAGAACTGGACACAGGACTCAAGGTGTGGCCTCAGCAGTGCTGAGCACAGGGCAGGATGAGCTCCCTGCTCCTGCTGGCCACACTGTTCCTGCTGCAGGCCAGGATGCCCTTGGCCTTCTTGGCCCCCTGGGCACACTGCAGGCTCATGTTCAGCCTACCATCAACCAGCACCCCCAGGTCCCTCTCTGCCTGGCTGCTCTCAGCCACTCTGACCCCAGCCTGTAGCACTGCCTGGGGTTATTGTGGCCAACTCATTAAGCCAAAGATCTTCACAAACCTCCCATTAAACCAGGCCAACACAGCCAAGCCTTCATGCCTGCCCCTCCCAAGCCTCTCTGTCTCACAGAAGCACAGACTCATTATCAATCCAACCCCACACCAAACCAATGTGATGCAGCACAAATTCCTCTTGACAGCTCCAGGCCCCAGCCAGGCAGCTCCAGGCCTAATTGGCAGCATTGCCAAGGCTGACACCAGGCCTCCCCCAACAAGAGATAACACCCTGTGTGTCCTTCCCAGGAGGAGAGAGGGAGGGAAAAGGGAATAAAACTGATTCTGCAGCCAGTTTGATAGGGAAGCAGGACTTAGGGGACTGAAATACAAAAGGTTCCACTTTTCCAGTCCACCACCTGGCCCTCTCTAGCCTCTGGAGGTCTGCAGCTTTGTGGTTCTGGCCTCAAACCACCATGATGATCCAAGCCAACTGCTCCTCAGTGCAGCTTGGCTGTCCTGTTCTTCCCCCCAGCTAACCTGATGGATTTGTTTACATCAGAGGGGGGCCATGGTTCCTGCCACCCTGTGTCACACCACCTGTGATGGGAGACAGTGACCCAAGGCAGTGCAGCCAGCAGGACGAGGCAGGAGCAGAGGAGATGAATCTCCAGCTGTGGGCATGGCCGTTGGGTGTTCAGAGGTGAGCAGGAGGCTGTTCAAAGACTTCAGAGCTGAATGTGGAGATGGTGAGCTGCAGTTCACGTTGTCCTTTAGCCCTTCTGCTTGCAACTGACATAGCCTAGGAGTGGAAGCTCACTGACAGCTGAACAGCCACCCCACGCTGGACAGGGGGTGGAAGGGACCTCTGAAGATCACCTAGCCCAGCCCCCACTGCTAGAGCAGGATATGTGCCAAAGCCTTTCCATGATCTCTCATCTGTCAGTAGAAGTGGGGAGATTCAGAGTGGATGTGAGGAAGAAGCTGTTTCCCAGGAGGGTGGTGAGAGCCTGGCACAGGTTGCCCAGGGAGGTGGTGGAAGCCTCCTGCCTGGAGGTGTTTGCAGCCAGGCTGGAGGTGGCTGTGAGCAACCTGCAGTGGTGTGAGGTGTCCCTGCCCATGGCAGGGGCTTGGGACTGGCTGAGCCTTGAGGTCCCTTCCAGCCCTGGCTGTTCTGTGATTCTGTGATTCCTCCTTTCGTTCTGCTCCATTCAAGAAGCCAGGTGTACAGAGGGGAGGCACTAAAAGCCATCCTTGCATTCTGCTCTGCTCAGGAAAGGCCTCAAACAGAGCACTCAGAGCTCAGGAGGAACCAGGAGCAGAGGGAAAAAAAACAGTTCTGCAAAGAGCCCCAAAAGTAAACAAAATGAAGTTCTTCTGAAGAGTGCAAAAGCTGTGCTGCTGCAGGGGGGAGAGGAGCTGCTGAGGTGACCTTGCTTGCTGCAGAGCACACAGGGCTCAGCCTGGAGGGCACTGCTGGGGCAGCCACAGCTACACCTCTGCATTCTCAGAGGTGTCTTCACCAACGGAGGCTCTAACCACAGAACTGCAGAATCACAGAGTGCTGGGGCTTGGGAGTGGCCTCTGAAGTCCAACCCCTGCCACAGCAGGGTCACCCAGGGCAGGTCACACAGGTGACACATCCAGGTGGGATTAGAAAGGCTCCAGCAAAGGAGATTCCACAACCTCTCTGGGCAGCCTGCTCCAGGGCTGCCCTGCTGGGAAGCAGCTCCATGGAGACAGACTTGGGAGTGCTGGTGGGCAGCAAGTTCTGCATGGGACAGCAGTGTGCCCTGGGGGCCAAGAGAGCCAATGGGGTCCTGAGGGGCAGCAAGAGAAGTGTGGCCAGCAGGGCTGGGGAGGGTCTCCTGCCCCTCTGCTCTGCCCTGCTGAGACCACAGCTGCAATGCTGTGCCCAGTGCTGGGCTCCCCAATCCAAGACAGACAGTGGGAACATTTCAAACAAGACAATCTTGCTTTGCAAACTGCCCAGCAGGAGCTGGGGGCTCTGCATGCACAGACACACACAGCCACAGAGCTGTGGAACTTCAGAGAGACCTTTGAGATCACCAAGTCCAAGCCCACCCAGAGCTCACAATCCACCACCACTGCTGCTGAGCCACTGCCACTGCACCACAGCCCTCAGCACCACATCCATGCAGCTCTGAAACACCTCCAGGGTCAGGGAGTCCACCCCCTGCCTGGGCAGCCTGGGACAGTGCCAGAGAACCCTTGATGGGAAGAAATCATTCCTAATCCCCAAGCAGAGCCTCCCCTGGCACACCTTAGGCTGTTTCCTGTTGTCCTGTCACTTGTTGCATGTGAGAAGAGCCCAACCCCCAGCTGGCTGCAGCCTCCTTCCAGGCAGTTGCAGAGAGCAATGAGGTCTCCCCTGAGCCTCCTCTTCTGAAGCCTTTCTGTGGACAGAGAGTTTGGAGCAGGACTCCCATCTCATTTGGGGCTGTACCAGGGAACATCCTCTTGCTTGGCAGGAGTCAGGTAAAGAAGAAATTGACTCAATCTGCAGCATCTGCAGTATCCCAGCACTGGTGCTGAAGGTTTGGTTACATTCAGAGTGCAATCAGAGATCAGTAGAAAACTTCAGGCATTTACCAATCACATGAGGCTGAACAATGGGTGTCAGTGCTCTGCTCTCCTCCCTGAGGGACAGCAGGGGCAGGCAAAGGCAAGTGGGTTACCAACTGCTTGGAAGAACTACATTTACCATGCAATTCAGAGCTTAGTGCATCAGGAGAGATGACAGAAAATACTGATTTTGTTCAGGGTGCTGCCTGGTGAAAGACAGAGAGAGAAAAGCAAGGGCAGGAGTGGTCCCAGCCTTGCAGGAGACACCAGGCACCAGAGTGCTGTGAGGGCACTGCCTGGGGAGCTTCAGACCAGGGGCAAGGATTTCAACCCTTTGATGCAGTTTTTTCTCCCCTTTGTTTCCCCTCCTCCATTACAGCAGCTGGCTGTGGCAGGAGTTAGACACATAGGTTCAGAGAAACAAAGAATACTTTAGATTGGATGGGACCTTGGAGATCATCAGTTCCAGCCCCCTGCCATGGGCAGGGACCCCTCCCACCAGCACAGGCTGCTCAAGGCCTCATCCAGCCTGGTCCTGAACACCTCCAGGCAGGAGGCAGCCACAGCCTCCCTGGGCAGCCTGTGCCAGAGTCTCCCCAGCCTCACTCTCAACAATTTCTTCCTCATCTCCACTCTCAATCTCTCCTCTCCCAGCTCAAAGCCATTGTTCCTCATCCTGGCACTCCCAGCCCTTGTCACAAGTCCCTCCCCAGCTCTCCTGGAGCCCTTCAGGTCCTGGCAGGCTGCTCTGAGGTCTGCCTGGAGCCTTCTCTTCTCCAGGCTGCACAGCCCCAGCTCTCCCAGCCTGGCCCCACAGGGGAGGTTCTGCAGCCTCTGCTCATCTTGGTGGCCTCCTCTGGAGCCTCTCCAGCAGCTCCAGGTCCTTCTTGTGCTGGGGACCCAGAGCTGGAGGTGGCCAAAGAGCAAACCTCCTGCCCTGGCAACAGGACTGCTGCTGGAAACTCTTTGGTGGTTGTAGTGTGATCAAGATCCTGCTGCAGCTGCAGCACAGATGAAGGCCTCCTGTAAAGAGTAAAAAGACCTCACCTCCAATCCTGCCTCCAGTTCTGGTGTCCACAGCAGAAGGAGGACACAGAGCTGCTGGAGTGAGGCCAGAGGAGGCCAAAGGGATGCTCCCAGGGCTGGAACAGCTTTGCTGTGAGCACAGGCTGAGGGAGCTGGGGCTGTGCAGCATGGAGAGGAGAAGGCTCCAGGGGGACCTCAGAGCTGCCTGCCAGGAGCTGAAGGGATCCTGCAGGAAGCTGCAGAGAGACTTTTGCTGAGGGTGCTGTGTGAGTTGGATTAGACCCCCCAACAATCTGGAAATTTACCCCAAGGAGCAAAGGTAGCACATGGAATTTTGGAAGAGGAAATGAAACTCTATTGACAAAAAGGGGAGTAGCCATGAAAATGTGAAAGGCCACAAACACATATCCAAGATGTTTACATGAATTTACAGCTTAACAGCACCACAATTCCCCCCTTGGACAAAATTCATCCTTCCCCTTCCCCTCTGCACACAACAGGTCCCAGAGGGCTGTGTGCTACAGCGAGCCCTGGCTGCCTTAGAGCCCAGAGAGATTAGTCAGGTGCAGAGACAGAGGAGCCAGCAGCAAGCTCAGAAAGAACCAAGCTTGTACCCAGAATGATTCAGCAGGCCAATGGAATGAGATCAACTCCTCTTGCATGGTTCTGTGTCCAGCCCTAGCATTCCAGTCCTCTGGAAGAGGACAACTCAGATGTCACTGCTAACACTGTCACAGGTGCCTAGAGGGGGATGGTTTGAAGCTGAGGCAGAGCAGGATTAGACTGGAGCTGAGGAAGAAGTTCTGCAGTGCCAGGGTGGTGAGGCTCTGGCACAGGCTGCCAGGGAGGCTGTGGCTGCCTCCTGCCTGGAGGTGTTGAAGGCCAGGCTGGATGAGGCCTTGAGCAGCCTGTGCTGGTGGGAGGGGTCCCTGCCCATGGCAGGGGGCTGGAGCGGATGATGCTGATGTCCCTTCCAACCTGAGCCCTTCTGTCATTCCATGACTCCATAACAATGCTTCAGCCTACTTGATTGCTGTTGCAAAAGAAAAGCACTTTCCCCACCCCCAAATGTTGTGATTTTTAAATCCATTTCCTGTGGTACTAAGGAGTAAACTTATTAAACATTGGCCGACTCCCTGCTCCCCACTGCTCTGCCATGGCTGTGCAGTGCTTCCCAGAGGGGCTTCTGACAGGCTTTCAACACTCAACCAGGACAGCAGAGAGGGAAAACTATTGTCTGGCTTGCTGATCTCTGAGCTCTTCTGTTCTTAAGGTGTTTTTGCTGTGGTTATCAGCCTGTCCTTGTTCCTAACTGCCTGTATAAGCACGGTGCTAGCTTTGAATGCTAACAGGCCTTGGTACCTCATGGTTGGATTGTCTGACTTAGGAGCGCTGCAAGAATTGGGGCTGTTCAGCCTGGAGAGGAGAAGGCTCCAGGCAGACCTCAGAGCTGCAGTTCACTATCTGCAGGGCAGCTGCAGGCAGCTGGGGAGGGACTGTTCAGAAGGGGCTGTGGGGAGAGGACAAGGGACAAGGGTTTGAAAGTGGAGCAGGGCAGAGGTAGGTTGGCCATCAGGAGGAAGCTCTGCAGAGGGAGGGTGGTGAGACACTGGCACAGGCTGCCCAGGGAGGTGCTTGAGGCTCCATCCTTGGAGCCATTCAAGCTCAGCCTGGCTGTGTCCCTGTGCTGGATGAGGCCCTGAGCAAGCTGTGCTGGTGGGAGGTGTCCCTGCCCATGGCAGGGGGCTGGAACTGGAGGATCTTCAAGGTCCCTTCCAATCTGAACCATTCAGTGACTATGAAGTCATATAGAAAGAGTATAAGAAGCTAATGATATTATCTCTGCCTGTCCTGTCTGATATCTCAGTGAAAACAGAGACATTAGAGTGGGTGATAGCAGGGGGGCAGCATCTGCCTGTGCTTTGCCACAGGCTGCCGTATCTGAGTGGAAGTTACCTTCTGCACAGTTGTGGTGATCCTCATTTGCTGTTGCACTGCGAGGGGGTTCCTGGAGCCCTGCTTTCTTCATCACCACTGCAGCTGCTTCACATTGCTCTGTGTTTTCTTACAGTGATTAACTTTTAGGGGAAGAAAAAGATCATAACTGGAGATGTTCTACAAATGACACAGTCAGATACCCCCTGTGCTGCAAGTTCAGAGCAGCAAGAGTGAGAGAGATTGCTCCCACCCTGGGAGGGGGTGAGGTGGGCATGCAAATGCTCAGGGGGTTGGAGCACATCTGCTACAAGGACAGCCGAGGGAGCTGGTGGTCTTCAGCCTGGAGAAGAGAAGGCTCCAGGCAGACCTCAGAGCAGCCTGCCAGGACCTGCAGGGGCTCCAAGAAGGCTACAGAGGGACTGTTCCCAAAGGCCTGCAGGGACAGCCCCAGGGGCAATGGTTTGAAATGAGAGCAGAGCAGATTGAGATTGGATGTGAGGAACAAGTTCTGCCCCAGGAGGCTGCTGGAACACTGCAGCAGGTTGGGGATGGACTGGGTGATCTCTGGAGGTCCCTTCCAACCCCTGACCCTCTGGGGTTCTGTGAAATGAGCTGCACCATAGAATCATAGAATCAACAAGGTTGGAAAAGACCTCAAGGGTCATCAAGTCAAACCTGTCACCCAACACCTCCTGCCAGCTAAACCATGGCTCCAAGTGCCACATCCAATCCCCTCTTGAACACCTCCAGGGATGGGGACTCCATCACCTCCCTGGGCAGCACATTCCAATGATGAATGACTCTCAGTGAAGAACTTTCTCCTCACCTCCAGCCCAAACCTCCCCTGGCACAGCTTCAGACTGTGTCCTCTTGTTCTGGAGCTGGTTGCCTGGGAGAAGAGACCAACCCCCACCTGGCTACAACCTCCCTGCAGGGAGTTGCAGAGAGCAAGAAGGTCTCCCCTGAGCCTCCTCTTCTCCAGGCTAAGCAACCCCAGCTCCCTCAGCCTCTCCTCACAGGGCTGTGCTCCAGACCCCTCCCCAGCTTTCTTGCCCTTCTCTGGACACCTTCCAGCATCTCAACATCTTTCCTAACCTGAGGAGCCCAGAACTGGACACAGGACTCAAGGTGTGGCCTCAGCAGTGCTGAGCACAGGGCAGGATGAGCTCCCTGCTCCTGCTGGCCACACTGTTCCTGCTGCAGGCCAGGATGCCCTTGGCCTTCTTGGCCACCTGGGCACCCATGAGGGTGTCCTAACAAAAATTTGTTTCAGGGTTTATTTTGACCTGACTACCATAACATACAAAGTTCTCTGACTAGCTACACCTCTTCTATTCTATTATCTTGTTTGGTGTTAGAGTCCTTTGTAGCCACAGCCCAGGCCTGTGGCTTCTGTTTGGGATTCTGAAGAGAAAAGCTCCACTTCCATGGAGCCACAGTCCCCTTCCTAGCTCAGGAGCTCATCCAAGGGCTGGGACTGGACCAGGTTGAGACAAGGAAGTCTCTACAGTAATGCAGTGAAGAATGAGCTTCTAAAGCAGTGTGAGAGAGCAGGGAGTTAAGAACGTGGTGAGGAAGTGCTAAAACTCCTGAAATGAATCTGAAGTGTGGGGAAAGAGATGGCATAGGGAGCACATGGAGAGGAGTCTAACATCCTGTGAGGATGAGCAGGGATTGATCTGTGCTCTCTCACTGGTCCAGGAGCAGTGTAGTGAAGGGGTAGTGAAGTGCTGGGTTTGGTGTAAACAGAGAAGGATCTTCATGCAATGGTCCTCTCCTGTGATGAAAGGCTGAGAGAACTGGGGCTGTTCATCCTGGAGAGAAGGAGAACCTCTCTGCAGGCAGCAGGGACAGCTCCAGCTAGAGCAGGCTGCACAGGGACACAGCCAGGCTGAGCTTGGATGGCTCCAGGGATGGAGCCTCAAGCACCTCCCTGGGCAGCCTGTGCCAGTGTCTCACCACCCTCCCTCTGCAGAGCTTCCTCCTGATGGCCAACCTACCTCTGCCCTGCTCCACTTTCAAACCCTTGTCCCTTGTCCTATCCCCACAGCCCCTTCTGAACAGTCCCTCCCCAGATGCCTGCAGCTCCCCTGCAGATCTTGAACTGCAGCTCTGAGGTCTGCCTGGAGCCTTCTCTTCTCCAGGCTGCACAGCCCCAACTCTTCTCCTTGCAGACTGGGGTCCTGCCTGGCTCTGCCAACTTGCAGCTCAGGTTTTCCTTTCTCTACTGCCCACTGGCACCTGGAACAGTGCCAACAGAACAAGAGGACACAGTCTCAAGCTGTGCAGGGGAAGTTTAGGTTTGATCTTAGAAAGAAGTTCTTCAGAGAAAGAGAGAATGCTCCTTGGAATGTGCTGCCCAGGGAGGGGGTGGAGTCCCTGGAGGCATTTATGCAGAGCCTGGCTGAGGCACTCAGTGCCATGGGCTGGTTGATTAGTTAGGGCTGGGTGATTGGGTGGGCTTGGTGATCTTGGAGGTCTCTTCCAACCTGGTTGATTCTGTGAAAGCCATCATCTTTGTCTCCCCTTAGTGCCTGCAAGCCCCACACTTTCCTGCCTCCCATGGCTGACTGCCTATAGGAGGAGAACACTGTCCCCACCAGGAGGTGCCAGCAGCATCTGCTGCCAGCATGGCATCCCCCCAGCAGCATCCCCCCCGGGAGCTGCCACTGCTGCACTGAGCACAGTCCCTGTCTGAGGCAGATTGCCTTAGCACCTCTCACCCCTGGAACTGGCACAGGGCTCCACGTGGGCCCAAGGCCACCCAGCACATGGGCCTGGGCTGCTCCAAGAGCCTGCAGCAGGGATGCTGCCTTTGGGAAGCAGGAACAGGACTCCCACACAGGAAAGCTCCTGCAGCTTGGGCCTGGGACTTGCTTGGTAAATCCCTGCAGGTTGAGCAAAGTCAGGTGGAAGAGGGAGGTCCACAGGGCAAGGACAAAGGGACTGGGCACTTGGGAGGAGAGCAGGGACACTGCCAGGGGATGTGGGGATGCAGTGAGGAAGCTGAAGGCCCTCTTGGAAGGAACTCTGCCAAGGGATGTGAAAGACAGCAAGAGGGACTTGTAAATACCTACAGGGTGGGGGTCAAGAGGATGAGGCTGGGCTCTTCTCAGTGGTGCCCAGCGAGAAGGCAAGGGGCAGCAGGTGCAGAATAGAGCCCAGGAGCTTTCACTTGAGCTTCAGGAGAAAATGCTGTTTTGTGAGGCTGCTGGAGCCCTGCAGCAGGCTGCCCAGGGAAGTTGTGGAGTCTCCTCTGGAGGCTTTCAGAACCTGCCTAGGTATTGATCTAGGTGACCCTGCTCTGACAGGGGTTAGAGATGATCTCCAGAGGTAACTTCCAATCTCCATCATTCTGTGAGGATGCTCTGATCTCTTCTTGGTGTTATTTGGGGCTGTGGCCCAGCTGCTCTTTGTTCATCTCTGCATTCTGCCTGATCTCCAGAAGGGTTTCCTGTTGCCTCAGGGTTTTTTGAGGTGAAAATATCCAACCTCTGACTGAGTCTGCCCAGAGCAGCCTGTTTCCTGGGGCTGGCACACTGCACTGAGGATGTGTGATGGCTTCTGCTAAGTTTCTCCCCTGTCCTTGTTGCTGGAGCCATCTCTGAGGTCCCAGCCTCTGCCCATCCCCTTCCCCTTGCCTGTGGCTTTCTCAACACATCATCCTGTGTCCCTAGACCCTTGGTTTGGCCTCTTAGCAGAAGTGCTTGAAGCCAGGACTGCCTTGGGTAGAGGCTGGGGGAACTCAGGTCATTCTTGGAGGTCTCTTCTCTTCCCCTTTCATGGAGCCATTCCAGCCCCTCCTGAAGTGCCTCAGCTGCGAGGGTGTTTGGCACCTGAGGCAGAAGAAGTGGAGTGAAAGCTCATGGATTTGGACCACAAACCACTTGAATGGCAAAGCCCCAAGCCCCTGGAAGGAGCATGCAAAGGGTGTAAATGTCTTAAAAGCCTTAATCCTTTCTGGCCTTTTCTATCTCACCCAGAGAGAAGGCAGAACAGGCTATGCCCCAGGCACCACGGGCTGAGCCCCAGAACCAGGCTCTGGCATGGCAGTGAGCCTCCCTCTGACACTTGTGACACTGAGAAACATCCTCTGCAGCATCACTCTTCAGCTCACCCACGTTTGGATGCTCAGCAAGCATCCCTTCCATCTGGAGGACGAAGCAGAGCACACAGCAAACCTGTGGCACAAGTCCTTCCTTAGCCTGAAGGCAACTGCCAGCAGTGCTGCTCCTTGCTAGCCCTGCTGGAAGGGAGGTTGTGCTGTTAGGTGCCACAGTAATGCCCCCAGGCTCACCTCCAAGCTCATCCCTTCTCCCAAAGCACCTTTCTTTTGCCTGTGCTCAAAAATGTTGTTTGTTGAGGGGCAGTTTCTGGGTGGCTAAGCTTAGGGCAGAGCCAATCCCAGGGGATGAGGCTGGCTGCTTTGGTAAACAGCAGCTCCATGCCCTGGGTGCCTGCCCAAGGGCTGTAGGCAGGAGGAGGAGGGAGGTTGTCTTACCTCCAGGCTGGGTGCTGGCACACAGCTGCTGGGTGCTGTGCTCATTTCTGGTGTCCACATTTCAGCAAGCAGGGAGGGGGGAGATTGCAAAATGCCAAAGGAGAGACACAGGAATGATCAAAGTGTGGGGAAACTGCCCCATGGAGGGTGTGAGAGTTGCCCCAGGTCATTTATCAAGCTGAAGGTTAAGGAGAGCTTTGCTCACAGCTGGGGAGGTGTTGCAGGAAGGCAGAGCAGGAGAACCACAGAATGCTCTGGGTTGGAAAAAGCCTCTAAGCTCACCCACTCCAACCAGGAACCCAACCCCACCATGGCCACCAAACCAGGGCCCCAGGTGCCATGGCCACAGGGGTCTGGAACACCTCCAGGCATGGGGACTCCACCACCTCCCTGGGCAGCCTCTGCCAGTCCCTGACCACTCTTGCACCAAAGACATTTTTCCTCCTCTCCAACCTCAGCCTCCCCTGGCACAATTTATTTCTGAAGCCTGAGTGCCTTTCCTTTGGAATGAGGATCCCAGGAACCCTCTTGCTGTGCCTTTGCTGCTTGGCTCCAGGGCAGAAGCTCCCAGGGGATTCGTCTTGGTCGGGCTGGGCCCAGCAGAGCTGGAGAGGTCTGAGGCATTAGGCAGTGCTCCCAAGGGGTGTGCTGAGCACTGCTGCTGGCCAGGCACCTCGGGCTCAGTCAGCTGGATTTCTGCACTGACCTTTAGACCTGCACTTATATCCAATAGCCAGCTGGGTGCTGGTGCCAGAGGACTCCAATGGCCTTCCCCAGTGTATGTGATGCACACCCAGCTGCTGCCTTCCCCCTCAGTTGTTTGGAAACCCTTCTTTGCAGGCTTGCTCCATGTCCCCTTCAGAGATTGGCTGGAGGCCATAATCTTCCCGTGGGGGGATTGGGAATGGAATTAAATGGAAGCCTTAACCTGAACTGCAAAGCAATACCCAGCTGATCCACCCCAGGTGACCCCCTGGGTCCTGAAGGATTCTCCAGTGCTAGCATCACCACTCAGAGTGCTAGGTGGAGCTAGCATGACATCTTGAGAGCAGCAGCAGGGAAACTCAATCCCTTTCCCAGACTGAAGCACAACGTGGGTATGGATTTTACATCACTCACTCCAAGAATCCATCACAGGTTCCACCCCACCTGCCAAAGCTGCTTAGTCACCTTCTGCTAGCCCCGGCTCAGCTGAAGCTCCACAGTGCTCTTGGCTTAGTATCTGCAGACTGAGCAGTCATGATGTCCTGCAAGGGGCTGGGAGACAGAGCCTGCTGCTAGGCTGGCTGGCTCAACACCTGAGCCTCAGCCAGAGGAGCAGAGGTGGGATCCTGGCAGCCCAGTGCAGGGCACTTGTGTGCTGGAGCAGCAGAGGCAGGGACGCTGTGTGCTCTGCAAACGTGCTGACTGTGCTGCTCCTCCCTGGGGCTGCCCCCCTCTGTTAGCCACTGCCTCAGGGAGCTGCACAGGAGGCCTCTCACCACAGTATCACAGTATCACAGTATCACTTAGGTTGGAAAGGACCTCGAGGATCATCGAGTCCAACCTATCAACACAGACCCCATGACTAGACCATGGCACCAAGTGCCACGTCCAATCTCCCCTTGAACGCCTCCAGGGTCGATGACTCAACCACCTCCCTGGGCAACCTGTTCCAATGATGAACGACTTGCTCGGTGAGCACCACATCTCTGCCTCTTGGGAACACCTCCTGGGATGGGGATTCAACCACCTCCCTGGGCAGGCTGTGCCAGGCTTTCAGAACCCTTCCAGTAGAGAAGTTTCTTCTAATGTCCAACCTGAACCTCCCCTGGTGCTGCTTGAGGCCATTTCCTCTTGTGCTCTCACTTGGTACTACAGGGAAGGCACAGACCCCAGCCTGGCTCCAGCCTCCTCCCAGGGCGCTGTAGAGAGCAAGGAGGTCTCCCTCAGCCTCCTCTTCCCCAGGCTGAACACCCCCAGCTCCCTCAGCTGCTCCTCCCCAGCCCTGCTCTCCAGACCCTTCCCCAGCTTCCTTGCCCTTCTCTGGACCTGCTCCAGCCTCTTTGAGGCGTGGAGCACAGGAGCTCTGGAAACAACCTTGTCCAAGCTAGGGCAAGGCAGAGGCCAAGCTTGCTGAGCCATTTGAGAGCAGGGTTTTGGTAGCTGCTGCAAGAGAAACTGTCTCTTCAGCCCCAGGAGGAGCAGGTCCCCTTCAGTGCCAAGGGCTGTGCTTTGTCACTGTCACACCCTGTTCCCCTTTGACTTTTGCCACTGAGGTTTCTTGCCCTTGCTGATGAATTCAGTGCTCAAGAACTGACTCCTCTGTGCTGTGACACCATCAGGTGGTCCAGGTGTAAGGTCCATTCCATGTTAGTCAGTGTGGACCTTGGAGCAGAAACCAGACTCAGCCATTTTTGGCAAAGGTAGGGGCTAGAATGCTTTTAGAACTCCTCCCAAACCATGAATGAGGAACATGGACAGAAATGAACCTGGCTGTAAAGTTCTGTGCAATTGGTCATGAAAGGAAGGAAGCCTCTGGAAGGACAGGAGGATGGGAAGGGTACCAGAAGGTCTCTCTGATAGCTTTGGTGTGGCTCACACCATGCTGTGCCATGAGGTGCTGCTGTGCTGCCATGGCTTTGTGCATCTTGAGCCCATGCAGCTGATCACTGCTGGTGGCACAGGAGCTCACAGAGTCACAGGATGGTTTGGGTTGGAAGGGACCTCCAAAGCTCATCCAGTCCAACCCCCTGCAGGCAGCAGGGACATCCTCCACTGGAGCAGGTTGCCCAGAGCCCTCTATAGCCTCACATGGAATATCTCCAGGGGTGGAGCCTCAACCACCTCCCTGGGCAGCCTGCTGCAGTGTTCCAGCAGCCTCCTGGGGCAGAACTTGTTCCTCACATCCAGTCTCAATCTGCTCTGCTCTCATTTCAAACCATTGCCCCTGGGGCTGTCCCTGCAGGCCTTTGGGAACAGTCCCTCTGCAGCCTTCTTGGAGCCCCTGCAGGTACTGGCAGGCTGCTCTGAGGTCTCCCAGAGCCTTCTCTTCTCCAGGCTGGACACCCCCAGCTCCCTCAGCCTGTCCTTGCAGCAGATGTGCTCCAACCCCCCGAGCATTTTCATGGCCTCCTCTGCACCTGCTCCATGAGTTGGCACCAGCTGCAGTCTTTCTTTAAGAGCTCTCTTCACAGTGTTTCCACAGCACTTGTGCCTCCCAGGTGACCACAGCCCTTGGCCATGGTGGTTACCTTTCTGGTTTGGGGCTCTGTGATGTTGCAGGCAGATGCCAATGAGGTCTGTGTGGCATTGCTGTTTTGCAGGGTACCTCCAGACATGTCTGGGAGTGGTAGGGATATTCGAAACGAGGGGTTGGGAGCTTGGATGTGCAGCCCAAAGTAGTTCATCACCTGAACACCAAAAGGAGAGGCAGAACCCCTATTTCCCAGCTTCCTGCTAGCAATAAGCATTGCTTCCCTCTTTACCCAGCAGGAGAGACAAGGCCCTTGGAGAAGGAAAAGTCAGGAGATCTAAAAGCAGCTTCTCCTTCTTCTGCCTTCCCAGCACATATGGGCAGAGAGAGGAAGTCTCAGCAGTTCAGTCTCACTCCTTCAGAAGGCAGCTCAGCCTCACCCACTTATCCCAGCAGCAGAGCTGCTACCTTCCTGTGCTGTCCTCCCTCAAGCACTTCAGAGGGGCTGCCCTGGCAGCCTGGAGAGTGGAGGGAGGTTTGGTGACTCTTGCTGCCCCTGGCCCTTGGCAGGGTTTGTCTTCCACTCCTCAGGAGGTCAGTCTTGCTCCTGCCTTTTCTCCATTCTGCCCATTCTGCTTTCTGTATTCAGAGCCCTTAGCTCTGCTTGGTCCCTGAGCCAGGAGGCAGTGGCACCAGTCAGAGGCATGACCCCAGCTGCAGAATGCTGCCTCTGTCCTTTGGGAGCTCCACAGAACCCCACAGAGCCACGCAGAGGTAGGGGTTGGCAGGGACCTCTGGACACCATCTGCTCTAAGCCTCTTGCTAGAGCAGGAGCTCCTGAAGTCCTTCACCAGGAACACATCCAGGTGGAATGACTCCAGAGAAGGAGACTCCACAACCTCTCTGGGCAGCCTGCTCCAGGGCTCTGCCACTCTCAAAGTCAAGGAGCTCAACCTCATGGTTACCTGGAACCTCCCAGCCTGTGCCCACTGCCCCTTGTCCTGCTGCTGGGCACCACTGAGCAGAGCCTGGCTCCAGCCTCCCCAGACTCAGCCTTTACCTATTTATTGATCAGCACTAGTGAGATCCCCCTCAGCCTGCTCCAGGCTGAAACAGCCCCAGGCCTCTCAGCCTCTCCTCATGAGGTGCTCCAGGCCCCTGGGTCGGTATGGATTGATCTGTGCTTGCACACAGCATGGCTGGTTGGGGCTGATGAATTTTTCCTGTGGTCCTCTTTTAATGTTTGATGTTTCAGGTACATTGGGAGATGTCAGAGACATGCAGACTGACTCCTCCACAGCAGCTAAAGAAGGAATCCTCAAGAAAGGTGAAGGCAGGAAGCTTCTCTGAGGCAGCTGGGGTGTGTGTGTGTGTGTGTGTGTGTGTCTCTCCTGCCTGGGCTGCCCCAAGGTGCTCTGGTTTGTTAACTCTCTGCCATTCCTTTTGAATTAATTCGACTTGAGATCATTGGATTTGTGCAAACCCTTCTCACAGAGCAAATATTTCCTTGCTGAAGCAGGGAGAGGGTCCAGGGAGTGCAAATATTTGAGAGAACATTTAGGTCCCTGATGTCCCAGCCTTGTTCCTCCAATCAATTCCCATTCTGCTCCACAGAGATCTCCTTGGGCAAACACTGCAGGCTGCTGCTGGTGTTTCCCAGGGCAGTGCTGTGGCCTGGCAATGTGACTTGGATGCTGCTGCCTTTGGGGTTTTTGCAAGTGCTGAAGTTCTCCCAAGCCCAGGGCTGTCAGCTCAGCCTGCCAGTCACACAACTGCAGAGTGTTAGGGGTTGAGAGATCACTGACTTCAACCCCCCTGCCAGAGCAGGGTCACCCAGGGCAGGGCACACAGAACACCTCCAGGGGGGTTGGAAAGGCTCCAGAGCAGGAGACTCCACAACCTCTCTGGGCAGCCTGCTCCAGGGCTCAGCAGCCTCACAGGGACAAAGTTTCCCTCCTGTTGCCCTGGCACCTCCTCTGCTCCAGCTTGCCCCCAGTGCCCCTTGTGCTGTGCTTGGCCATCCCTGAGCAGAGCCTGGCTCCAGCCCTGCACATCTTTATCCCCAGCCATGAGGTCACCCTCAGGCTCCTCTGCTCCCAGCTCCCAGCCCCAGCTGCCTCAGCCTGGCCTCACAGGGAGATGTTGCACTGCCTGCAGCAGCTCTGTGCCTCTGGGCTGGACTCTCTCAAGCAGCTCCCTGAGCTCCTTCTTGTACTGAGAGGCCCAGAACTGGATACAAGATTCCAGCTGTGGCCTCAGCAGGGCAGAGCAGAGGGGGAGGAGAACCTCTCTAACCTACTGACCACAGCCCTTCTAATCCACCCCAGGAAGCCCTTGGCCTTCTTGGCCACATGGGCACGTTGCTGGCTCATGGACATCCTTCTGTCCTTCAGAACCTCCTGGTCCCTCTCCTCTGTGCTGCTCTCCAACAGCTCAGTCCCTAACCTCTCCTGGTCCATGGGGTTGTCCTTTCCCAGAGGCAGGACTCCATTCTTACCCTTGCTGGATTTCAAAGCTACATGTGCAGGTGTCCAAAGCTCTCTGAGCTTTAGCTGCTCCTTTTGACAGTGTTGCTGGGAATTAGCTTCTTGGAAAGCTGGACATGAAAGCCCAGTGCCATGGCTTCTGTGCTCTCTCTTCTGGCTGGAATCTGTTTCTGTCAAGCAGTTTTCCTGAGCTGCAGACATCTACAGGGCTGTGGTGAGTGCTCTTTAGCTGAGTGCTGGCAGGGGTCAGTGAGAAAAGCTGCAGAACCATGGCTGGTACAAAGTGTTTGGGAGCTGCCCTCTGAAGCAGCCTGGGGAAGATAAATGCAGGGAACCCTGTGATGAAGGCTTGGTGTATCCCAAAGGCTCCTTAATTGAGTTGTGGCTAACAGCTTGCAGGGAGTAGAGAACTGGGCAGGAGTCTGCACAGGCTTTGAGCATGTGTGTGAAATGTTCTTCTGAGAGAAGCTTGGCTCTAGGGCAGCCTCTCACCACCTGGCAAGAGCTGTTGCTTGGAAGGAATTTTCAGCCCATGGTCTGTGCTGGAGCTACTCTAAATGCAGCTTGACCCTTGCTGCATCCACTGTGTCCAGTTCTGGGGCCCCCAGAGTAAGAGGGACATCAAACTGCTGGAGAGGACCCAGAGAAGGCCACCAAGATGAGCAGAGGCTGCAGAACCTTCCCTGTGGGGCCAGGCTGGGAGAGTTGGGGCTGTGCAGCCTGGAGAAGAGAAGGCTCCAGGGAGAGCTCAGAGCAGCCTTGCAGGACCTGAAGGGCTCCAGGAGAGCTGGGGAGGGACTTGTGACAAGGGCTGGGAGTGCCAGGCTGAGGAACAATGGCTCTGAGCTGGGAGAAGGGAGAGTGAGAGTGAGTGTGGGGAGACACTGGCATATGTTGCCCAGGGATGTTGTGGATGTTCCCTCCCTGGAGGTGTTGAAGGCCAGGCTGGATAAGGCCTTGAGCAACCTGTGCTGAGGGGAAGTGTCCCTGGCCATGGCAGGGGCTGGAGCTGGATCAGCTTTGAGGTCCCTTCCAACCCAACCCATTCAGGAGTCTAGGAGTCTGTGTTTGAGAAGTGGTTGCAAGGATCAGGAGGGACAAGCTCCCTGCCTGCTGCTCACACAGGGCATCCTGGCTCCTTCCACTGATAACAGCAGGAGCTCAGGTGCTTGCCTGTCCCTGTGCTGGCCCTCCCCAGGCGCTGCAGCCCATGAAGCGCACAAGTCAAACTCCAGCCCCCCTCCCACCATCCCCTGGAGGTCTGACACTGATTGTCAGTACAGGAGCCTTTTCCTCCCACTTGTAAGGATTTCCTTAGCCATCAGCTGAAGGATGTGATGGCAATGGATTTATGAATTGTTTACCTACCTGTTACAAAGCAATTCTGGCCCTGTGCAGCTGGGTGGCTGCAGATTGCCTCGAAGATGGACAAGCTATTGCTCAGAACAGTTGCAGATGGGTTCCTGACTGCCCCAGGTCTCTTTCCAAACCCCACAGTGGCAGTGGCTGTGCCTCTTCATGCTTACAGCTGTTCCTGCTCCTTGGCAGCCTGGCAGCAGGCTTGCTCCTCAGGGTCTTGCTTTCTGTGAGGAGCCAGGTGCTCAGAGTGCAGAGCACAGCTTTGGGGGAACAGAGCTTGGTACCACTGCAAGGTAAATCTTGGGCCTGGCAGATGTCTGTAGCCATCTTCAAGGATTCAGCTGTCTCTAGTGTGACTCTTTATGGCATGATGGCTTCCTTACACCCAGATCCTTTGAAAATGAAGTCTCTTATCTCCCTGACCCAGAGAGATTATGGGCTTGCTGCAGCTGAGTGTTTGCCCCTGCTGCCCTCACACACATCTGCTGCCCTCACACACATCTGCTGCCCTCACACACATCTGCTGCCATCCCTGCAGGTGTGCAAAGAGCCAGGTGTGGGTCTCTCCTCCCTAGGAACAAGTGACAGGATGAGAGGAAAAGGCCTCAAGGTGTCCCAGGGGAAATTTAGGTTGGACATCAGAAGAAACTTCCTCACTGGAAGGCTTCTCAAAGCCTGGCACAGGCTGCCCAGAGAGGTGTTTGAATGCCCATCCCTGCAGGTGTTTTAAAGAGACAGAGATGTGGTGCTGAGGCCATGGGTTAGCCCCAGCCTTGGCAGAGCTAGGGAACGGTTGGACTGCATGATCTGAAAGGGCTTTTCCAAGCAAAATGATTCCATGATTCCCTGTGGGGGGCTTGGACTAGGTGGCCTTTGGAGGTCCTTTCCAACCCAAACCATTCTAGGGTTCTAGGATTCACTAATTGCCAGTGACAGATCTTGTAGGTGTGACCCTGCCAGCCTGGGCTTTTCACACCAGCCTGTGCAGAGACTATTTCTGCTCAGGGCACTGCTGCATTTCAGGGCAGATCCTTGCAGTGGTGTGCTGGCAGTCTCTGTGCTGTGGCTGCATACTAATCAGGTGAGAAATCCTCAGCTCTGCTCTGTAGAACAGATTTGATCTTTGATACTCAGGGGAAAAACTTCAGGAGCATAAAACCTTAAGTGTCTCTGCTGGCATTTTGATTACTGCTTATCCATATCTTGGAGGTGTGGTGTCAAAAAGCCTTTCCCTAGGACACCTGGTGCTTACCAAGACACATCAGAACTACCTCACTTGGGTACTTTTGCACAGAGCTGCCTGGCCTGGGGGCAGTGAGGTTTGCCTCACACTTGTGTCTCGGGAGGGGATGATTTCCAGCAGCCTCCCTGCACCAAGCCTGCAGGGCAGCAGGCATTTGTTACACTGAGGTGCACACTCCCACCAACCAGAGCTGGCTCTGGGGTGTGAAATCTGTAGCTGTTTGTCAGGAAAGCAGGAGTTAATCTGTGCTTCACTTACAGCTTCTTCAACACAGGAATTCACAGAATCACAGAAAACATCTGGCTGGAAGAGACCACAAAGATCATCCAACCTTTGACCCAGCACTGCAGGCTCAGCACCAAACCCTGTCCCTAAGCACCAGCTCCACACAGTGCTGGAACACCCCCAGGGGTGGTGACTCCAGCACTGCCCTGGGCAGCCTCTTCCAGTGTCTGAGATCCCTTCCAGGGCAGAAATATTTCCTGATCCCTGCCTGAGCCTCCCCTGGGGCAGCTTGGAACCATTGCCTCTGCTCCTGTCCCTTGGCACCAAGGAGCAGAGGCTGCCCCCTCCTCACTCCAACCTCCCTTCAGGTGTAGAGATTCACAGAATAGCTTGGCTTGGAAGGGACCTTGAAGATCATTTAGCTCCAACCCCTGCTCCCATGGACTAGCTCCAACCTCTCCCTCCCACCAGCCCAGGTTGCTCAAGACCTCATCCAACCTGGCCTTGAACACCTCCAGGCAGGGGACATCCACAGCCTCCCTGGGCAGGCTGTTCCATTGTGTCCTCACCCTCACTGCAAACCAACCAACCAATTGGTTTTGCCACGGCAGGCTCAGGCTAAGATGCCCACACTGCAGGTAGCTTCCCTGCTGGTGCTGGAGGCAGGGAGCTCCAGGTCTGCTGTGGTGCCTCCAGTGAGGCTGGGGACTCAAAGGTGTCAGTGTGACGCTGTGTGACGCCAAGCAGGTTGTGAGGCACAGGGCTTCAGGTGACTCCATCCTGCCATGTGCTGCATGGCAACAACCACTGCTGAGAAAAAAGCAGAGCTTTTCCACAGGCTGAAAATCCCTGATCAGCAGGCTCCTAGAGGATGTTTCAGATGCTAACTGCTGGAGGGCCAGGGCAGGGAAAAGCGTGATGTGTGCTGCAGCTACTGGCATGGGTGGTGTTGGATGTGAGCTGTGACCTACTGAAGGACCAGCTGGGGCGAGCATCCCAGGGCACGCAGAAGAGGGTAGCAGGAGAAGCAAAGGGAGAAGAGGTGGCTTTTGGCTGGTGCACAGCTCACTGTCTGCAGCCCTGTAGCAGGAGGGAGGTGGTGCAGCCAGCCTGAGAGCTGCTGAGCTCATCACAGCTTTAGCATGTGTGGCACTCCGGAGCTCAGTGCCTCAGCTCCTGGCTCTGAGAAGAGGTGCAGAAGGGATATTCTTTTCCTGGGTAACATCAGGGTGCAAAACTGCACCTGCTGCTGCTGTAGTCCTGACCAGCCTCTTCAGCAGGAGCAGTGCCACTCACTGGGCACTCCTGCCAAGCCCAGAAGAAGGGGGATGTGCCCCCAGGGGGGCCCAGAAGAGGGGTGTCATGCCCCCCAGGGGGGCTCCCCTTGCCTGCCAGAGATGATGGCTGGGGCTATGTGTGGAATATGGCCTGGCAGTGGGCAGGCTGACCCCATGCGTAGCCGGGATGGTGGCAGAGGGGCCAGTGCTGGGCACAAGCCTTCAGGCTGGGAGACAGGAGCTCGATTTGATGCCCGGGACAGCCGTGGAGATGTGGGAGGGGTCACTCCTGGTCGCCGACGTGGGGGCTGGGTTGCCAGCTGCCCCCTTCCCTCCCCGGCCCCCGGGGGGCTCTGCTTCCCCTGCTCTGGGCAGGGCTGCAGCCGGGGCTGGGGGAGGTGCCGGGGCTGGAGCCGCGGACATTTGCATCTCCGGCAGGCACATGCGAGCAATGTGCCTTTAAGACTAGCAGGAGAGCAATAGTAGCTCCCTCCCTCCCTCCCTCCCGTTAATTGTAGCATGTTTTTCAGCCATGCTTTCCAGTCACATTCGCAGGCTGGCAGCGGGAGCGGTGCGGACAGCGAGTGCCTGCCCCTGGATGGCCGCAGGTGATGGGCAGCGCCCGGGGCTGCCGGGGAGCTTGGTGCCAGGGGCAGCAGCTCTGTGAGCCTGAGCCTCAGTGACACTGCCGGGCTCCCCACCTCACCGGTGTGGCCCCCACCTCCTGGCCTGCGTGGCCGTGGCCTCCAGGTCGCTGGCCAGCCCAGCCCGGTGGGCCCGGCGGGGGCTGCGTGCGGCTCGGTGCCGCTGCTGGGGGACCCGCAGTGGGTGATGCAGCAGCAGCCCTGCGATGCCTGCCCGGGGCTGCCGGGGGCTGCCGTGGGAACGCCTGGCTCCCGGAGCCCAAAGTGACTGCAACTAACTCGGGGTCGGGACTGCTGCTCAGAGGATGCCCTGTGCGTCTCCAGTCAGTGCTCTCCTGCCTCACCACCGAGTATTTCCAGTTGCTTGCTCGCCCCTGCCGCGGGGGGACCGAGGCCTCCCGAGGGTTAAGAGTATCTCCCTGCACGCCGAGTGCTCCAGCAGGAAATAATCTGCAGAGATACATGTGCAGCAACCCGACCGCTGCTGCTGCTCTCCCAGGCTGCTGCCGCTGCAGCTGCAGCTCGCTGTGCGAGAGGAGCTGCGCTGCTCGCAGGAGATGCTGGCTCGGCGTGTCCGAGGTGCCAGGCACGGCAGCGTGGCTGAGCTGGGCTGAACGCCTCCATCCAAAGGGAATTAGGGCGACCTGCAGGCTCTGTCGGCTGGCTGAGGTAGGTGCTGCTGCCCGTGCAATGTGCCGTGCTCTGTGTCGGGGTCCCCTCCTCAGCTCGGGCAGATCCTGCCCCGGCGATGGGTTGTAATCTGCAGCCCGGTGCCAGACAGAAATGTGCGTGTGTGGCTTTCCAGCGCCCAGCGGGAAGGAGGGAGAAGAGGATCCCTGAGGGATACCTTCCGTGCCTGGCCGTAAAGTTGTTGCGCTCGATCGTAACAAACTTGCCTTGGTCTCTGCGGAGTGCGCCTGGGAGCTTTTGTTTCTTCCTTGGCAGATGACCTTTGGAAGGGGCTGGCTGCAGTGCGCTGGGTTATGCCGCGGTGCAGAAGCAGGCACACAGTGCACTCTACAGGTACCTTCATTCTGCTCCCGCCGGTGCCTGGAGGACAGAGGACGGCCGTGCGGGGCCAGGAAACGCTGCCGGCGGGGAGGTGGCGATTTTTCGGGAGCGAAATGGCACTGACGGGAAGAAAAGAGGAGCTTTCCCTCGGGGAAAAAGGAATTGTGAGCTGCTAAGTGCTGGTGTTTGGAAGCAGAGAAGGAGATGTGTGCTAGGAGCCGCTCGCGTGTGGCTCTGGCTGGTGTGGTTCGCTTTCCTGGCTCTGTGGAGAGTTTCGTTCATCTCTGCTATCTGCTTTGCCACCTGCAACCTCGGCTTGAGGATTTTGCTGTGGCAGTACCTGGGACTGAAGACCTGCCGGTGCTGTTGCCTAGGAAGGTGCCTTCTTGGGAAGCCTCTGACAAAGCAGCAGCAGCTGAGGCTGTTGCTTGCTCGCGGCGTGGCGTGGGGGTTTGGCGTGCCCGGACACCTCCCGTGGGAGCTTTGCTCTGTAGGTGTCGAGCTGAAAAGGAAGTTCTGAAAGAATCCCCCCTGGCAATGCAGCGTGCTGGCCGTCGGTGACCTCTCTGGCTGGGTTTCGCTGGCTGCCCTGCAGCGGCGCGCCCGCAGCTCGGCTCCCTCGGCGAGGGCGCCTGGCCGTGGGGAGTGGGCGGCTGCCGCCTGGCCCTGTGCCTGTGTCACGTGCAGGGGGGGCTGCGCGGCTCCGGCGTTGCAGAGCTGTGGAGACAGCAGAGCCGCCGCTGCCATCGCTGGGTGGCAGCTTCCCCGGTGCTCCTGTGGCACCCTGGCAGAACAAATGTGTCACCCAGAGCTGCGCTCAGGGCAGAGCTCTCATCGGCACTGCAAGTCCTTGCCCTGGCTTCTGTCTTCTTTAGTCAAGGGCTTGCTGACCGGAACGTGCTGCTGCCCGAGTGGCCTGCTCAGAGCAGTTACCGCTGGCACCTGAGCTTCCCCCAGGCTGCTTGACTCAGCACTGACATAGCTCACAGCCCAGCTACGAGAAGGATCCCCCTCTTGAGCTGCACTCTGGGCTCTGGTGCAGGCAAGAGCCTGCTTCCTTTTTCTGTCAAGAGCAGGACACTTGTGCCTCCTCCTTTGGGATCCTGGAGAGAAGACCTCTGGTGCTCTGCAAGAACTCTTTGTTGGAGCGGGGGGGGCAGAGGTGGGTCTGGTGGATTTGCTGCTGTGCATGAATCGGGAAGTCACAACCCCCGCTGGGAACAGAGGCTGCGATGATGCCTAGGGAGAAGCTGCTTCCCTCTGTCCTGGCAAAGAGGAGCCCTTCTTACTCACACCCGAGGTAGAGCTGGGCAGCACTGCTCCATAGGGACGCTCACTTCTCCCGCAGAGCAGAGGAAAATCTCCTGGCTGCAGATGCAAACAGGAATGTGTGAACGATGTGTGAACGGCCAGCGGGGTGCCACTGGTGTCAGCTGTCCCAGCGACTTGCCTCTAGAAGAGCACTTTCCAAAGGCGGTGAGTGGGGAGGAAGCCAACTGCCTGTGCAGGAAACCCTGGCAGAAGGAGGTGGAAGGCATTCCCTGTGCTGCTCTCTGCACACAGGCAGGGTGCTGATGAGAGCTGGCTGAGCTAGAGGAAAACGCTGCTCCCAAACCTGAGCTCCAAAGGCACAGTTAGTGTGGTGCTTGCCAGCCAGCAGCTCTGGTGGGTTTGGTGCCCCTGGTCCAGCAGGTGAATGTTTCAGGAAGTGCTTCTGCTAAAGCAGCAGAACCTTGGGACATGCTCACAGGTGCTGTGGTCTGAAGGAGCAGGTGAGAGCTGTGCCCGAGAGCTGTGCTCCCATCCCCTCAGGGAAGTGGACTGCAGGCTGTTCCCAGGCAGCCTTTCTGGTCAGGGAGAAAGTTTGGCATTCCACTCCAGTTCTGTGGAAGCCAGGAGCTGTGTGCTGGAGTTCATAATAATGGTAATGGAAACAATTCTGGCCTGTTCAGTGGGGGCTGCTCCCCACTGTGGGTGACACGATGCTGTGCTCTGCCTCACAGTCAGGTAATAGCAGTGGTGCTCTTCTGAGGAATGCCTGGGGGAGCTGGGGTTGGTTTGCCTTCAGAAGAGAAGGCTGAGGGGAGACCTCATTGTCCTCCTGAGCCGCCTCAAAGGAGGTTGGAGCGAGCTGGAAGTCTTTCTGCTCTCACTCCTGCTGTAAAGTGACAAGAAGAAAAGGAAACAGCTTCAGGCTGTGCCAGGGGAGGTTCAGGTTGGATACTAGGAACTATGGCTTCCCAGCAAGGGTTCTCAGGCACTGCCCCAGGCTGCTCAGGGAGGTGCTGGAGTCACCATCCCTGGCCCAGGGGGTTAAAAGCTGTGTGGATGTGGTTCATGGCAGTGGTGAGATGTGAGCTTGGACTTGATGATCTCAAAGGTCTCTTGCAGACTCTATGGCTCTATAACTGCCCATCCTGTAGAGCAAGGGTAGGGCACACCTTGGTGTGTGCTCTGCTGAGGCATGGGCCTTGATCTTGGCATAGATTCATAGAACCCCAGGTTGTAAGGGACCCCAGGGACCACCCAGTCCAACCTTTCAGGGTAAGACTAGAGCTTCAGTGAAGTGTTCCTCAAGGCCCAGTGGTGAGCTGGCAGCAGTGATGCTGGCACCAGGGACTGCTGCAGGGTTTGCCTTTTGGGAGACAAATGCTTAGCCCCAGCCGCCGAGTCCTGCACCTGGTGAGCCACCCTGGGGCTTGGCAGCCACAGGTGGTGCTGGGAATGGATACCAGGGGAGTGCCAAGGGGTGAATTGAATCTTGGAGAAGTATTTGCCAGGGAATGAGTTCCCTGGTGTCTGTGGGGAGGTAAATGAGAGCCTGTTGCAAGCTGCCCACACTCCTTCAGTGACCCTTGTGTCTGCAGGCTTCAGGTGCTGCTTGTGACCCAGCCACAGGTGCTGAAAGCCTCTGGTCTACAAACTGTTGAGCTGGAGATGAAGCTCTACCTTCCTGCTGCTGCTTTGAGTATCTTTAAGAGGCTGCACTACTGCAATTTGAATCTCTCTGGCTTTGTATCACTCATGAAATGAGTTCACCGTAGGTGGTGGCATCAGCCTCCTCGCAGTGGGTGCAGATATTTGTGTCATGGAAAAGGTTTTCTCTCCTTGCTATGTTCAGATGCTGACTGGAGATACCATTCCTGGAGGATGAAATCCCCAGTCTGACTTCAGAGGTGAACTCAAAGAGCAATTTCTCTTTCATATATACACACATATATAGCAACAAAGAGGAACAAAGCTGCCAGGAGATTGCTTTAATGATAAATCATTATATGGATCTCAGCAGCCTGGAAAGCAAGAAGAGGCAAAATGGAGAGCTGGGATTTAGTCACTTAGGAAATGCATAGAGAGAGGCTTGTAGGGAAGGTTTTACACCACATGAAAGTACAAATGTGTTGGGGAGAAAAATTACTGAGTGACTTTCTACCCAAAAGAAAAGAGGCAGCTGCTACCTAGTGTTGGTTGTTCCAGAAGGTTATTTTCTGTGGTTGGTTCTCACACTTCATATTCATGGGGGTTTATTAGTATTCTTTTAAACCCTGATTGATTTTCCCCTCCCACCACCTTGTTTCATCATAGAATCACAGAATGGGTTGGGTTGGAAGGGACCTTCAAGCTCATCCAGCTCCAGCCATGGGCAGGGATACCTCCCACCAGCACAGGCTGCTCAAGGCCTCATCCAGCCTGGCCTTCAACACCTCCAGGCAGGAGGCAGCCACAGCCTCCCTGGGCAGCCTGTGCCAGAGTCTCCCCAGCCTCACTCTCAACAATTTCTTCCTCATCCCCAGGCTCAATCTCTCCTCTCCCAGCTCAAAGCCATTTTTCCTCTTCCTGGCACTCCCAGCCCTTGTCACAAGTCCCTCCCCAGCTCTCCTGGAGCCCTTCAGGTCCTGCAAGGCTGCTCTGAGGTCTCCCTGGAGCCTTCTCTTCTCCAGGCTGCACAGCCCCAACTCTCCCAGCCTGGCCCCACAGGGGAGGTTCTGCAGCCTCTGCTCATCTTGGTGGCCTCCTCTGGAGCCTCTCCAGCAGCTCCAGGTCCTTCTTGTGCTGGGGGCCCAGAGCTGGAGGCAGTGCTGCAGGTGGGCTCTGAGCAGAGCAGAGGGGCAGAATCCCCTCCCTGTGCTGCTGCTCTCCCTGCTCTGGCTGCAGCTCAGCACTCAGCTGGCTCTGGGCTGCCAGGGACCAGTGCTGGCTCCTGGGCATTCTGTCACCACCTGACACCCCCAAGGCCTTCTTCTCAAGGCTGCTCTTGAGTCACTCCTCACCCAGCCTGGATTTGTGCTTGGCCTTGCCCAAGTGAACCTTGCTCCTGGCCTTGTTCCAGCACACATGCTGTCATAACACCTTTTCTCTTGGATGCCATAATTGTTATTATTAATCCTAATTGAACACTGCAGATTTTAGGAATGAGATCAGTGTGAACCATCAGCCCAATGCAAATGTTGTAATCATCCCAGCTGACAGAATGTTCAAGGGATCATCATTCTGCAGTGGCACGTGTCCAAGGATCAGATGCCTTGGACTTGGCTGTGTGTGCTCTGCACGAGTACAAACGCTGCTCCCCTGCGCTGCTCAGGTGCACCTTCTAGCCCTGGGTCAGCAAACATCCCAGGAATCACAGTCACAGAATGCTCAGGGCTGGGAGGGACCTTGAAAGCTCACCCAGTCCCAAGCCCCTGCCAGGGCAGGGTCACCCAGGGCAGCTCACACAGAACTCAGCCAGGTGGGCTTGGAAGATCTCCACAGAAGGAGACTCCACAGCCCCCCTGGGCAGCCTGCTCCAGGGCTCTGGCACCCTCACAGGGACAAAATGTTTCCTCCTGTGTCCATGGCACTTCCTCTGCCTCAGCTTCCACCACTGCCCCTTGTGCTGGCATTGGGCAGCACCCAGTAGAGCCTGGCTCCAGCCTCTGGGCACTCCCCCTGCACAGCTTTATCCCCAGCAAGGAGCTCACCTCTCAGGCTCCTCCTCTCCAAGCTCCAGAGCCCTCAGCTCCCTCAGGCTCTCCTCCTGAGGAAGATGTTGCACTGCCTTCATCATCTTTGTGGCTCTGTGCTGGACTCTCTCCAGCAGTTCCCTGAGCTCCTTCCTGACCTGAGGGGCCCAGAACTGGACACAAGATTCCAGCTGTGGCCTCAGCAGGGCAGAGCAGAGGGGGAGGAGAACCTCTCTGACCTACTGACCCCAGCCCTTCTGATCCACCCCAGGCTGCCCTTGGCCTTCTTGGCCACCAGAGCTCATTGCTGGCTCATGGTCAACCTCCCATCCACCAGGACCCCCAGGTCCTTTCCCCCTTCACTGCCCTCCAGCAGCTCAGTCCCTAACATGTACTGAGGCATTGCCTCTCTCACCACTGCAGTACCCCTTCCAGAATACTGAATGGATTCTGTGGGCTCTGCACAGCAGAGCAGGGGACAGAGGCAGGTGGGAGTTTGCTGCAGCCCAGGTGTGCACTGCCTTTGGTGGGCTGGGTAGAGGTGAACACAACACAGGTAGCCCCCAGCATGTCTCTTCCCACAGGCCCAAGTGTGTGACCTCATGTTGCACAGAAGCTCCTCCAGCTAGTTTGATCTCCATCCAAGACAGATCCTGACCCTCACTTCATTCTCCTGGCAGGTGGCACAGGTGGTCTGAGGTTCTGCTAACCTCCTTCCTTTTGGAACAAGTTGTGGTGTTTTGGTCCTTTCTTCCCCTGTTCCCATGCCCAGGATTAGGCAGCAAGCAATTAATTTTGGTTCCAACTGAAGCGGTGGCAAAGTTGGGCTCCCTGCTGTGTCCCAGCTTGATGCCTGAGCTGGTGACGTTAGGGAAGATCTCCCTGGTCATTATGGGTGCAATTCCCCAGCCAGGAAAGGCAGCAAGGTGTTAATGTGACACTGCAGACCTTTGCAGTGCAGCTCATCGTGCAGCCTTGCTGCCCAGCAGAAGGCAAAGGCACTCAAAGGGAGTCATTAATCCTACTTATTTTAGAGGTCCTTTCAAGTCCTCCAGATGCAGCCTGCACAGCTGGCCCTGGGGGGTGGCTGAACCCCACCAAGCAGATGAGGTCAGCTGAACCCCAGCAAGCAATGGTGGCTGTTTTCAGGCCTCAGCCAGCAAACTGCTCAGGTCCAGCTGGGCTGCTGCAGGCTCCTTTGAGGGGGTTGCTGCACATGAGATGCAGGATGGAGAATCCAACCCTGCCATGCTAACCTGAGTTGCCTTCTCAGTCCATAGCACTGAGTGTGGCTGTGAGGTGTGTGCCACTGAGCAGCCCAGCAGCAGAGAGCCCTCCCTGGGCCTTGGTCCCATCCCTTTGGTGGGTACTGCAAGTCCTGCTTTATCCCCCCCATGAAAACCAGCAATAACATCTCCCAGACTTGTGCATTCCAGGCTTTATGAAACTGCAGCAGGAAGATCTGTGTCAGCTTAGAGAGAGCTGTGGATGCAGTGTGTGTGTGCCAGGGGCCTTTGTGGATCTCCTGCTTCTGCACACTTCCCCTCCACCTTCTAGAATCACAGAATGATTTGGGTTGGAAGGGAGCTCCAAGGGTCACCCAGTCCAGCCCCTTCCCCACTCAGCAGGGACATCCTCCACTGGAGCAGGTTGCCCAGAGCCCTCTCCAGCCTCACCCTGAATATCTCCAGGCATGGAGCCTCAACCACCTCCCTGGGCAGCCTGCTGCAGTGTTCCAGCAGCCTCCTGCTGCAGAACTTGTTCCTCACATCCAATCTCAATCTGCTCTGCTCTCATTTCAAACCATTGCCCCTGGGGCTGTCCCAGCAGGCCTTTGGGATCAGTCCCTCTGCAGCCTTCTTGGAGCCCCTGCAGGGACTGGCAGGCTGCTATTGGGTCTCCCAGAGCCTTCTCTTCTCCAGGCTGTGTGCAGGGAGTTCCTGTTGTGCAGAGACCAGCAGCATGAGATTTTTGTTTGGGACTTACCCAGCAGGCTCTTCCCAACCAAAGTGTGGGCATCAGGAGTGTGTTTCCACCCAAAGGCTTCCAGCATTTGACCATCACCATGTCCTTCAGCATCTGCAATGTGCAGGAAGGTCTGGGCAGACAGAGAGGGTTTTGTAACAGCTATGGCCTGCAAGGATTGCAGAAGCATCTTTAGCCTGCAGAGTTGTAGATAACAGACAGCTCCTGTGGACATCATGTGCAGACAGAGAACCTCCTGTGAGCAGCTGCTGATGTGAAGGTGGCAAAGGCACAATCAGGCTTTGGAAGGGACCTCCAGAGGTCATCCAGTCCAAGCCCCTGCCAGAGCAGGCTCACCCAGGGCAGGGCACACAGAACACATCCAGGTGGGGCTGGAAAGGCTCCAGAGCAGGAGACTCCACCACCTCTCTGGGCAGCCTGCTCCAGGGCTCAGCACCCTCACAGGGATCAAACTTTTCCCTCCTGTTCCCCTGGCACCTCCTCTGCTGTCCTTGGCCATCCCTGAGCAGAGCCTGGCTCCAGCCCTGCACATCTTTACCTCAGCCATGAGGGCAGCCCTCAGGCTCCTCTGCTCCCAGCTCCCAGCCCCAGCTCCCTCGGCTGTCCTCACAGGGACCTTGCACTGCCTGCAGCAGCTCTGTGCCTCTGGGCTGGACCCTCTCAAGGAGTTCCTTGAAGTCCTTGACCTGAGTGGTCATCCAACACTCTACCATCCAGCAGACCTCAGCTCTGAGACACAGGATTGTTAGGTCATGGTGCTGGACAGGCTGACTTGACAGGCTATGAAGAAATGCCCTGCACAGCTTCCCCTTGCCTTTCAGGAGCACAGGGAGCCTTGTTTAGAGTGCAGACAGCTGTGGCTCAAAGGTGTCCTCAGGGTGCTTGTTTTGGTGAGGAGAAACCACCCCCCCCCCCAGCCTGAATTGATTTCCTTGTGCCCTGTGCTGAATCTTCTCCTCCCTTTGTCTGCTTCCTTAAGGAACCTGCTAGCAGTGGAAAGGATTCCCCACGGCATGGACAAATCACTGTTCAGCCTTCTTTTAGCTCAGCTGATCAGATCATTTAAACTCTCTCCACACAACCTGCTTTCAGTCCTTCAAATTCTAAGCCTCTCTCTCTTAGGCTTTGGAGCTGTGGACATCAGAGGTGGCTGTTGTGGAGCCACAGAGCACCAACGTTGTGCTGAGGTGCTGAGTGACAGTGCATGAGGAAACCACATCCCCTTTGGAAGCCTGCACAAAATTGCCTCTCTGCAAACCCCCAAGTGTGCCATCAGATCCTGCAGCTCCAGCAGGGCCCTGGCACCTCCAGCTCCATTGATCTGCCCCGAGTCCCACAGCTGTGTTTTGAAGTGCCTGCTGTCAAACACCCAGTGCAGCCCTCTGGAAGTGGAGTAGATCCTTCACCGGGGTGTTCTTTGACCCTGGGCAAGCAGAGCTGTGATTTCCTGCTGTGTCTGAGCTTTGACAGGGCTGAGACTGTGAAGGGGACTGAGTTGGGTGGCTGTAGGCATCTGACTTTGGCAATCTTTCTATCACTCAGGCCACTGGGCTGAGAAACTCAAGAAGATTCAGCCTGGAGAAGAGAAGGCTCCAGGCAGACCTCAGAGCAGCCTGCCAGGACCTGAAGGGCTCCAGGAGAGCTGGGGAGGGACTTGTGACAAGGGCTGGGAGTGCCAGGATGAGGGACAATGGTTTTGAGCTGGGAGAGGAGAGATTGAGAGTGGAGATGAGGAAGGAATTGAGAGTGAGGCTGGGGAGACTCTGGCACAGGCTGCCCAGGGAGGCTGTGGCTGCCTCCTGCCTGGAGGTGTTGAAGGCCAGGCTGGATGAGGCCTTGAGCAACCAAATCTAGTTGAGAGGTGTCCCTGCCCATGGCAGGGAGGTTGCAGTAGATGATCTCTGAGGTCCCTTCCAACCTCTGTGGTTGCAGGATCCTAATAGCTGTCAAGCCTCACAAAGTCAGGGGGGGCAGAAGTTCCCTCTCAGGCACAGCACTCTTGGCTCTAGATCATTACACATTCTTCTGCTCCAGTCTATGACTCTAAGATGCTATGGAACTGCAGAGCTGCTGTTGGAGCACTCTCATGTTTCCCCAGGCACTTGAGTTGCTTTGGGGGTTCCTGCCTCTGCTTCATTGCTTGCCTTCCCTTTCCCTTGGAGGTCAGCCTTGCAGAGCTGCTGTGTGAGGTTGCTCTGGGGCTGCTGTCCAGGCTGGATAACCATCTTGACCACTTACAATTACTGGGGTAATTTATTGTGGTCCAGCTAAACCTCTCCTGTTGAGCTCCTCCAGTCACACTGCTGCCATCCAGGCCTGGTCCTCAGCTTGGTCATCCTTTGCCACTGTGCCTCCCTTGGGGCACTTCCCTCCCAGCAGCAGTGTGGTGTATTACCTTCCCCCCTCTGCTGTCTGTGGTGTCCCTTTCTGTTTCCCACCCCACCAGGCTATTTCTGATGCCTTTAGCTCTGCTTCTCCTCATCTCTGGGACTCCACCATTCTGCTTTGATTATTTTTCCCCAGTTATTTTTTATGTTCCTGAGCAGTCCATTTGTTTCCTTGACACAGCAATTCCTGACAGCCTGGTATCCTGGCTCCCACAGTGGCAAACAGCAGCTGCTTAGAGAATAATGTAAGCAGCAGGGTGAGAATGTAATAGCCCTGATAGATCCTGCCAGCAGTGATCAGCATCACAGGTGCCTGCCTGTGTGCTGCCTGTGCTGAAGCACAGCCCAGCAGCCCCAGGCCATGTGGCTGAGGAAAGCAGCGCCTGACAAGGTGGCCAATGTTCCTCTGTGACCCCCTGCCTCCAAAAGCACTGCCCTCTGCCTGCTGGCATTGCTTTGCTTGGCACACAAAGTCACTCAGCCAGGCCTGGGGCTCGCCTGCAGGGCTCCTCGCACCACCTCTGCTGCTCTGCCTTGGAGGCTCCCTGAGGAGATTGCATGTGGCAAGGGGAAGGGAGAAGTCCTTCCACTTGGTTATGAGCCCTTAGGTGATCAAAGAATCATCACAGAATGGGTTGGCTTGGAAGGGCCTTCAAGCTCATCCAGTTCCAGCCCCCTGCCATGGGCAGGGACCCCTCCCACCAGCACAGGCTGCTCAAGGCCTCATCCAGCCTGGCCTTCAACACCTCCAGGCAGGAGGCAGCCACAGCCTCCCTGGGCAGCCTGTGCCAGAGTCTCCCCAGCCTCACTCTCAACAATTTCTTCCTCATCTCCAGGCTCAATCTCCCCTCTCCCAGCTCAAAGCCATTGTTCTCATCCTGGCACTCCCAGCCCTTGTCACAATCCCTCCCCAGCTCTCCTGGAGCCCTTCAGGTCCTGGCAGGCTGCTCTGAGCTCTCCCTGCAGCTTCTCTTCTCCAAGCTGCACAGCCCCAACTCTCCCAGCCTGGCCCCACAGGGGAGGCTCTCCAGCCCTTTGCTCACCTTAGTGGCCTCCTTTGTACCTGCTCCAGCAGCTCCTGGTCCTGCTTGTGCTGGGGTCACCTGAAACAGCTGACATGGGCACTCCTCTGCTTCTAGGAGGAGAGAGGGGAAATGGACAGGATGAGTATTGTCCAGTCTTAATCAGCAGTGCCATGGCATGCAGTGTGGTGGTTAGAGCTGCAGGGAGCTGTGGCCTCACCCCTATGGACAGAAGAACCAAACAGCAGAGGCCAAGCAGTGCAGAGCTGGGGAGTGAAGGTCAGTGGAGTGCCTCTGTCTTCCCCCTGCTCTGCACTCCAGGCCAGTCAGCCTGACCTCAGTGCCAGGGAAAGTGATGGAGCAGATTGTCCTGGGGGCAATAACTACACCTGAAGGATGGCCAAGGGCTCAGGTCCAGCCAGCATGGATTTAGGAAGGGCAGGTCCTGCCTCTCCAACCTGATCTCCTTCCATGCCCAGGTGACTGCCTGGTGGATGTGGGGCAGGCTGTGGATGTGGTCTGCCTGGACTTCAGCAAGGCCTTTGACACTGTCCCCCATAGCAAACTGCTGGCCAAGCTGTCAGCTCATGGCTTGGACAGCAGCACTCTGAGCTGCATTGGGTTAGGAACTGGCTGGAGGCTGAGCCCAGAGAGTGGTGGTGAATGGTGCCACAGCCAGCTGGCAGCCAGGCACCAGTGGTGTGCCCCAGGGAGCAGTGCTGGGCCCTGTGCTCTTTAACATCTTCATTGATGATCTGGATGAGGGTATTGAGTCAGTCATCAGCAAATTTGCAGATGAGACCAAGCTGGGAGCAGATGTTGGTCAGTTAGAGGGCAGAAGGGCTCTGCAGAGGGACCTTGACCGACTGGACAGATGGGCAGAGTCCAACAGGATGGCATTCAACAAGTCCAAGTGCCAGGGGCTGCACTCTGGCCACAGCAACCCCATGCAGAGCTACAGGCTGGGGTCAGAGTGGCTGAGAGCTGCCAAGCAGAGAGGGACCTGGGGGTGCTGGTTGACAGCTGCCTGAATATGAGCCAGCAGTGTGCCCAGGTGGCCAAGAGGGCCAATGACATCCTGGCCTGCATCAGGAACAGTGTGGCCAGCAGGAGCAGGGAGGTCATTGTGCCCCTGTACTCTGCTTTGGTTAGGCCACACCTTGAGTCCTGTGTCCAGTTCTGGGCCCCTCAGTTTAAGAAGGACATCAAAACACTTGAAGGTGTCCAGAGAAGGGCAACAAGGCTGGGGAGAGGCCATGAACACAGCCCTATGAGGAGAGGCTGAGGGAGCTGGGGTTGCTTAGCCTGGAGAAGAGGAGGCTCAGGGGTGACCTCATTGCAGTGCAGAGTGCTGTAGCTGGGGAGAAATACTGGCAGGCACCAGTACAGACTGGGGGTTACTCTGCTGGGAAGCAGCTCCATGGAGAAAGACCTTGGAGTGCTGGTGGGCAGCAAGTTCTGCATGGGGCAGCAATGTGCCCTGGGGGCCAAGAGAGCCAATGGGGTCCTGGGGGGCAGCAAGTGTGGCCAGCAGGGCTGGGGAGGTTCTGCTGCCCCTCTGCTCTGCCCTGCTGAGACCACAGCTGCAATCCTGTGTCCAGTGCTGGGCTCCCCAGTTCCAGAGAGACAGAGACCTGCTGGAGAGAGTCCAAAGGAGAGCCAGGAGCATGCTTAGGGGACTTGAGCCTCTGCCCTGTGAAGAGAGACTGAGAGCCCTGGGGCTGTTTAGTCTGGAGAGGAGAAGGCTGAGAGGGATCTGATCAATGTCTATCGATAGCTGAGGGCTGGGGCTCAGGAGGAAGGGGTCAGACTTCTTTTGGTGGTGCCCAGGACAGGAGCAATGGACAGCAAGTGGAACCCAGGAGGTACTACCTCAACATGAGGAGAAACCTCTTTGCTGTGAGGGTGCTGGAGGCCTGGAGCAGGCTGCCCAGAGAGGCTGTGGAGCCTCCTTCTCTAGAGGCCTTCAACCCCACCTGGATGGGTTCCTGTGTGCCCTGCCCTGGCTGACCCTGCTGTGCAGGGGCTTGGAGTGGGTGATCTCTGTGGGTCCCTTCCAAGCCCTGGCATTCAGTGGTTCATGTGCCTGAGGAGGACTCTCCTTGTTTTGTGACTGTGGTGTCGCATTCTGGAGCTGGTTTTGAACTCTGACATTTTAAGGTCTGCCCTAACTTGAGGATGTTGGGGGTTGGTTTGGATTTCCCAGCAGATGCTTCATGTCCTTGCTCCTCCTGAGGCTACAGAGCCTTTTTCTGCCTGCTATATCACAACATCAACGCAGAGCAGCTCTTTGCAGCTGCTTTCACACTTCTGATGTCACTGTTTAGCACAGGTGCTGGGAAGGTTCCTGCTTCCCTGATGGATGCCAGGTTCAGCAGCTGAGATCTCACTGTTGTGTGGTGACTTGCAGAGCAGTGTGAAATGCCTGTGCCCCTCCCAGGGGCTGCTGGTTGCTTCCATACAACTGGCCTTGTGCAGGGGGAAAAAGCAAAGAAAGGAAAACCCCCAGGGCTTTGTTTCCTGCCCTGCAGCTGAGGTGGTGGTGCTGGTGGCAGGTGTCTGCTGGCTTTGTGCACTCCCCTCAAGCCTGCTGCCTGGCAGGTGGCCCCAGGGGCTGTGTTTTGCTGCATGAACCTTCCTGACCAGAACAGCCAGTGTGGTCCATTGCAAACAGCCCTGGACTGCAGGCTGCTGGGGAGCTGAGCTGGTGCCAGAGCTGCCTCAGCAATGTGCTCAGTGCTCATGGATTTCCCTCTCCTGAGCCTCTCCTGAGAGGGGTGAAGCAAGGAGCAGTGAAGTGACCTCTCCCAGCTGGGAGCCAAGCAAACACTGAAGGGTTTGTGCAGAGCCTGAGCTCTCCTGAAGGCTGTGCAAGCTGAGCAGGTGATGTGGCTTTAGTGCTCTCCCTGTCATCCTGTTGCTAGTGCTGGCTGAGGGAAGAGCTACATCCACAACCCCAAAGGAACACTCTGGTTGTGTCTGTGATAAAGAACCAAGCCCCAGCCTCCTCCTGCCCTCTGCACACTGTCACAGCTGCACCAGCCCGTTCCTGTCTGGGCTGTGGCCCAGGCTGTGGCTTTCAGATCATTTTGATCAGGGGATGACATCAGCAGGTTTGCAGGTGACACCAAGCTGTGTGGCCTGGCTGACAGGCTGGAGGGGAGGGATCCATCCAGAGGGACCTGGACAGGCTGCAGAGGTAGTGCCAAGCCGACCTCATGAAGTTCAGCAAGGCCAAGTGCAAGGTCCTGCGGCTGGGGCAGGGCAATCCAAGCACAGATCCAGGCTGGGTGAGGAGTGGCTCAAGAGCAGCCTTGAGGAGAAGGCCGTGGGGTCCTCCAAAGGCTTCTGGCAGCCCAGAGCCAGCTGAGTGCTGAGCTGCAGCCAGAGCAGGGAGAGCAGCAGCACAGGGAGGGGATTCTGCCCCTCTGCTCTGCTCTGCTCAGAGCCCACCTGCAGCACTGCCTCCAGCTCTGGGCACCAGCACAAGAAGGACCTGGAGCTGCTGGAGAGGCTCCAGAGGAGGCCACCAAGATGAGCAGAGGCTGCAGAACCTCCCCTGTGGGGCCAGGCTGGGAGAGTTGGGGCTGTGCAGCCTGGAGAAGAGAAGGCTGCAGGGAGAGCTCAGAGCAGCCTGCCAGGACCTGAAGGGCTCCAGGAGAGCTGGGGAGGGACTTGTGACAAGGGCTGGGAGTGCCAGGCTGAGGAACAATGGCTTTGAGCTGGGAGAGGAGAGACTAAGAGTGGAGATGAGGAAGAGATTTTTGAGAGTGAGGCTGGGGAGACTCTGGCAGAGGTCTTTGGAATGTGCTGCCCAGGGAGGTGGTGGAGTCCCCATCCCTGGAGGTGTTTAGGAAGAGCCTGCCTGAGGCCCTTGGTGCCATGGTTTAGTTGATCAGATGGTGCTGGGTGAGAGGTTGGACTGGATGATCTCTGAGGTCTTTTCCAACCTGGTTAATTTCTATTCCATTCCATTCCCCTGCCAAGGGTTGACATTTTGGATAGAGTGGTTCCTTTCTGAGGCTTTTCTCAGAGCAGAGCACATCCAGGTGAGACATTTCTCCAGCTGAGTGACTCTTATGTGTGTGCTGATTGCCAGCGAGGAGGGAAGGGGATGCACCAGGGAGCTGCTCTGTGCAGTTAGCACATAAAAGCTATTTAATATTTACCTGGCAGCCATCTCCTGCTAAATGCCTTTGACTCTCATATGCTGCAGCATCTCTCCAGATACCTGATGGCTCCTCACGCTGGGGGCTGAGCTGGGCTGTGAGCTCCAAGCTCCTGAAGGCTTCCTGGAAGCAGGACACGGAGCCTCGCAGAACAAATCAGCACAGCAAGGCTTTCAGAAGGAGCCTTTTGCTTTGTGTCATTATTAACAGCTCTGAAGAAATGTGTGAAATTCTGGGAGCTGCCTGCAGTGTCTCACCCAGAGAGGTCCCTGGGAGCTGTGAAGATGGTGTCAGCAATCGCCAAGGGGTGACGTCCCCGGCAGCCAGAGTCTCCTACGCGCTGTGTGAGGAGGAGGAGGAAGGAAAGAGAAGGGCTGACCCTCAGCTCAGGAACTTCTCAAGTCTGCAGCTGAAAACCTGCCAGAACTGGATACAGAAATATCTCTGCTGGCTCAAACTTACTGACAATGTCCCTCCAAGCAGTTCTGTCCTACCCTGTCCTACATTCAGAATGAAGATCATCACAGAAGCACTGAATGTCAGGGCTTGGAGGGGACCTCTGAACGTCACCCAGCCCAACCCCTGGCCAGAGCAGGGGCACCCAGGGCAGCTCACACAGGAGCACAACCACACGGGTTTGGAAGGTCTCCAGAGCAGGAGACTCCACAGCCTCTCTGGGCAGCCTGCTCCAGGCCTCCAGCAGCCTCCCACCAATGAAGTTTCTCCTCAAGTTGAGGTGGAACCTCCTGGGTTCCAGTTTGTGTCCACTGACCTGTGTCCTACCACAGGACCCCACTGAACAGATCCTGGCCCCTTCCTCCTGACCCCCAGCCCTCAGCTATTGAGAGACATTGATCAGATCCCTCTCAGCCTTCTCCTCTCCAGACTAAACAGCCCCAGGGCTCTCAGCCTCTCTTCACAGGGCAGATGCTCAAGTCCCCTCTGCATCCTCCTGGCTCTCCCTTGGGACTCTCTCCAGCAGATCCCTGTCCCTCTTGAACCAGGGAGCCCAGGACTGGACACAATCCTCCAGCTGTGGCCTCAGCAGGGCAGAGCAGAGGGGGATAACTGCTTTCTGCCCTGGTGGCACTCAGTGAAGGGCACAAAGGCTGCCAAAGACTGACTGCCAGGTTCTGCAAGTGCTGCAGTGCTACTTCCTGAGAGGCTTTGTGGCTTTGCTGCTGCATGGGGAGCCTTTGCCTGTGCCCATCAGGAGAGGGCAATTTCACTGACTTCCCAGCTTTATAGGCAGGCTCTAGAGGCTCACTGGGAGGTGTTTCTCACGGTGCTGCCAATCCTCCTCTCCTGCCATTTGCTGACATGGCTTTGCTGGCTGACCCAGGTGTGTGGATGGGCACTGCAGGTATTTACAGACTCAGCCTGGAGTTGAAGGCAAAGCAGCAGGCCTGGCCTTCAGCAGAAGCTTTTCCTGCAGGAGGACTCTGCTTGCAAGCAGTGTGGCTCAGGGTGTCTGTGCTGGCTGAGGAGTGTGTGGCTGTGACTCCCAGTGCCATAAACACCACAGCACCCCAGGCAGGTTCAAGCACAGAAGCACAGAGCTGCCAGCAGTCTTTCCCCCAGCAGCCAAACTTCCAAATAGAAAGCTCTGTGCTGCACCTCAGCTACTGAACGTTCTTGCTGGCCCACTAGACAGCTCCTGAACACATCCCTAATTCATGCCTGCCTTGGAGGAGGCTGTGGTGCTTCTTGTTCACCTCTCATCTGGGCACACAACGTGGGGAGCTGCTGGAGGAGCTGCAGGGATGTGCTCAGTGCTGGTCCTGTGCCGTGCAGAGCTGGAAAGTTCCTGGCCAAGAAGGCCAAGGGCATCCTGGGGGCACGAAGAGAAGTGTGGCCAGCAGGTCATGGGAGGCTCTCCTGCCCCTCTGCTCTGCCCTGCTGAGGCCTCCCCTGCAGTGCTGTGTCCAGTTCTGGGCTCCCCAGCTGCAGAAGGACAAAGAGCTCCAGGAGAGAGTCCAGCACAGGGCCAGGGAGCTGCTGAGGGCACTGCAACAGCTCTCAGCTGAGGAGAGGCTGAGAGAGCTGGGGCTGCTTAGCCTGGGCAAGAGGAGGCTGAGGGGGATCTGATCAATGCTTACAGATAGCTGAGGGCTGGGGGTCAGGGAGCTGGGGCCAGGCTCTGCTCAGTGGTGCCCTGGGCCAGGACAGGAGGCAGTGGGCACAAAGTTGAACAGAGGAAGCTCTGACCATGAGGAGCAACTTCTTGAGTGTGAGGCTGCTGAGCCCTGGAGCAGGCTGCCCAGAGAGGTTGTGGAGTCTCCTGCTCTGGAGCCTTCCCAGCCCCAGCTGGATGTGTTCTGAGTGCCCTGCCCTGGCTGACCCTGCTCTGGCAGGGGCTGGGCCTGGCTGATCTCTGCGGTCCCTTCCAGCCCCTCCCATGCTGTGATCTGAGCCTCATGTGGGTGGTGCTCCCAGGCAGGCAGCTGCAGTCTTTGCCCTCCCCATAAGTGCTGCTCCCCCTGAGCAGATGACTGCTGGCCCAGGAGGAGCTGCACTCCCACCACTGTGCCTTGCCTGATGTGAGTGGTGCCAATCATCCCCAGCACAGGGCTGTCAGTGCTGCCTGCACCAGGGGTGGGAAAGTGATGGTCCAGGGGCAGAGGTGTGAAGGAAGCTGTGGCACAGGAGGGTTCAGGTGGCAGCAGCAGGAGTGGAAGTGAGTCTTAAACTTGGAATGCATTGCTCAAGCTGAAGGTGGAACTGAAAATTGCTTTGGGACATCTTAAATGCTGCTTAGGAAGACACCTCCTGGGATGTGATCTTTGTGTTTCTTGCAGAGTGTTTCTCTGACATTTCTGGTGATCTTCTTGTGGTGCAGCACTGTGACACCCCTTGCTGCACTAAATAGCACAGCCAGGGAGAAGGTTTTAGAATCAGGGAGCATAAGAAGTGCCAAGGGTGAGTGCAAGGAAGACTATCCCCAAGGGCCTGTCCTGGTGCCATGCCTCAGGGAGTTCTGCTTGCAGCATTTCCCACAATCACAGAACCACAGAACAGTTCTGCTTGGAAGAGACCTCCAAGCTCACCCAGTCCAGCCCTTGACCCAGCACTGCAGGCTCAGCACCAAACCCTGTCCCTAAGCACCAGGGCCACACAGTGCTGGAACACCCCAGGGGTGGTGACTCCAGCACTGCCCTGGGCAGCCTCTTCCAGTGTCTGAGATCCCTTCCAGGGCAGAAATATTTCCTGATCCCAGCCTGAGCCTCCCCTGGGGCAGCTTGGAACCATTGCCTCTGCTCCTGTCCCTTGGCACCAAGGAGCAGAGGCTGCCCCCTCCTCACTCCAACCTCCCTTCATGGAGCTGGAGAGAGCAATGAGGTCTCCCTCAGCCTCCTCTTCTCCAGCCTGAACACCCCCAGCTCCCTCAGCCTCTCCTCTAGCCCAGGGGCCCCAGACCCTCTTTGCTCTTCTCTGGACAGGCTCCAGCCCCTCAATGTGCTTCCTGCAGTGAGGGCCCAGAGCTGAGCACAGCACTCCAGGTGTGCTGAGCACCTCCTGTCCCTGCTGCCCACCCTGCTTCTGCCCCAAGCCAGGATGCCAGTGGCTTTCTGGTTGTGCCACACCAAGGGTGCCCATGCCTGCCTGGTTAGAATAGAATCAGAATAGAATTAACCAGGTTGGAAGAGACTTTTGAGGTCATCCAGTCCAACCTCTCACCCAGCACCATCTGATCAACTAAACCATGGCACCAAGGGCCTCCTCCAGGCTCTTCCTACACACCTCCAAGGATGGGGACTCCACCACCTCCCTGGGCAGCACATTCCAGTGGCCACTCTCGCTTGCTGAGAAGGACTTCTTCCTCACCTCCAGCCTAAACCTCCCCTGGCACAGCTTGAGGCTGTGTCCTCTTGTTCTGGTGCTGGGTGCCTGGGAGAAGAGACCAACCCCCACCTGGCTACAACCTCCCTTCAGGGAGTTGGAGAGAGCAAGAAGGTCTCCCCTGAGCCTCCTCTTCTCCAGGCTAAGCAACCCCAGCTCCCTCAGCCTCTCCTCACAGGGCTGTGCTCCAGACCCCTCCCCAGCCTTGTTGTCCTTCTCTGGACACCTTCAAGTCTCTCAATGTCCTTCTTAAACTGAGGAGCCCAGAACTGGACACAGGACTCAAGCTGTGGCCTAACCAGTGCTGTGTGGTTGTGCCACACCAAGGGTGCCCATGCCTGCCTGGCTGTGCCACACCAAGGGTGCCCATGATTGTCTGGGCTATGCCCCTGGCTGCAGCCACCTTCTCCCCAGGCTGCCAGCCAGGCATCTGAGGTTAAGGCTGTGTTCATCCTGTGGAAGCTGGAAGTCCTAGCATTGGAACCTGCAGGCCAGAGCTTGTTTCCAGGCTGTCTGAACCTGGCCTGAAAGGGCTGTGGGTGCCCACGGCCTGAGGCTGAGCATTGAGCAGTGCTGCCTGAGCTGCCTGAGCCATGCCTGGAGCTGCTGCGTGTGCAGGGCGTGCTGCTGGTGCCCGAAAGCTCCTCCCCAGAGCAAGAAGCCCTGAAACACGAGAGGCTGGCACTCTGGTGAGGAACTGTTTTCTCCCTGTGTTCCTCTCCCGTGGCTGTGACGAGTGCTGGACTCCCTCCAGACTGTCAGTGGGCTCCAGCCTGGGACCCTCTCTTTTGCTGTATTCCTTCCTCTCCTGTTTTGTTTCCATGGCAACTCCCCAACCTAACTCAAATTGTAAGGCTGTCAGGCACATGAAGAGTGCTGGAATTAAAGAGCATTCTCAGCTCTGGACAGTTGCTCCTGGAGTGTCAGGAGCCCAGGAGTGGTTGGGAGGCTCCAAGGCTGAGGAGGAGCTGCTGCACGCCTGCAGAGGAGCCTCCTGCTCCCGGAGTTCCATCCCAGTGACACCCAGAGGCGAGGAGGAAGGTGTAGCCGTGCTCAGAAGGATGTGCTTGGCTTACATCTGAAAGCTTCCCTGCAAGGCTCATCTTGGGAGGAACAGATTTACAGCCTCAGTGACAAACCCCCCCAAAGTCAGAGAGAAGATCTGTTCTTGCCAGGCAAAAGGGCTGCAGCACAGAGTGTCTCGGGGAGCGCTGGCTCTAGCACTGAGAGCCAGGCGGTGTGCTGTGTGCCTCTGGTGCTGCAGTGAATGGCTGATTCCCAGCCCTATTCCCTACCTCCTTGCACTGCTCAAGGAGCATTTCCCTGCCTGCAGGCTCAGCCCTCCTGCTGCTGCTGAAGGAGAAGGGGGGAACAGGAAATGTGTCATGGAACAGAGACAAAAGTGCTGGGCCTGGAAGGGGACTTCTGCTCCTGTCTGTGAGCCTTCACAGGTCTTGGGATCCTGCAGTCACAGAATGGCTCAGGTTGGGAGGGACCTCAAAGCTCACCCAGTTCCAAGCCCCTGCCATGGGCAGGGACCCCTCCCACCAGCACAGGCTGCCCAAGGCCTCATCCAGCCTGGCCTTCAACACCTCCAGGCAGGAGGCAGCCACAGCCTCCCTGGGCAGCCTGTGCCAGAGTCTCCCCAGCCTCACACTGAAGAACTTCTTCCTCAGCTCCACTCTAACCCTGCTCTGCCTCAGCTCCAAACCCTTCCCCCTTGGCCTGGCTCCAGACCCCCTCAGCAAAAGTCTCTCTGCAGCTTCCTGCAGGATCCCTTCAGCTCCTGGCAGGCAGCTCTGAGGTCCCCCTGGAGCCTTCTCCTCTCCAGGCTGCACAGCCCCAGCTCCCTCAGCCTGGCCTCACAGCAGAGCTGCTGCAGCCCTTGGAGCATCCTTGTGGCCTCCTCTGGCCTCACTCCAGCAGCTCTGTGTCCTCCTTGTGCTGGGGACAGCAGAGCTGGAGGCAGGATTGGAGGTGAGGTCTGAGCAGAGCAGAGCCCAGGGGCAGAATCCCCTCTGCTGCCCTGCTGCCCACCCTGCTCTGGCTGCAGCCCAGCACACAGCTGCCTGCTGGGCAGCAGGAGGCACTGCTGGCTCCTGGGGAGCTGCTCAGCACCCAGCACCCCCAAGGCTTTTTCTGCAGGGCTGCTCTCAGCCCACTCTGCACCCAGCCTGGATTGGTGCTTGGGGTTGGCCCAGCTGCAGGACCTTACCCTGTGACTTGTTGAACCTCCTGCAGCTGGCCCTGGCCACTTCTCAAGCCTGTCAAGATCCTTCTGGATGCCAACCCTGCCCTCCAGTGAGTCCAGCTCAGCACACAGCTTGGTGCCAGCAGCAGGCCTGCTGAGGGTGCATTATGTTGGTGCATTATGAATTATGGTGAGACCCCACCTGGAGTACTGCCTCCAGTTCTGGAGCCCCTATTGCAAGAGGGATGTGGAGGTGCTGGAAGGTGTCCAGAGAAGGGCCAGGAGGATGAGCAGAGGGCTGGAGCACCTCTCCTGTGAGGACAGACTGAAGGAGTTGGGGCTGTTCAGTCTGGAGAAGAGAAGGCTCCCAGGTGACCTCATTGTGGCCTTCCAGTATCTGCAGGGGGCCTACAGGAAGGCTGGGGAAGGACTGCTCAGGATCTCAGGGAGTGATAGGACTAGGGGGAATGGAATGAAGCTGGAGGTGGGGAGATTCAGGCTAGAGGTGAGGAGGAGGTTCTTCCCCAGGAGAGTGGTGAGACCCTGGAATGGGTTGTCCAGGGAGGTGGTTGGGGCCCTGTCCCTGGAGGTGTTTAAGCCCAGGCTGGATGAGGCTGTGGCCAGGCTGATCTAGTGTGGGGTGTCCCTGCCCATGGCAGGGGGGTTGGAGCTAGGTGATCCTTGTGGTCCCTCCCAAGCCTGACTGATACTGTGATACTATGATGTTGCTAACCACTTCTTTAAGTGCCACACTAGCAGGGCACAGCCAGACTGCACAGGGCCATTAGCAACAAGGCCAAGCCATCAGGCAGTGAGCTAAGCTGTGGCTCTGCAGCGCTCTGAAGAGGAGACACGTGCATCTGGGGAAGGACTTCAGCTTGGGTAGCCTGCAGTACTCTGGGCATCTTCACTGGAGCTGGTCACAATTCCTGCCTTGCAGAGTTACTGCTTTGAGAGAGCTCTGAGTGTACCTGGCTTGCCAGAGCTTTGCCAGAGCTTTGCCAGAGGCCATGGAGAAGTGAGGAATGTGTTGCTGTTTAAAAAGCTGGAGGAATTGCCTTGTTTGCTGGTAAACAGAACAGGAATTCAGGAGCTGCTGGGCTGGAGAAGGCTTCAAGTCCATCTTGTTTGGCATCTCTGCTCTGACAGATGCTAAGGTCAGGAGATTCAGAGGAAGGAAGGAGGCTTGACTTAGGAGAGGTGAGAGACAGGCAATGAGAGCCAGTAGACAGAATAGGGAGGGCTGGATAGAGGAGAGACTGTTCCCAAAGGCCTGCAGGGACAGCCCCAGGGGCAATGGCTTGAAATGAGAGCAGAGCAGATTGAGATTGGATGTGAGGAACAAGCTCTGCAGCAGGAGGCTGCTGGAACACTGCAGCAGGTTGCCCAGGGAGGTGACTGGGGCTCCATCCCTGGAGCTATTGCAGGTGAGGCTGGAGAGGGCTCTGGGTGACCTAGTGGAGGATGTCCCTGCTGCCTGCAGGGGCGTTGGACTGGATGGGCTCTGGAGCTCCCTTCCAACCCGGACTGCTGTGTGATTCTGTGCTGCAGCTGTGCAGGTCAGCTCTGTTCTACTTGCTCTGCAGAGCAACTGTCAGGTTTTGGGGTTGGCTTTTTGTCTTCCATGAACTTCTTGCACTGATGAAAAGAGCTGGGGGGCTGGGGCTGGACTTTGTGTGTGAGCGCTGCCAGAGCTGGCAGCCTGGAGCAGGGCTGCAGCAGCAGGTGCAGGCAGTCTCTGACAACAAAGAGCTCTCTGCCCCTGGCTGCTGCTTTGATCGGCTGGTGCTGAATGCTCCTGCTGGCCCTTGCTGCAGACTACCATGTGGCTATCACTTGGGCCTCAGCAAGTCGTTCCTGCCACCGAATGCTGCTGGCAGGAGCTCTTAGCGTGCCTGGTGTGTGGAAAACCCTCTTTCCCACAGCACATTTCCTTTTGAAGGCTGATTCAAAGGCCATTGTGATGGCTGGAGTCTCCTGTGCATTTTAATGCAGACAGATCAATGGTCAGGCATTTAGGGGACAAAAGATGCTGTCTGCATCTGCAGGATGGGAGGATTTGATCTTGGAGTGCCATGAGGCTGAAAGAGCCATGATGAGCTTCCACAAGGCCAGGTGCCAGGGCCTGCCCTTGGCCACAACAACCCCAAGCAGTGCTCCAGGCCTGGGGCAGTGTGGCTGGAAAGCTGCTGGCAGAAAGGGACCTGGGGGCTCTAAGGGACAAGCAGCTGAACAGGAGCCAGCAGTGTGCCCAGGGGGCCAAGAAAGCCAAAGGCCTCCTGGCTGGGGTCAGCAATGCTGTGTCCAGCAGCAGCAGGGAGGGGATTGTCCCCTGGCACTCAGCTCTGGGCAGGCCACACCTCGAGTGCTGTGGCCAGGTTTGGGCACCTCCAGCCAAGAGAGAGGTGGAGGTGCTGGAGCCAGGGCAGAGCAGGGCAAGGCAGCTGGGAAGGGCCTGCAGAAGAAATCTGATGGAGAGAGAGTGAAGGAGCTGGGGCTGGTTAGTGTGAAAGAGGGGAGGCTGAGGGCAGACCTCCTGGCTGTCTACAGCTCCCTGAAGGGAGGTTGTGGAGAGGCTGCTGCTGGTCTCTGCTCCCAGTAATTAGTGACAGAACAAGAGGGAAGGGCCTCAAGCTGCAGCAGGGCAGGGTTAGGCTGGACAGCAGGAAACATTTCTTCCCATCAGGAGTGGTCAGGGGTTGGAATGTGCTGCCCAGGGAGGTGGTGGAGCCCCCAGGCCTGGCTGTGTTTCAAGGTGGTTTGGATGTGGTGCTTGGGGCTATGGCTCAGGGCTGAGCCTTGCAGGGCAGGGCTCTGGGTTGGGCTTGGTGACCCTGGGGCTCTTTTCCAGCCTGAATGGTTTTGTGATCCTCTGACCATGCTGTAACCCAGGCACATGTGAGCTCCAGCTTTGTGCAACTGAGTGTGGCCCCTGGACCTAGCTGTTGGGGAAGGGTTTTGGCTTCCCCAGGCTGCTGCTGCCATGGCTGACAAGACATTCCTCCCCCTCTGGGGTTAATATGATTTAGAGAAGGATTACAGCAATTCAGAGAGGGTTCAGAAAGGTGCTGCAGAGCCTGCATCTTCAGGGAGAGCCTCAGTCTAGTTAAAGTAAGGTTAAGAGGAGACTTGTCAGCATGGCATAAATCCTGCAGCAGGAGATTTATCATCTCACAGAGACACAGAATGAGAGGGGCTGGAAGGGACCTCTGAGGATCATCAAGTTCAACCTCTCTGATAAAGCACTTTGCCAAGAGTTGGTTGCATTGGAACTGTCAACAGCTCCAGGTCCAAGTGGAGACCAGGGATGAGTGACACCTTTGATGCTATTAGCAAATCAATGCTTCTAATGATAAGAGGGACATGGACCTGCTGGAGAGGGTCCAGAGGCCACTAAGATGATCAGAGGGCTGGAGAACCTCCCCTGTGGGGCCAGGCTGGGAGAGTTGGGGCTGTGCAGCCTGGAGAAGAGAAGGCTCCAGGGAGACCTCAGAGCTGCAGTTCACTATCTGCAGGGGAGCTGCAGGCAGCTGGGGAGGGACTGTTCAGAAGGGGCTGTGGGGATAGGACAAGGGACAAGGGTTTGGAACTGGAGCAGGGCAGAGGTAGGTTGGCCATCAGGAGGAAGCTCTGCACAGGGAGGGTGGTGAGACACTGGCACAGGCTGCCCAGGGAGGTGCTTGAGGCTCCATCCCTGGAGCCATCCAAGCTCAGCCTGGCTGTGTCCCTGTGCAGCCTGCTCTGGCTGGAGCTGTCCCTGCTGCCTGCAGGGCTTGGACAAGATGCCCTTGGAGGCTGTTTGGTTTGGTTTGGTTGGCTTTTTTTTGGTTGGCTTTGGTTGGGTTGGGTTTTGTTTGCTTTGGTTAGGTTGGCTTTATTTTGGTTAGCTTTGGTTGGCTTTGGGTTGGCTTTATTTTGGCTGGCTTTGGGTTGGCTTTGGTTGGCATTGGGTTGGCTTTGGGTGAGTTTGGTTGGATTGGGTTGGCTTTGGTTTGGTTGGATTTGCTTTGGTTTGGGTTGACTTTGTTTGGGTTGGGTTTGGTTTGATTGGCTTTATTTTGGTTGGCTTTGGTTGGGTTTGGTTTGGTTGGCTTTGGAACAGCTCACAGAGCTGTACTTGAGCTGATAATCTCCTAACAATTCCTTATGCTGATCTGACCAAACCTCTGCTGCTGGAGGACAGCACTGCTGCCATCCAGGCAGGTGTTCAGCTCCAGGCAGGTGTTCAGCTCCAGGCAGGTGTTCAGCTCCAGGCAGGTGTGCAGCTCCCAGGCAGGTGTTCAGCTCCAGGCAGGTGTGCAGCTCCAGGCAGGAGTTCAGCTCCAGGCAGGAGTTCAGCTCCAGGCAGGAGTTCAGCTCCAGGCAGGTGCTCAGCTCCAGGCAGGTGTGCAGCTCCAGGCAGGAGTTCAGCTCCAGGGCAGGTGTGCAGCTCCAGGCAGGAGTTCAGCTCCAGGCAGGAGTTCAGCTCCAGGCAGGTGCTCAGCTCCAGGCAGGTGTGCAGCTCCAGGCAGGAGTTCAGCTCCAGGCTGGTGTGCAGCTCCAGGCAGGTGTGCAGCTCCAGGCAGGAGTTCAGCTCCAGGCAGGAGTTCAGCTCCAGGCAGGTGTGCAGCTCCAGGCAGGAGTTCAGCTCCAGGCAGGAGTTCAGCTCCAGGCAGGTGCTCAGCTCCAGGCAGGAGTTCAGCTCCAGGCAGGGTGTGCAGCTCCAGGCAGGAGTTCAGCTCCAGGCAGGAGTTCAGCTCCAGGCAGGAGTTCAGCTCCAGGCAGGTGCTCAGCTCCAGGCAGGAGTTCAGCCTCCAGGGCAGGTGTGCAGCTCCAGGCAGGAGTTCAGCTCCAGGCAGGAGTTCAGCTCCAGGCAGGTGCTTCAGCTCCAGGCAGGAGTTCAGCTCCAGGCAGGTGTGCAGCTCCAGGCAGGTGTGCAGCTCCAGGCAGGAGTTCAGCTCCAGGCAGGTGTGCAGCTCCAGGCAGGAGTTCAGCTCCAGGCAGGTGTGCAGCTCCAGGCAGGTGTGCAGCTCCAGGCAGGAGTTCAGCTCCAGGCAGGTGTGCAGCTCCAGGCAGGAGTTCAGCTCCAGGCAGGAGTTCAGCTCCAGGCAGGTGCTCAGCTCCAGGCAGGAGTTCAGCTCCAGGCAGGTGTGCAGCTCCAGGCAGGAGTTCAGCTCCAGGCAGGAGTTCAGCTCCAGGTCAGGTGTGCAGCTCCAGGCAGGTGTGCAGCTCCAGGCAGGAGTTCAGCTCCAGGCAGGTGTGCAGCTCCAGGCAGGAGTTCAGCTCCAGGCAGGAGTTCAGCTCCAGGCAGGAGTTCAGCTCCAGGCAGGTGCTCAGCTCCAGGCAGGAGTTCAGCTCCAGGCAGGTGTGCAGCTCCAGGCAGGTGTGCAGCTCCAGGCAGGGAGTTCAGCTCCAGGCAGGAGTTCAGCTCCAGGCAGGAGTTCAGCTCCAGGCAGGTGCTCAGCTCCAGGCAGGAGTTCAGCTCCAGGCAGGTGTGCAGCTCCAGGCAGGAGTTCAGCTCCAGGCAGGAGTTCAGCTCCAGGCAGGTGCTCAGCTCCAGGCAGGAGTTCAGCTCCAGGCAGGTGTGCAGCTCCAGGCAGGTGTGCAGCTCCAGGCAGGAGTTCAGCTCCAGGCAGGTGTGCAGCTCCAGGCAGGAGTTCAGCTCCAGGCAGGTGTGCAGCTCCAGGCAGGTGTGCAGCTCCAGGCAGGAGTTCAGCTCCAGGCAGGTGTGCAGCTCCAGGCAGGAGTTCAGCTCCAGGCAGGAGTTCAGCTCCAGGCAAGGTGCTCAGCTCCAGGCAGGAGTTCAGCTCCAGGCAGGTGTGCAGCTCCAGGCAGGAGTTCAGCTCCAGGCAGGAGTTCAGCTCCAGGCAGGTGTGCAGCTCCAGGCAGGTGTGCAGCTCCAGGCAGGAGTTCAGCTCCAGGCAGGTGTGCAGCTCCAGGCAGGAGTTCAGCTCCAGGCAGGAGTTCAGCTCCAGGCAGGAGTTCAGCTCCAGGCAGGTGCTCAGCTCCAGGCAGGAGTTCAGCTCCAGGCAGGTGTGCAGCTCCAGGCAGGTGTGCAGCTCCAGGCAGGAGTTCAGCTCCAGGCAGGTGTGCAGCTCCAGGCAGGTGTTCAGCTCCAGGCAGGAGTTCAGCTCCAGGCTGATTGCAGTGCTGATCTTTGTCTTAAAACCAGCCCCCCCCCCCCCCCCCCCCCCCCCCCCCACCCCAGCTCCTCCTGAGCAGCTGCATGACTGGCTCCTCACTGACAGCATGGCTGTGGCACAGAGAGCCTCCCTGGCAGCTGGGCATTGCCACCCTGGGATCTGGGCAGTGCCCCCCTGGGAGCTGGGCAGTGCCCCCCTGGGATGTGGGCAGTGGCCCCCTGGGATGTGGGCAGTGCCCCCCTGGGAGCTGGGCAGTGCCACCCTGGGAGCTGGGCAGTGCCCCCCCTGCGAGCTGGGCAGTGCCCCCCTGCGAGCTGGGCAGTGCCCCCCCTGGGATGTGGGCAGTGCCCCCCTGGGATCTGGGCAGTGCCCCCCTGGGAGCTGGGCAGTGCCCCCCTGGGATCTGGGCAGTGCCCCCCTGGGATGTGGGCAGTGCCCCCCTGGGAGCTGGGCAGTGCCACCCTGGGAGCTGGGTAGTACCACCCTGGGAGCTGGGTAGTGCCCCCCTGGGAGCTGGGTAGTACCACCCTGGGAGCTGGGCAGTGCCACCCTGGGAGCTGGGTAGTACCACCCTGGGAGCTGGGTAGTGCCCCCCTGGGAGATGTGGGCAGTGCCCTCCCTGGGAGCTGGGCAGTGCCCCCCTGGGAGCTGGGCAGTGCCCCCCTGCCTGGCTGCCGCGTGGGCTGGCTGCTGAGCTGCCAGGGACACAGCCAATGGAAATAATTCCTGCGGTTTGGAGCCTGTTTACAAAGGCCCAAAGTGCTGTTCACACAGCAGCAGAACTGCATGGAGTGCCTGCTGTCACAATCGCCCTCATCACTGTCAACTGCTCCTGACAGGGACCACAGTGCTGCTTCTGCCTGGCAAGTGGGGGGAGGAAAGGCAGTTGGGAGTGTGCTGCTGGCTCCCCTGCTTCCCTCTCGGTGAGCTGCTGGCCCTGGGAGGGAGTTCTCTTGGGTGCAGCAGCTCTAAATCCAGGGCACTGCTTCCCCTCCCAGGGGTTTGGGATTCAAGCTGTGGTTTGCTCTGTGGGAAGCACTGAGGAGCCAGGAGAGGAGCATGGCAAACCCCCCAGCAGAGCAGGGAATTCAGGGCCTCTTCCATCACTCTGGCCATGGAGCCCCTGAGGATGCCCTCAGCCCCAGCAGGGCAGCAGAGGGGAGGAGCTGCTGCCATGTGCAGTTACTGGTTTCTGAGCACTGCCACTTTAGTGTTCCACTCATATCCCACAGGAACATCTCCACAGCAGATCAGCCTGGACTGATGTCAAGGGTTGTCCTGACCCAGGGGCAGGACCTTGCCCTTTGCCTTATTGAACCTCCTGAGGTTCTCCTCAGCCACCTCTGCAGCCTGTCCAGGTGCCCCTGGATGTCTCCCATCCCATCCTTCACTCTCACCAGCTCCTGCTGATGCCACAGTGCAAAGCTGTGCCTTAATTAGGGGCCACCGTGGGAGCTGAGCTGCCACACAGAGGTTATGCTGACTCCTGAGTCAGGCTTTGCCTCTCACACCCACACCAATGTGCTCTAAGCAGGGCTCCAAAATACCTTCCCTGACTGCTGTGGACTTGATCCATAAAAGCTCAGCTCCTGTAAGTGCTGGAGCAATAAAAAGCACAGCTCAGCACCCAGAATAGAAGGCATCTTCATGGCAGAGTGGGAAAGCTTGCTAGGGCTTCTCCCACTGCTGTCTATATTTAAATGGGAGTGCCAGTGCTGGGCATTTAAATGATGTCCACACTTCCAGTGCTGGGCACTGAGGAGCTCAGCTCTGAGGAGGATGTTCCACCCACTCTGATGCTTTGGATGCCCATAGCAAAGCAGAGTGGAACTGAGCTGCATTTGAACTGCTCTGGGATTGCAGTTTCTAAGGAGAGACACAGTCAGAGGTCAGTGTGGTGCCACTGCTGCCATTCCCTTCCACACAGACTGACAGGGGGCATTGGGCTGGAAGGCAGCCTCCAAGGGCATCTTGTCCAAGCCCTGCAGGCAGACCTTCTTGCTCTCTCCAACTCCCTGAAGGGAGGCTGTAGCCAGGTGGGGGTTGGTCTCTTCTCCCAGGCAAGCAGCACCAGAACAAGAGGACACAGTCTCAAGCTGTGCCAGGGGAGGTTTAGGCTGGAGGTGAGGAGAAAGTTCTTCACTGAGCGAGTCGTTCGTCATTGGAATGTGCTGCCCAGGGAGGTGGTGGAGTCCCCATCCCTGGAGGTGTTCAAGAGGGGATTGGATGTGGCACTTGGTGCCATGGTCTAGTCATGGGGTCTGTGGTGACAGGTTGGACTTGATGATCTTTGAGGCCTCTTCCAGCCTTGGTGATCCTGTGATACTGTGAAGGCCAGGCTGGCTGTGTCCCTGTGCAGCCTGCTCTAGCTGGGGTGTCCCTGGTGCCTGCAGGGCTTGGACAAGCTGACCTCTGAGGGTCCCTTCCAACCCAATGCCGTCTGGGAATCTGTGGAGGGCTGCAAATGCCAGAATTGAGGAATTTGTCACTTTCTGGTGTTTTTTGTGTGGGGGTGGGGGTGTGGTTTCTGTGACTGGTATCAGATTGTGTGGGATGGAATTCCAGCAGGCTGGAGGTGTGTGCTGAAATCCACGTCCTTGACAATGGCTGAACGCTGAGCCAGACTCAGGGTGCGCAGCAGCCATGGAGTGGGTTTGGACAAGACATGGAAATAAAGGAAGCAGCAGAGGCACAAGAGGAGCAGGGCTGTGTGTCACACTTCCAGCTGTGGGCTGTCACAACTCTGCAGAGCTGCAGCACAACCAGGCGTGAGAAACATGGAGCCTGGCGCCTGGCTGGGAGCTCCAAGCAGCCGGGAGCTGGGCAGTGAGTGCCACCCTGCCCTGGGCTGTGCCCCAGCCAGCAGAGCAACAGAGCAACAGCCTCCAAACATGGTCAGCTTGGGGCTGAGGAATGGCAAACTCTGACTCCACTTCATCTCTGTCAGTCAAAGGCTTCATTCTCAGCATATCTGGTGGAATGCTTCAGCTTCTCCCACGTCCATGGGGCGGCTGCCAGGCAGCTGCTGAGTTCCACTCTGCAGGCTGGGGCATAGCAGGGCAGTCTGCAGCTTGGAGGAAGTTATTCAGTGAGGCTGGGGAGACTCTGGCACAGGCTGCCCAGGGAGGCTGTGGCTGCCTCCTGCCTGGGGGTGTTGAAGGCCAGGCTGGATGAGGCCTGGAGCAGCCTGTGCTGGTGGGAGGGGTCCCTGCCCATGGCAGGGGGATGGAGCTGGATGATCTCTGAGGTCCCTTCCAACCCGTGAATGTGATTCTCCATGTGCTCTTTCAGCAGGGTTAGTTGTGTTCAGCTAGGCCTCTCCTGTGTGATTCTGCCCTCACAGTTAGCCTCTGAGTGTGGCAAATGTAAAGCAGTGCACTGCAGCCTGCTGGCTCTGGCAGGCAGCATGGGCAGTGCCTGTGGGACTGGCATCTCACTGATTCCCCTTTCACTGCTCCTTTGGACTACCAGCAGGGCTGGGCTCCTCTCCCTAGTCTCAGGTGATAGAAGATGAGGAAATGGCCTGATGCTTTGGTATGCCCTTAGGAAATCAGATTGGAACTGAGCTGCATTTGAACTGCTCTGGGATTGCAGCTGTGTTTCTAAGGGGAGACACAGTCAGAGGTCAGTGTGGTGCCTCTGCTGCCATTCCCTTCCACACAGACTGACAGGTGGCATTGGGCTGGAAGGCAGCCTCCAAGGGCATCTTGTCCAAGCCCTGCAGGCAGCAGGGACAGCTCCAGCCAGAGCAGGCTGCACAGGGACACAGCCAGGCTGAGCTTGGATGGCTCCAGGCATGGAGCCTCAAGCACCTCCCTGGGCAGCCTGTGCCAGTGTCTCACCACCCTCCCCTCTGCAGAGCTTCCTCCTGATGGCCAACCTACCTCTGCCCTGCTCCACTTTCAACCCCTTGTCCCTTGTCCTATCCCCACAGCCCCTTCTGAACAGTCCCTCCCCAGCTGCCTGCAGCTCCCCTGCAGATAGTGAAGGCTCCCTGGAACCTTCTCCTCCCTTTCTGCTTCATGTGCAGGGACATCCCTCCCAGTCAGAAAGTTCAGCAACAACCTGAGTGCATTTTGCTTCATTATTGTTCAGATCATTACCTGCTGATAAAATCATAGAATCAACCAGGTTGGAAAAGACCTCAGAGCTCATCCAGTCCAACTTATTACCTAATCCCTGACACCTCCTGACAGCTAAACCATGGCTCCAAGTGCCACATCCAAGCCTTTTTTGAACACCTCCAGGGCTGGTGACTCCACCACCTCCCTGGGCAGCTCATTGAGTGGCAAATTACTCTTTCAGGGAAGACCTTTCTCCTCACCAGCCTAAACCTCCCCTGGTGCAGCTTGAGACTGTGTCCTTGGTCAGGAATGTTCTCATCTTAATATTAATATCAATTAGCAGGGTGATGGAAGGTCAGAAAAGGCATCTGGGAGTGGCTGCTGCCTCTGCTTGGGATTTATTCCTCCTTCCTTTCCTGAGGCTCTTTCCATCCCTGCAATACACTGAACAATGCAATGAGCATGAACAGCTGCACCCAGCCCTGCTGAGCTCCTCCTGATCATGCAAATGTGCTTTAGATGAAAAATAAAGCAATAAGGGCCAGGCTTCTGTGAGATTAATAATAAAGTCTTGGAATGCTTTCTCTTTTCCCCTGTCTGAAATGTTTTGCTTTCTGAGGCATCCTGAGGACACTCTTACCTCTTCTATGCATTATACTCTGCAAAAAGGAGCTTGGGGAATGTCACCTTAATAACAGTTTGTCAAACAATGATTTTTAGTTGCTTTCTCCCCCCCCCCCCCCCCCCCCCCGTTTTTGGGGCTGCTACACAAGTGCTTGGCTTCACTGGCTGGAAATCCACAGGAGATTTGGGGCTGCAGCCAAAGCAGAGCTGGAGAGAGGATCCTGCCCCTCTGCTATGCTCTGGGGAGACCTCACCTGCAGGGCTGTGTCTGGCTATGGAGCCCCCAGCACAAGAGGAACATGGAGCTGATGGAGAGGGTCCAGAGGATGCCACAAAGATGGTCAGAGGGCTGGAGAACCTCTGCTGTGGGGACAGGCTGAGGGAGCTGGGGCTGTTCAGCCTGGAGAAGAGAAGGCTCTGGGAGACCTTAAAGCAGCCTTCCAGGACCTGCAGAGACTCCAAGAAGGCTGCAGAGGGACTGCTCCCAAAGGCCTGCAGGGACGCCCCAGGGGCAGTGATTTGAAATGAGAGCAGAGCAGATTGAGATTGGATGTGAGGAACAAGTTCTGCCCCAGGAGGCTGCTGGAACACTGCAGCAGGCTGCCCAGGGAGGTGGTTGAGGCTCCATGCCTGGAGCTATTGCAGGTGAGGCTGGAGAGGGCTCTGGGCAACCTGCTCCAGTGGAGGATGTCCCTGCTGAGTGCAGGGGGTTGGACTGGATGCCCTTTGGAGGTCCTTTCCAACCCAAACCATTCTGTGACTCTGTGAAGTAAGCTGAGGTGTTGCAAAGCAGATTTATTGCCATATTTCTTCCTTCCCTCTCAGCCTGTTCTGCATTTAGCAGTTCCCCAGTTTTTCAGAGCAGTGAACACATGGCCATGGCCTGGATGATCTCACTGCCACTCTATCAGAAGTTTAATAATGCTTTCAGCTGAGCATCTCCTAAGGAGCTCTGCCATCCCAGTGTCCCAGGAAGGCAGGTGGGAGAAGGCAACAAATGAGTGTTGCCTGCTGGTACCACATCTTGTCAGATTCCATTTGGAAGTGACAATGAGCACAGGGACTTGTTGCAGTGTGACAGTTCCCATCTGATTGTTTATCAGAGCTCATCTTGTGCTCGTGCCTAGGTTTCAGCTCTCTGTACCCAGAGCAGGATGCAAGCAGCATTGGGATGCCCCAGGCAGCAGCCCCAGTGCCAGAGCAGCAGATGCACCTCTGAGCAAGGGCATCCAAGGAATCAAGGAAGTACCACCCTGGGCAGCAGGAGGCTGAGAGTTCTGCTTCATTGATTATAGAACTCAGCTGAGATGTTTCTGTTGATTCCCAGCTCCCTTGCTTTGCCAGGGGCAGGAGTGGTGCTGCCTGTTGGCACAGCAGTGCACCTCCCTGGGCTGTGCTTGCTGCAGAGGCTCTGCCGTGCTCCGGGGACACAGGGCAGGGCAAGCAGGGCTGGGGGTGCTTGCAGTAGGGACAGTTTGCTGTGACAGCTGCTTGAATCCCCCCTCCCAGGGCTCAGGACAGCCAGAGCAAGGAGCTAACAGGCTACAGCTCAGCTCTTGGCAGGCATCGGGCACAGTGTGGCCAGAAGGGCTGGGGATGGGATTGTGCCCTTCTGCTCAGTGCAGGGTGGGGGGCACGGCACGAGTGCTGGGTTCAGGTTTGGGCTCCTCACTATAAGGACAGTGAGGGGCTGGAGTGTGTCCAGAGAAGGACAACGAAGCTGGGAAAGGGCCTGGGGAAGGGCCTGGGGAACAGGGCTGGGGAGGAGCAGCTGAGGGAGCTGGGGCTGTTTAGCCTGGACAAGAAGAGGCTGAGGGAGTCCTCAGTTCTCTACAGCTCCCCAAAGGGAGGCTGGAGCCAGGTGGGGTTGGTCCCTGCTCACATGCAGCAAGTGACAGGACAAGAAGAAATGACCTCAAGCTGTGCCAGGGGAGGTTCAGGTTGGACGCTAGGAAAAACATCTTCCCATCAAGGGTTCTCAGGCGCTGCCCCAGGCTGCCCAGGGAGGAGTTTGAAAGCTGCATGGATGTGGTGCTGAGGGCTGTGGTGCAGGGGCAGAGGCTCAGCAGCAGTGGTGGCACTGTGAGCTCTGGGTGAGCTTGGACTTGGTGGTCTCAAAGGTCTCTTCCAAGCTCAGCAGCTGGTTCTGTGATTCTATGCACTGCACATCCTGTTCACCCAGCCTGCAGCCAGGGCCTGAGTGGTAACTCCTTGCTCTCCCCTCCCAGGCTGCTCGCTTGTTGGGTGTGTGTGGTGTGCTTCCTGCTTTACAACCAGCAGTTTGGATACCCTCTCAGAGTCCCCCTGTGGCATAATTAGGTTTTTAATGTCTTTTTCTTTTGTCTGCCTCTACTAAGCAGACACCAGGCTCAAGCTCATGCTCCCCACACCATGCAGTCCCCCCGTTCTGTTTCCAAAGGAGTCTTCACTGTTTAAGGAAGAACAGTGACAATCTTCAGCCCCCATGAAGGCAGCTGTGCTCGGAGGCACTGGAGCTCTGGGGCTTGCTCCCATCTCCTCCTCCTGGGAACAGCACTGAAAGCTCAGGGGAAATCCTTTTTCTTGGTCACTCAAGCAATACTTTGCTCTTCCAGCTTCCCCTAGGAGAAATGCTGTTTAAATCTCTTCTTGCATACAGCAGCTGGCTGAGAGCAAAGAACCTGGCAGCATTTTGCATGTGGCATGTAAGGAACAAGGACATTCTTCTGCTCTAAGCCCTGAAATGGGAAAACCTCTTTAATCAGCAGCCACAGAGATGTTCTGTGGGGCAGAACCTCCAGTGCTGTGCTGGCATCTCACAGCATCTCTGTGCATGTCTCTTGTGCTTCTGTGGCAGAGCAAGAGAGCACTGAACACCTCTGTGTTGCTAGATCAGAGTTACACTGAATCACAGAATGCTTTGGGTTGGAAAGGACCTCAAAGCCCATCCAGCTCCAGCCCCCTGCCACGGGCAGGGACCCCTCCCACCAGCACAGGCTGCTCAAGGCCTCATCCAGCCTGGCCTTCAACACCTCCAGGCAGGAGGCAGCCACAGCCTCCCTGGGCAGCCTGTGGAGAGGAGAGTGAGTTCTGGTGCTGGTTGCCTGGGAGAAGAGACCAACCCCCACCTGGCTACCACCTCCCTTCAGGGAGTTGGAGAGAGCAAGAAGGTCTCCCCTGAGCCTCTTCTTCTCCAGGCTAAGCAACCCCAGCTCCCTCAGCCTCTCCTCACAGGGCCAGACCCCTCCCCAGCTTTGTTGCCCTTCTCTGGACACCTTCCAGCATCTCAACATCTTTCCTAACTGAGGAGCCCAGAACTGGACACAGGACTCAAGGTGTGGCCTCAGCAGTGCTGAGCACAGGGCAGGATGAGCTCCCTGCTCCTGCTGGCCACACTCTTCCTGATGCAGGCCAGGATGCCCTTGGCCTTCTTGGCCCCCTGGGCACACTGCAGGCTCATGTTCAGCTGCTGTCCAGCAGCACCCCCAGGTCCCTCTCTACCTGGCTGCTCTCAGCCACTCTGCCCCCAGCCTGTAGCACTGCCTGGGGTTGTTGTGGCCAATGTGCAGAACCTGGCACTTGGATGTGTTCAATCTCCTGCCCTTGGCCTCTGCCCATCTGCCCAGCCTGTCCAGGTCCCTCTGCAGAGCTCTCTACCCTCCAGCAGCTCAACTCCTGCCCCCAGCTTGCTGTCATCTGCAAACTTACTGCTGATGGACTCCATCCCCTCCTCCAGATCATCAGTAAAGATATTGAACAGTCTGGGCCCCAGCACTGATCCCTGGGGCACACCACTGGTGCCTGGCTGCCAGCTGGCTGTGGCACCATTCACCACCACTCTCTGGGCTCAGCCTCCAGCCAGTTCCTAACCCAGCTCAGAGAGCTGCTGTCCCAGCCAGGGGCTGACAGCTTGGCCAGGAGCTTGCTGTGGGGGACGGTGTCAAAGGCCTTGCTGAGTAGGAAGCTTAGAGGGTGAGAAGGAAGTGATGGAGAAAGAGGGAAAGCAATGAAAACAAAAGTGGAGTCTGAGAAGCACACAGAAGATAATGAGAACCTGTCTGAAAATGATTCATGGGAGAGGAAGAAAGAAGTGCAGAGTCCTGCCCTCCCCAGAGCTGCAGGGTGCTGCCCTGGAAGCCAGGCTCTGAGGGGAGGCCACAGTGCCCAGAGACCTTCCTGGGGGGCTGGGGGTTACTAGACAGGTCCAGCTTCAGCAGCTGCCCAGAGCCAGCTCAGTTCTTTGCATCCTTCAGGCTGAAAGATATCTTCAACCCTTCCAGCCCCCAGCTGAAGGAGGCAGAGCCCCAGCAAGCCTTGCTCCTCCTTGGCCAGGAGCTGGCTCTGGGGCCGGTGTCAGAGGCCTTGCTGAGTCCAACCACATCGCCTACTGCAGGAAGCTGCTGCTGGGGCTTTAAACCACTGCTCTCAGGAGCTGTTTGTTTGGCCTGAGAGATTGAAAGGGATTTGAAGCCTGTCGTGCACAGCTCTGGTGGTGAAGCAGCAGCCTGCACTTGAGGCTCACAAACAATCAGCAAGTGAGTAATTTCCTCCTGAGGTGTTTACTACAGAGAGAACAGCTGCTGGCTGGGGAATCAAAGATCACTCCTTCAGATTGGATTGCTGAATGGCTTCTGGCTTTATGCTTAGAAGTGGGGAATGGATTCTGTTTGAAATGGGAACACGCTGCAGGAGCAATGCATCCAAACCACCAGGGCTTAGAAATGAGCAGGTGCTGTATCCATCCCTGCATCAGGGTCTCTCCCAGCCATGGATGCTCACTACCTCTCCCTGAGTGACACACTTGTTTCAGGGCACTGGGTGACACCCGGCAGGAAAATGAGTTGGCCTTGTTCTGGAGCCCTGGGATCATCCTGGCTGCTGGCTCTGAGGGGAAAGCAGGCTGTGAGATGGGCAGGAGCCTGCTGGGGTTGCTCTGCAGCAGTTGGTGCAGTGATCACAGAGATCACTCAGTCCAAACTCACAGAGTCACCCAGGGCAGGTCCCACAGGAACTCATCCAGGTGGGGTTGGAAGTCCCCAGAGGGAGGGAGACTCCACAACCTCTCTGGGCAGCCTGCTCCAGGCCTCCAGCACCCTCACACAGAAGAACTTTGTCCTCATGTTGAGGAGGAACCTCCTGGGTTCCAGTTTGTATCCATTGCCCTCTGTCCAACACAGGACACCACTGAGCAGAGCTTGGCCCCTTCATCCTGACCCCCACCCCTCAGGTACTTACATTGATCAGATCCCTCTCAGTCTGCTCCTCTCCAGACTGAACAGCCCCAGGGCTCTCAGCCTTTCCTCCTCACACAGGTGTTCCAGACCCTTCAGCATCCTCACAGCCTCCCTTGGACACTGTGTGGTATAACCCTGTCCCTCTTGAACTGAGGAGCTCAGGACTCAACACAGTACTCAGGATGTACTCCTGAGTTCTCCTCAGGGGAGGAGAACTGCTCTTGACCTGCTGGTCACACTCTTCTTATGTCCCCCAAGAGACCCTTGAGCTTCTTGGCCACCAGGGCACACTGCTGTCCCATGCAGAACTTGCTGCCCACCAGCACTCCCAGCTCCTTCTCCATGGAGCAGCTTCCCAGCAGGTCAAGCCCTAACTTGTCCAGGTGCATGAGCCTTGGACTTGCTGGAAGTGTTTGACCAAACTAACATTTGCCTTTGTTTTACCAGTGCCTCAGCCAGGACTGGAACAGGCACAGGCTCAGAAAGTTGAAGCAATTAATAGGTTTCCTTGGTAAAGGCAAAAGCTACAACAGATTTGGGATGGCCTGGGGGCAGCTGTGAAGGCCCTGGCACAGCGCTGTGGGCACTGTTTCACCTGGAAGGTGTCAAAGCCTAAAGCCCAGGCAGGGAGGAGAGCTTTAGCCTTTGGGGCACTCTTTGGAGGGATGCCCCAAGCTCTTCTTCCAACCCTGACACTCCCATGCTGATGGCAGCAGCCTTGCTAACTGCTAACTTCTACCTTGCTTCAGTCTGTTCTGCTTGGCTGCCTTGCCAGTGCTAGAGCTGCAAGAAGCATTTCTCACCTGAATTTGTTGTGCTGCATGGGAGTCTGGAAGCAGAAACCAAGTACTCAGCGTGGCTTGGGACATATCAGCTGCTGTGGGGTGGGCTGAGACCCTTCTGTGAGCAGCTGCTGCACACAAATGTAGGAGGTAACTGAAAGAACACTCCTCAGAGATTATGCAAGGGAAGATGAGAGGGGGCTGAGGCCTCCTGAGCTTGGAGCAGAGGAGCCTGAGGGCTGCCCACATGGCTGGGGATAAAGATGTGCAGGGCTGGAGCCAGGCTCTGCTCAGGGATGGCCAAGCTCTGCACAAGGGGCACTGGGGGCAAGCTGGAGCAGAGGAGGTGCCAGGGCAAGAGGAGGGAAACCTTTGTCCCTGTGAGGCTGCTGAGCCCTGGAGCAGGCTGCCCAGAGAGGTTGTGGAGTCTCCTGCTCTGGAGCCTTTCCATCCCCCCTGGCTGTGTTCTGTGTGCCCTGCCCTGGGTGACTCTGCTCTGGCAGGGGGCTTCTGTGGTTCTGTCTGATTTTACTTCCTGTGATGCTGAGGAACCTCACTGCAACACACAGCCCCATGCTGGGTGATTTCTGCTCTTAGCTTTGCTGCTGTTTCCATCTATAAAAGTACCTAAAGCAGCCCAGAATGCAGGGCTGCCTGGGCTGAGGCCATATGATTGAAACATCCTGGAAGCTGAGGCGGTGGTGTGCCTGCTGACCCTGAAATCAGCATGACTTATTTGTTCAGAACAGAAATCACAGCAGGAAAAGTGTTGAATTCCCGAGGGAACCCTGAGCCCCAGCAGCTGTCTTGGTGATCAATGGACACTGCCAGCACCGGCAGAGCTCTTCACAAGCTTGACCAGGTTAACAAAGGCATCTTGGAGGAGCTGCTTTTGTGAGGATCTTCTGTATCTGCTCTGTAACAAATGGGCAAGTGGCTCATGAAGCAAGTGTGGCTGCTCCAAGAGACTGATGCTCCCGGCCCTGTAGAGCTTGAAAGTGGGTGGGATGTGTGAGGCAGGGCCAGGATGAGTGCAGCAGCATCCATTCCATGCTGCCTTTGGATGTGAAGGGCTTGGAGCATCTCTCCTGTGAAGGCAGAATGAGAGAGTTGGGGCTGTTCAGCCTGGAGAGGAGAAGGCTCTGAGGAGACCTTCTGGTGGCCTTGCAGGATCTGCAGGGGACTCCAAGAAAGCTGGGGAGGGACTCTTGAGGGTGTCAGGGAGGGACAGGACTGGGGGGGATGGAGCAGAACTGGAAGTGGGGAGATTGAGCTTGGCTGTGCGGAAGAAGTTGTTGCCCATGAGGGTGGTGAGAGCCTGGCACAGGTTGCCCAGGGAGGTGGTGGAAGCCTCCTGCCTGGAGGTGTTTGCAGCCAGGCTGGAGGTGACTGTGAGCAACCTGCTGTGGTGTGAGGTGTCCCTGGCCATGGCAGGGGCTTGGGACTGGCTGAGCCTTGGGGTCCCTTCCAGCCCTGACAGCTCTGTGGTTCTTCGTGCTGGTGCTGCTCTGGGAGGCTGGGCTTTGGAACCTGTGTCTGGTTCTGCAGGGACAATAGGATCTTCTGGCCAGCTCTGCACGTCATTCCCCAGTGCCCAGAGCTGCGTGGCCCTGCTGCCCCTGTTGGCTTTCCCCGGGAGCTGGAGCCGCTGCCCGGGGCTCTGTGCAGCACCTTGGCCAGCGGCGGTGGTGCCGCAGCTCAGCAGCCAGGCTGGCACTGGGGGGAAACCCTGTCCCGAGAGCTGCTGGGGAGAGCCTGGCTCAGCACCAGGCTGGGAGGTGTGGTAGTTGTAGGCTGTGCCTAGAAAACCTTCCACAGGTCCTGAACAGAAAGAGATAGAATGGAGATGAATTCCCACTGGATGCAGAAGGAAAAGAATCCCAGGGGCAGAGAATCAATGAGGTTGGAAAAGACCTCAGAGATCATCAAGTCCTACCTGTCCCCCAACACCTCTTGACGACTAAACCATGGCTCCAAGTGCACCTCCAATCCCCTCTTGAACACCTCCAGGGAGGGGTCTGGAGCACAGCCCTGTGAGGAGAGGCTGAGGGAGCTGGGGTTGCTTAGCCTGGAGAAGAGGAGGCTCAGGGGAGACCTTCTTGCTCTCTCCAACTCCCTGAAGGGAGGTTGGAGCCAGGAAGGGGTTGGTCTCTTCTGCCAGGCACCCAGCACCAGAACAAGAGGACACAGTCTCAAACTGTGCCAGGGGAGGTTTAGGCTGGAGGTGAGGAGAAAGTTCTTCCTAGAAAGAGAGATTGGCCATGGGAATGTGCTGCCCAGGGAGGTGGTGGAGTCCCCATCCCTGGAGGTGTTCAAGAGGGGATTGGAGGTGGCCTTGGAGCCATGGTTGAGTTGTCAGGAGGTGCTGGGGGATAGATTGGACTTGGTGATCTCTGAGGTCTTTTCCAGCCTTACTGATTGTGTGATTCCAGGCTGGGTGCTGATGTGGTTTTCCCTCTGTGTCTTTTTCTCTCCTTGTATTTTCTTCTCCTGATCAGGCATGGCTCAGGCCATTTATACAAGTGTTTAGTCACAGGTTTTTCAGGTATGTGTCCAGGCTTTGCTGCCAGGGAATCTCCCTGGGTACTCCTCCTGTGCTTACAGGGCTCCAGGGGGGACAGGGAGGCAGAATGACCTCCCTGCTCCTGCTGGCCACACTCTTCCTGATGCAGGCCAGGATGCCCTTGGCCTTCTTGCCCCCCTGGGCACACTGGTGGCTCGTGTTCAGCCTACTCTGAACCAGCATGGACTGAAATTCAGCAGGAGCTCAGAATGCAGTGCAAGGCTCCAGGGCCACAGTGATCCATCTAAGAGCAAAAGCTGCTGAGAAGTCAGGAAGATGAGCAGCTGCCACCTGGCACAGGGCAGCCCTGGCACTGGTGAGCAGCTGCCAGCCTTGGAGGGGCTCATGCCGAGGGTTTGTGGTTTTCTTTGCTTCTTCCTTTCAACAACAGGCAGAAAGCTGAACTATGAAGGAGCAAGCTGGCTCTGATAGCCTTGGGAAGGCTTTGGGGGCTCATGTGCTCTGCTGGGGACTTTGGTGTCCTTCGGGCCCTGGTGGGTGCCAGGCCCCCCACATGTTCCCTGTGGCAGCTCTCACAGCCCAGGCAGCCTCTGGCATCTCTGCAGAGCCAGGTTTGGGTTCAAGCAGTGGGTATGAAGCACTCCTCAGAGAGATGTGGTGCCTCAGCATGTGCTGCCCCATGCCAGAGACCAGCAGCTGAGCCTCAGCTGGAACTGAACTCTGTGCAGAGAAGGCTCTGATGTCCTGCTGCTGCCTCAGGAACATGGTGTGCATGAAGAGAAGTGTGGCTAGCAGGTCAAGGGAAGCTCTCCTGCTCCTATATTCTGCAGTGCTGTGTCCAGTTCTGGGCTCCCCAGCTGCAGAAGGACAAAGAGCTCCAGGAGAGAGTCCAGCACAGGGCCAGGGAGCTGCTGAGGGCACTGCAACAGCTCTCAGCTGAGGAGAGGCTGAGAGAGCTGGGGCTGCTTAGCCTGGGCAAGAGGAGGCTGAGGGGGATCTGATCAATGCTTACAGATAGCTGAGGGCTGGGGGTCAGGGAGCTGGGGCCAGGCTCTGCTCAGTGGTGCCCTGGGACAGGACAGGAGGCAGTGGGCACAAAGTTGAAGAGAGGAAGCTCTGACCATGAGGAGCAACTTCTTGAGTGTGAGGCTGCTGAGCCCTGGAGCAGGCTGCCCAGAGAGGTTGTGGAGTCTCCTGCTCTGGAGCCTTCCCAGCCCCAGCTGGATGTGTTCTGAGTGCCCTGCCCTGGCTGACCCTGCTCTGGCAGGGGCTGGGCCTGGCTGATCTCTGAGGTCCCTTCCCACCTCTAACATGCTGTGGTTCTGTGAGTCCAGGCCCTGTGTTCCCAGGGATGCAGCAGTGCTGCTGTTTCCCTTTGTTACCCTGCTCATGCCTTTTGGCCATGGCTTCTCTGCCATGAGAGGTGAGCAGGGATTTAATTCCCTTTGCTATCTGCATCTGGCCTCCTGCTCTGAGCAGTGTGGCAGGCATTAGAAAGCACATTTTTACCCTGAGCTGTGACCCTGCAGTGATGTCTGCTACATCTAGGCTGGAGTGGCCTGGAAACAGTGGGAGATAACTGGGTGACCCATGACTTCCACTGCTGAGACAGTGAAACCTGGTGGGAAGGGCTGGCTGAGCTCCCAGAGAGCATGGCTGAAGGCCACACAGAGCAGACTATCTGGGCTGCTCTTTTAGATGGGATGGTGAGTAGTGAAGCAGCTACAGCTGTGGTGACCTGCTGGGGTCTGTACTGGGACCAGTGCTCTTTGACATCTTGGTTGGTGACATGGACACTGGGACTGAGGCAGCCTCAGCAGGTCTGCAGGAGACACCAAGCTGTGTGGTGTCACACAGGAGGGAAGGATCCATCCAGAGGGACCTGGACAGGCTGAAGGGTTGGGCCCAAGTCAACCTCATGAAGTTCAACAAGGCCAAGGGCAAGGTCCTGCATCTTGGGCAGGGCAATCCAAGCACAGATCCAGGCTGGGTGAGGAGTGGCTCAAGAGCAGCCTTGAGCAGAAGGCCTTGGGAGTGTCAGGTGGTGATAGAGTCCCCAGGAGCCAGCAGTGGTCCCTGGCAGCCCAGAGCCAGCTGAGTGCTGAGCTGCAGCCAGAGCAGGGAGAGCAGCAGCACAGGGAGGGGATTCTGCCCCTCTGCTCTGCTCTGCTCAGAGCCCACCTGCAGCACTGCCTCCAGCTCTGGGCCCCCAGCACAGGAAGGACCTGGAGCTGCTGGAGAGGCTCCAGAGGAGGCCACCAAGATGAGCAGAGGCTGCAGAACCTCCCCTGTGGGGCCAGGCTGGGAGAGTTGGGGCTGTTCAGCCTGGAGAAGGGAAGGCTGCAGGGAGAGCTCAGAGCAGCCTGCCAGGACCTGAAGGGCTCCAGGAGAGCTGGGGAGGGACTTGTGACAAGGGCTGGGAGTGCCAGGCTGAGGAACAATGGCTTTGAGCTGGGAGAGGGGAGATTGAGAGTGGAGATGAGGAAGACATTGTTGAGAGTGAGGCTGGGGAGACTCTGGCACAGGCTGCCCAGGGAGGCTGTGGCTGCCTCCTGCCTGGAGGGGTTCAGGGCCAGGCTGGTGGGAGGGTCCCTTCCAACCCAACCCAACCCATTTTGGTCTGTGATAAAATGTGGACTTCAGAGGTTTCCCATTTAATTGATGAAGTTTCTTAGGCGTGAATCCTGCAGGCAGGATCATTCATCCCTGCAGCTCATTATCCAAATGCAGAAGAGTTATGGAGGAGTTAAATGCTTCTGAGCTGTGGAGTGCCAACCACCCTGGGAACAGACAATTCTGCTAATGTCCTTTGCTTGTCTGAGAGCCATTTTCTGGGTGCTGCCTGAATAAATCTCACAATGTCTAACCTGCATAGCAAAGAGCTCTGCTCCATGCTGCTGGGCACTGTGCTGCATGGGGCTGCAGGGCAGAGCTCATTCCAAGGGCTAGCAGGGCTCTGCACCCACACCTCTGCCCCAGACTGCTCCAAAACAGGAGCAGGGAGGTCATTCTGCCCCTGTACTGAGCACTGCTGAGGCCACACCTTGAGTCCTGTGTCCAGTTCTGGGCCCCTCAGGTTAGGAAAGATGTTGAGATGCTGGAAGGTGTCCAGGGAAGGGCAATGAAGTTGGTGAGGGGTTTGGAGCGCAGCCCTGTGAGGAGAGGCTGAGGGAGCTGGGGTTGCTTAGCCTGGAGAAGAGGAGGCTCAGGGGAGACCTTCTTGCTCTCTCCAACTCCCTGCAGGGAGGTTGTAGCCAGGTGGGGGTTGGGCTCTTCTCCCAGGCACCCAGCACCAGAACAAGAGGACACAGTCTCAAGCTGCGCCAGGGGAGGTTTAGGCTGGAAGTTAGGAAGAAGCTCTACACAGAGAGAGTGATTGCCCATTGGAATGGGCTGCCTGGGGAGGTGGTGGAGTCACCATCAGTGGAGGTGTTCAGGAGGAGACTTGATAGGGTGCTTGGTGCCATGGGTTAGTTGATTAGGTGGTGTTGGATGATAGGTGAATGCAATGATCTTGAAGGTCTCTTCCAACCTGGTCTGGTCTGGTCTGGTCTGGTCTGGTCTATTCTATTCTATTCTATTCTATTCTATTCTATTCTATTCTATAACACAGCTTGGTGGCTGCCTGGAAGTTGGGACCCTGCTGTTTGCTGGGGGATGTCCTAAAGGTGCTCCTGTTAGGCTGGGTGAGTGGCAAAGTGAGTGCTGGGGCTGCCCCCTGCGTATTCCAGCTGCACCCTGCACCTCCCAGAGGCTGCTTACCTGCTGCTACCTGACTGGGGTCAGTTTGGGTCCCTCACTCCAAGAAGGATATTGAGGAGCTGGTCCAGAGAAAGGCAACCAAGCTGGGGCAGGGTTTGGAGGATAGGGCTGGGGAGGAGCAGCTGAGCGAGCTGGGGGTGTCCAGCCTGGAGCAGAGGAGGCTGAGGGAGAGCTCCTTGCTCTCTGCAGCTCCCTGAGAGGAGGCTGCAGTGAGCTGGGGGTTGGGCTCTGCTCCCTCATCTCAGGTGCTAGAAGGAGAGGAAATGTCCTGAAATTGTGCCAGGGGAGAGGAGGGAAAATGTCTTTGGTGCCAGAGTGGTCAGGGCCTGGCAGAGGCTACCCAGGGAGGTGGTGGAGTCCCCATGCCTGGAGGTGTGCCAGACCCCTGTGGCCATGGCACCTGGGGCCATGGTGTGGTGGCCATGGTGGGGCTGGGTTGAAGGTTGATCTCTGTGGTCTTGGAGGTCTTTTCCAGCAGTAATGATCCTCTCTCCCAAGCACACAGTGCACTTCCAGGCTGCTTGCCTGGTCTCTGGGTGTCAGAGCATCAGGATGCAGTGGAGAGCAGAGGCAAGGTCTCTGTCCTCTGAGGGAGAGGCTGACAAGAGGATGCAACAGGTGGCTGCTCATTGTCCTCTATTGAGCTGGAAGTGGCCACTCCAGATGCTGGCTCAGATGAGAGGAACCCACGTCTAATTAAAAGGAAAACTGATCAGCATCTGGGCTTTGGTGTTTGTTTGCTTTGTTGTTGCCTTTGAGTGGGAGCTTTGTGCTCTGCTGAGCCTTTTGTGTTGGGCTCTTGCTGGCTGGTGGCTTTTCCCTTCATTTGCCTTTGCTGCTGCTGTCCTCCTTGTGTGGTTTGGGGCTCTGTGCTGGTTGGCTCAGGGATTTTATTGGGTTTGGCTCTTTTCTTTGTGTGGGTTTGATTTTTTTGGGGTGGCTTTTGTTGTTTGTTTTATTTTCCCTTTGCTTTAGGTTTTAGTATCAAAGCAACTGTTCCTGAAGGGAAAATTAGCCAGATGGACTTCCAAGGACTATCTGCAGTGACAATGGGATAGCTTTGTGAGGGGGAAGCTGCTTCCTGTGTGCTGGGGAGATCTAAAGAGCTCCCTGCTCTGTGGGAGTGCTCCACTGAACAATTCTCCTCCTGGAGGGGCTCTTGTGTGTGTGCATGGAGATAAACCAGAGAATCAGAGAGTCCCAGAATGGGCTGGGCTGGAAGGGAGCTCCAAAGCTCAGCCAGTCCACCCCCCCTGCACCCAGCAGGGACATCCTCCACTGGAGCAGGTCACCCAGAGCCCTCTCCAGCCTCACCTGCAACAGCTCCAGGCATGGAGCCTCAACCACCTCCCTGGGCAGCCTGCTGCAGTGTTCCAGCAGCCTCCTGGGGCAGAACTTGTTCCTCACATCCAGTCTCAATCTGCTCTGCTCTCATTTCAAACCACTGCCCCTGGGGCTGTCCCTGCAGGCCTTTGGGAACAGTCCCTCTGCAGCCTTCTGGGAGCCCCTGCAGGGACTGGAAGTTCATTTTTAGGTCTCCCTGGAGCCTTCTCTTCTTCTTCAGGCTGAGCACCTCCAGCTCCCTCAGCCTGTCCTTGTAACAGATGTGCTCCAACCCCCTGAGCATTTTCATGGCCTCCTTTGGACCTGCTCCATCAGCTCCAGGTCTCTCTTCTGCTGAGGGCCCTCACAGCTGGCCCCAGCCCTGCAGGTGAGGTCTCCCCAGAGCAGAGCAGAGGGGCAGGATCCTCTCTCCAGCTCTGGCCACACTGCTTTGGATGCAGCCCAGGCTGCCCTTGGCCTTCTGTGCTGCCAGTGCCCAGTGCTGGCTCCTGCCCAGCTTCTCCCCCACCAGCACCCCCAAGGCCTTCTCTGCAGGGCTGCTCTCTATCACCTCATCCCCCAGCCTGGACTGATAGATTGTTCCAGCCTCCAGAAATACTGAACCAAGACATTTGGTAATAGCACTGAAAAACTAAGTGTCCCAGGGTTTGAGAGTAAGTGGCCAGGAATCATGGGATCACAGAATTCTTTAGGCTGGAAAAGGCCTCTGAGCTCATCCAGCCCAGCCCCACCATGGCCACCAAACCAGGGCCCCAGGTGCCATGGCCACAGGGTTCTGTAACACCTCCAGGCATGGGGACTCCACCACCTCCCTGGGCAGCCTCTGCCAGGCCCTGACCACTCTGGCACCAAGGACATTTTTCCTCCTCTCCAACCTCAGCCTCCCCTGGCACAGTTTCAGGCCTGCTCCTCTCCTTCTATCACCTGAGATAGGGAGAAGAGTCCAACCCCCAGCTCACAGACAGCTGCATGGCCTGTTCAGGAGTCTTTGGAAAATAGGATGAGAGACAATGGCTTTGAGCTGGGAGAGGGGAGATGGAGACTGGAGGTGAGGAAGAAATTGTTGAGAGTGAGGCTGGGGAGACTCTGGCACAGGCTGCCCAGGGAGGCTGTGGCTGCCTCCTGCCTGGAGGTGTTCAGGGCCAGGCTGGATGAGGCCTTGAGCAGCCTGTGCTGGTGGGAGGGGTCCCTGCCCATGGCAGGGGGCTGGAACTGGATGAGCTTTGAGGTCCCTTCCAACCCAACCCATGAAATGCCTCCATGAGATGCTGTGCAAAGGGGATGCAGCTCATAAGAGACGAAGCCTGTGATGAGAGAAGTGAAAGTGCACACAGATACATCTTGGTTTGGGTTTGTGAAGGGTTCAGAGCTGGAGCCCCAGCCCATGGCAGTGACTCTGGGCTGCTGTGGTGCTCAATCCATGCTCACCAAGAGATGCTGGCTGTGGGTCTGTCTGTCCACCTTTGGCACACCTGGGGCTAAACTCCTGCAGATGCTCCCTCTCCCAGCAGAGCAGGGGATCAGGAAGGGGAGAAAAGACTCACAGGTTACAATGACAATGGGCTTAATGAAATAACCAAGTGAGCAGCAATGCAATGGGAAGCAAGGGAAATAAAGTTACCCAGCACCCAGCACCAGGGCAGCAGCCACAGGAAACCCTCCAGGGCAGAAGGGAAAGATGCAGAGGAGGAGAGTAGACAGGAGGAGAGGGGAGAGGGGTGAGGGGAGAGGATAGGGGGCAAGGGAGAGGAGAGGAGAGAGAGGAGAGGAGAGGAGAGGAGACTCGAGGAGAGGAGACTCGAGGAGAGGAGACTCGAGGAGAGGAGAGGAGACTCGAGGAGAGGAGACTCGAGGAGAGGAGACTCGAGGAGAGGAGACTCGAGGAGAGGAGACTCGAGGAGAGGAGAGGAGAGGAGAGGAGAGGAGAGGAGAGGAGAGGAGAGGAGAGGAGAGGAGAGGAGAGGAGAGAGGGGAGGGAAGGTATCCTCTCCCCAGCAAACTTCCCCCTTCACACTGGTTGTGGTGCTGGTGGTTGGGACTCTCCTGTAGCCAGCTCCAGTCGGTCCTGGCTGGCTGAGAGCTGCTGCTGGCCTGTAGCCTGAGGCTGCCCTGGGATTCTGTCCCAGCAGCCCCAGGACAGTGACTAATGGCTGGCACTGTGGCAGCAGTTCCTGTAACGCTTAGAGTGCCCTTGTGTGAGGCTTTGGGTCTGCATTTTAGAAGCCTCCTCTGTTACAGGAAGCCTGGAACAAAGAACAACATTTACAGCATGGATTAGAGGGGTTGGGGGAGGGGGGGAAGTGCCTATGGAGAGGTGATCACCCACTTGTGGACTTAATCACAGTATCGTAGAATCAGTCAGGGTTGGAAGGGACCACAAGGATCATCTAGTTCCAACCCCCCTGCCATGGGCAGGGACACCCCACACTAGATCAGCCTGGCCACAGCCTCATCCAGCCTGGGCTCCTCCTCCAGGGACAGGGCCCCAACCACCTCCCTGGACAACCCATTCCAGGGCTTCACCACTCTCATGGGGAAGAACTTCCTCCTCACCTCCAGCCTCAATCTCCCCACCTCCAGCTTCATTCCATTCCCCCTAGTCCTATCACTGCCTGAGAGCCTGAGCAGTCCTTCCCCAGCCTTCCTGTAGCCCCCTTCAGATCCTGGAAGGCCACAATGAGGTCACCTGGGAGCCTTCTCTTCTGCAGACTGAACAGCCCCAACTCCTTCAGTCTGTCCTCACAGCAGAGCAGCTCCAGCCCTCTGCTCATCCTCCTGGCCCTGCTCTGGACACCTTCCAGCACCTCCACATCCCTCTTGCAATAGGGGCTGCAGAACTGGAGGCAGTACTCCAGGTGGGGTCTCACCATAATGCATAATGCACCAACATAATGCACCCTCAGCAGGTTTGCTGCTGGCACCAAGCTGTGTGCTGAGCTGGACTCACTGGAGGGCAGGGATGGCATCCAGAAGGATCTTGACAGGCTTGAGAAGTGGCCAGGGCCAGCTGCAGGAGGGTCAAAAAGTCACAGGGTAAGGTCCTGCAGCTGGGCCAACCCCAGGCACCAATCCAGGCTGGGTGCTGAGTGGGCTGAGAGCAGCCCTGCAGAAAAAGCCTTGGGGGTGCAGTACTCCAGGTGGGGTCTCACCAGAGCTGAGTAGAGGGGGAGAATCACCTCCACTTAACTGTGGGGCTCAATGAATGCTCTTAACCGGAAGCCTCAGCAGTCAACGTGCAGCTCTGTGCTCCATCAGCTGCAGAGCAGCTGCGGCAGCTGCAGCCTCATGCATGGAGAGGACATGGCAAGGCCTGCACTGACCAACAGTCTGGCAGTGCTGATAGCCACAGGATCATGGAATCATGGAACCAACCAGGCTGGAAAAGACCTCAGAAGTCAACAAGTCCAACCTGTCACCCAGCACCTCCTGACAACCAAACCATGGCACCAAGGGCCTCAGCCAGGCTCTTCCTAAACACCTCCAGGGATGGGGACTCCACCACCTCCCTGGGCAGCACATTCCAAGGGCCAATCTCTCTTGCTGGGAAGAACTTTCTCCTCACCTCCAGCATAAACCTCCCCTGGCACAGCCTGAGACTGTGTCCTCTTGTTCTGGTGCTGGCTGCCTGGGAGAAGAGACCAACCCCCACCTGGCTACAACCTCCCTGCAGGGAGTTGGAGAGAGCAAGAAGGTCTCCCCTGAGCCTCCTCTTCTCCAGGCTAAGCAACCCCAGCTCCCTCAGCCTCTCCTCACAGGGCTGTGCTCCAGACCCCTCCCCAGCTTTCTTGCCCTTCTCTGGACACCTTCCAGCAGCTCAACCTCTTTCCTAACCTGAGGAGCCCAGAACTGGACACAGGACTCAAGGTGTGGCCTCAGCAGTGCTGAGCACAGGGCAGAATGACCTCCCTGCTCCTGCTGGCCACACTGTTCCTGCTGCAGGCCAGGATGCCATTGGCCTTCTTGGCTGCCTGGGCACACTGCTGGCTCCTGTTCAGCCTACTCTCACCAGTATGGACTGAAATTCAGCAGGAGCTCAGCATGCAGTGCAAGGCACCAGGGCCACAGCAATCCATCTAAGAGCAAAAACTACTGAGAAGTCAGAAAGAGGAGCAGCTGCCACCTGGCTCACCCTTCCTGATGCACTCTTCCTGCTGCAGGCCAGGATGCCAGAGACCTTAGTGGAAGAAGAGGCTGAGCAGCCTGTGCTGTTTGTTTATCAAGGGGAGATGCAGGCATTATGGGAATGAAATACCACAGATGACTCCTTTCTGGAGCTCACTTCCTGGGTGATCCAGTCCTTTGGAGGACTCTAATCTTTGGTTAAGACACAACAGCCCCCTAGGACACTGCCTGCTTCACTGCAGGCTCCCCAGCCTGTCCCACTGTAACAGGGGGAAGGGCCTTGCTCAGCAAGGGGCTTGGCATTGCCTCCCAAACCTCTCACCTCTCTGCTAGGCATTCCAAGTGCAGCCAGAGGAGCACCTCTGAAGGCTTGTTGGGTCTTCCCTGGACACCTCCCATGGCAAGGGACAGATTACCCTTTTCATTGCTGACTGTGCAGTGAGGCTGGAGCACCAACATAGAGCTGGATGTCAGTGGCTGTCCTTTGGGCTTCCCCTTGCACCACATTCACTAAAGCAGAGAGATCCAATTGACAGCACTGGGGTTCACAGATTGTATTGCATTGGAAGGCAGCCTCCAAGGACATCTTGTCCAAGCCCTGCAGGCAGCAGGGACAGCTCCAGCTAGAGCCCTGCAGGGTTCTGCACATTGGCCACAGCAACCCCATGCAGAGCTACAGGCTGGGGTCAGAGTGGCTGAGAGCAGCCAGGCAGAGAGGGACCTGGGGGTGCTGGTTGATGGTAGGATGAACATGAGCCTGCAGTGTGCCCAGGGGCCAAGAGGGCCAATGGCATCCTGGCCTGCATCAGGAAGAGTGTGGCCAGCAGGAGCAGGGAGCTCATTCTGCCCCTGTACACTGCACTGGTTAGGCCACACCTTGAGTCCTGTGTCCAGTTCTGGGCTCCTCAGTTTAGGAAGTAGGTTGACTTGCTGGAGTGTGTCCAGAAAAGGGCAACAAAGTTGGTGAGGGGTTTGGAACACAGCCCTGTGAGGAGAGGCTGAGGGAGCTGGGGTTGCTTAGCCTGGAGAAGAGGAGGCTCAGGGGAGACCTTCTTGCTCTCTACAACTACCTGAAGCAAGGTTGTAGACAGGCCGAGATTGATCTCTTCTCCCAGGCAGCCAGCACCAGAACAAGAGGACACAGTCTCAGGCTGTGCCAGGGAAGGTTCAGGTTGGATGTTAGGAAGAAGTTCTACACAGAGAGAGTGATTGCCCAGTGGGATGTGCTGCCCAGGAGGTGGTGGAGTCACCATCATTGGAGGTGTTCAGGAGGAGACTTGCTGGGGTGCTTGGTGCCATGGGTTAGTTGGTTAGGTGGTGTTGGATTGGTTGATAGGTTGGACACAATGATCTTGAAGGTCTTTTCCAACCTGGTTTGGTTTATTGTAAAATGTTTATTCTAGAGCAGGCTGCACAGGGACACAGCCAGGCTGAGCTTGGATGGCTCCAGGCATGGAGCCTCAAGCACCTCCCTGGGCAGCCTGTGCCAGTGTCTCACCACCCTCCCTCTGCAGAGCTTCCTCCTGATGGCCAACCTACCTCTGCCCTGCTCCACTTTCAAACCCTTGTCCTTTGTCCTATCCCCACAGCCCCTTCTGAACAGTCCCTCCCCAGCTGCCTGCAGCTCCCCTGCAGGTAGTGAAATGCAGCTCTGAGGTCTGCCTGGAGACTTCTCCTGTCCAGGCTGAACAGCCCCAACTCTCCCAGCCTGGCCCACAGGGGAGGTTCTGCAGCCCTTTGGTCATCATGGTGGCCTCCTCTGGACCCTGTCTAGCAGCCCCAGGTCTCCCTTTTGTTGAGGTCCCCACAGCTGGACACAGTACTTGAGGTGAGGTCTCCCCAGAGCAGAGCAGAGGGGCAGGATCCTCTCTCCATCCCTGGCCACACTGCTTTGGGTTTTGTTCAAACCTGGAAAGGCTTGGTTTAGTCTGGGTTGGGTTAGGTTTGGTTTAACCATCCTTGGCCCTGATTTCTGTGTTCCTCCTTCTGCTGCTGGAGTGCAGGTTGCTGTGTCCAGCATTTACACAGAGACATTGCTTTCCCCCCAGTTCCTACTTTCCTCCACTTTGTAGTTGTCTTATTTGGATTTTCTTTCCCCTCATGGGAGACTAAGAAATACCTCAGGCAAACTTCACTGCTTCTCCCTGTGGAAACTTTGTTTTCCCCAGCATGTTTTCTACATGGGAACAAACAGCAGAAGCCAAAGCCAGCAGGGTAGCTCAGCAGATGCTTCTGCTCCACACATGCATTCCCATGCTCGACTTTAAACCTTGTTTTTAGGCCTGGCCTTAAAATATCCAATTTCCTGCAAAAAATGACTGAGAGAAAGATGTAGAAAGGGGAGGCAGACTTGCAGGGCAGGCAGAGCTGCAGGGGAGGCAGAGCTGCAGGGGAGGCAGAGCTGCAGGGCAGGCAGAGCTGCAGGGCAGGCAGAGCTGCAGGGGAGGCAGAGCTGCAAGGGAGGCAGAGCTGCAAGGGAGGCAGAGCTGCAGGGCAGGCAGAGCTGCAAGGGAGGCAGAGCTGTAGAGGAGGCAGAGCTGCAGGGCAGGCAGAGCTGCAGAGGAGGCAGAGCTGCAGGGCAGGCAGAGCTGCAGAGGAGGCAGAGCTGCAGAGGATGCAGAGCTGCAGGGCAGGCAGAGCTGCAGGGGAGGCAGAGCTGCAAGGGAAGCAGAGCTGCAGGGCAGGCAGAGCTGCAGGGGAGGCAGAGCTGCAGGGCAGGCAGAGCTGCAGGGGAAGCAGAGCTGCAGGGGAGGCAGAGCTGCAGGGGAAGCAGAGCTGCAGGGGAGGCAGAGCTGCAGGGGAGGCAGAGCTACAGGGCAGGCAGAGCTGCAGGGGAGGCAGAGCTGCAAGGGAAGCAGAGCTGCAGGGCAGGCAGAGCTGCAGGGGAGGCAGAGCTGCAGGGCAGGCAGAGCTGCAGGGGAAGCAGAGCTGCAGGGGAGGCAGAGCTGCAGGGGAAGCAGAGCTGCAGGGGAGGCAGAGCTGCAGGGGAGGCAGAGCTACAGGGCAGGCAGAGCTGCAGGGGAGGCAGAGCTGCAGGGGAGGCAGAGCTGCAAGGGAGGCAGAGCTGCAGGGCAGGCAGAGCTGCAAGGGAGGCAGAGCTGCAGGGGAGGCAGAGCTGCAAGGGAGGCAGAGCTGCAGGGCAGGCAGAGCTGCAAGGGAGGCAGAGCTGCAGGGGAGGCAGAGCTGCAGGGGAGGCAGAGCTGCAGAGGAGGCAGAGCTGCAAGGGAGGCAGAGCTGCAGGGGAGGCAGAGCTGCAAGGGAGGCAGAGCTGCAGGGCAGGCAGAGCTGCAGGGGAGGCAGAGCTGCAAGGGAGGCAGAGCTGCAGGGGAGGCAGAGCTGCAGGGGAGGCAGAGCTGCAGGGCAGGCAGAGCTGCAGGGGAGGCAGAGCTGCAAGGGAGGCAGAGCTGCAGAGGAGGCAGAGCTGCAAGGGAGGCAGAGCTGCAGGGCAGGCAGAGCTGCAAGGGAGGCAGAGCTGCAGGGGAGGCAGAGCTGCAGGGGAGGCAGAGCTGCAGGGCAGCCAGAGCTGCAGGGCAGGCAGAGCTGCAGTTGGTTTTCTTGTTCACCAGGGCAAGGTTTCACTCCTCTGAAGATGGAGAATAGGCGATGGAGAGGACAGCTGTGATCACTCACTTGGGGACCCTCAGTGGTTTGAGGAGGTGCAGTGCTGGAACATCTCAGCTCCTGGCTGGTCTCATGCTCTCAGACCTCCAGGCTCTGGAGCATCCTGCACCTCAGGAACAGGAACAGGGAGGAGGTGCCTAAGCGAGAAAAGCAACAAAAAATCCTCAGTGCCACCAGAGCCACAGAACCTTAGGGGCTGGAAGGGACCTCCAGAGATCACCCAGTCCAAGCCCCTGCCAGAGCAGGGCAGCAGTCCATCCATTTCCAACCCCCTGCCATGGGCAGGGACCCCTCCCACCAGCACAGGCTGCTCAAGGCCTCATCCAGCCTGGCCTTCAACACCTCCAGGCAGGAGGCAGCCACAGCCTCCCTGGGCAGCCTGTGCCAGAGTCTCCCCAGCCTCACTCTCAACAATTTCTTCCTCAGCTCCACTCTCAGTCTGCCCTCCTCAAGCTCCAATCCATTTCTCCTCATCCTGTCACTCCCAGCCCTTGTAAGGGCCACTGACATTTGCAGGCAGCTATCCAAAGTCCAGTTGGAACCTAAAAAGGAGAGCTACAGCTTTTGGTGGCAGCCCTGGGAGCAGTGACCATTCCCACTGCCTGGCCCAGGATTCACACAACCACAACATGCCAGGGGCTGGAAGGGACCTGCTCTGCTCCAGGGCTCAGCAGCCTCACAGGGACAAAGTTTCCCTCCTGTTCCCCTGGCACCTCCTCTGCTCCAGCTTGCCCCCAGTGCCCCTTGTGCTGTCCTTGGCCATCCCTGAGCAGAGCCTGGCTCCAGCCCTGCACATCTTTATCCCCAGCCATGAGGTCACCCTCAGGCTCCTCTGCTCCCAGCCCCAGCTGCCTCAGCCTGGCCTCACAGGAGATGTTGCACTGCCTGCAGCAGCTCTGTGCCTCTGGGCTGGACTCTCTCCAGCAGTCCCCTGAGGACCTTCTTGCACTGAGAGGCCCAGAGCTGGACACAATGTTCCAGCTGTGGCCTCAGCAGGGCAGAGCAGAGGGGCAGGAGAACCTCTCTGACCTACTGTGCAGAGCCCTTTGTTTCCCCAGGCTGTGTGAGGGAAGGCAGGCAGCAGCAGATCCCCTGCCTAAGCACATGGTGTCATTTTGTTTGCCTTTATTATTCTTTTTAATGCAGAGATGTGAGCTGGCAGAACCCAGCAGGCTCTGCCAGCCTGCAAACAGCTCAGAGAGTTCAGCATGTGCCAGGGCAGAGCTTTGGCAGCTCTCTGAGGCTGGATGATTTGTACCCAAGTGTCTGCCATGGCAAAAATGCAGCTGATTAATGGGTGACATTGGGTTGGACTTCTTGTGCTTACAACCATAGCAAGGGACTTCATCTGCACAGCCCTGGGTCAGTCCTTTCCCCCTTCTGCTGAGAGACCTCATTTCCTGACCATGTTGTGGAGTTGTTTCAGTGGCTGCTGGAAGTATCAGAAATCCTCACTACTAACCCAGGCTGGGGGTGGAGAGATTGAGAGCAGCCCTGCAGAGAAGGCCTTGGGGGTGCTGGGGGGGGAGAAGCTGGGCAGGAGCCAGCACTGGGCACTGGCAGCACAGAAGGCCAAGGGCAGCCTGGGCTGCATCCAAAGCAGTGTGGCCAGAGCTGGAGAGAGGATCCTGCCCCTCTGCTCTGCTCTGGGGAGACCTCACCTGCAGGGCTGGGGCCAGATATGGAGTCCTCAACACAAGAGGGACCTGGAGCTGATGGAGAGGGTCCAGAGGAGACCACAAATTTGATCAGAGGGCTGGAGCAGCTCTCCTCTGGGGACAGTCTGACAGGCTGGGGCTGTTCAGCCTGGAGAAGAGAAGCTCCAGGGAGAGCTCAGAGCAGCCTGCCAGGACCTGAAGGGCTCCAGGAGAGCTGGGGAGGGACTTGTGACAAGGGCTGGGAGTGCCAGGGTGAGGAACAATGGCTTTGAGCTGGGAGAGGAGAGATTGAGCCTGGAGCTGAGGAAGAAATTGTTGAGAGTGAGGCTGGGGAGACTCTGGCACAGGCTGCCCAGGGAGGCTGTGGCTGCCTCCTGCCTGGAGGTGTTGAAGGCCAGGCTGGATGAGGCCTTGAGCAGCCTGTGCTGGTGGGAGGGGTCCCTGCCCAAGGCTGGAGCTGGATGAGCTTTGAGGTCCCTTCCAAACCAAACCTTTCTGTGATCCTGTGATATGCTGCTATGGAACAAGTGTTCTGGATGTGCCTCTGGTGCTAGAGCACACCCAGTGTCTGCATGCTCCTCCACCACCTGCTGTGGGCTCCAGTGGTCTCCTCCAGGTGCTTCCTCAGTCCCTGGGCTGTGCAGTATCAGAGCATCCACATGGAGCACCCCAGGCCTCAGGCAGTGCAATGCTGAGGTCATTGGCCTGGGCCTGGGCAAAGCCCTTGACAGAGTCCCACCCCACATCCTGGTCTCCAGGCTGGGGCAGGATGCTTCCATGGATGAACCACTCAGTGGGTACAGCACTGGCTTGAGAGCTGCACCCAAAGGGTGGCTGTCAGTGGTCCATGGCCAAGTGGAGGCCAGGGACAAGTGGAGTCCCTCAGGGATCAGTGCTGGCACCAGGCTTGTTCAGCATCTGTGTTGGTGCCAGGGGCAGTGCCACTGAGGCTCCCTCAGCACCAAGCTGTGTGGTGCTGCTGACAGCTGGAGGGAAGGATCCATCCAGAAGCACCTGGACAGGCTGCAGAGCTGGGCCCAGGACAACCTCAGGAGGTTCAACAAGGCCAAGGGCAAGGTCCTGCAGCTGGGGCAGGGCAATCCCAGGCACTGACACAGGCTGGGCAGGGACTGGCTGGAGAGCAGCCCTGGAGAAAAGGCCTTGGGGGTGCTGGGGGAGGAGAAGCTCAGCAGGAGCCTGCAGGGAGCACTTGCAGCCCAGAGAGCCAAGCAGAGCCTGGGCTGCAGCAAGAGAAGTGTGGCCAGCAGGGCCAGGGAGGGGATTCTGCCCCTCTGCTCCACTCTGCTGAGACCACAGCTGCAGCTCTGGGGCCAGCTCTGGAGCCTCTGTGCCAGGAAGGCTCTGGAGGGGCTGGGAGGTGTCCAGAGCAGGGCCAGGAGGAGGAGCAGAGGGCTGGAGCTGCTCTGCTCTGGAGACAGCCTGAGAGAGTTGGGGTTGTGCAGGCTGGAGAGGAGAAGGCTCCCAGGAGACCTTCTGGTGGCCTTGCAGGATCTGCAGGGAGCTCCAAGAAAGCTGGGGAGGAACTTTTGAGGGTGTCAGGGAGGGATAGGACTGGGGACGTGGGGAGATTGAGCTTGGCTGTGAGGAAGAAGTTGTTGCCCATGAGGGTGGTGAGAGCCTGGCACAGGTTGCCCAGGGAGGTGGTGGAAGCCTCCTGCCTGGAGGTGTTTGCAGCCAGGCTGGAGGTGGCTGTGAGCAACCTGCTGTGGTGTGAGGTGTCCCTGCCCATGGCAGGGGCTTGGGACTGGCTGAACCTTGAGGTCCCTTCCAGCCCTGGCAGTTCTAGGACTCTCTGAACAGAAGTGCCTTTGCCTCTGTTCTGCAGCTGACCTCCCATCAGCTGGGCAGTGCTCAGCTGGCTTTCATTAGCAGATGGTGCAGATCCTCAGTGCCTCCAGAGCCCATGGTTCCTCTCTGGGGCCTGGCCACCCTTGTGGCACACCCCCACTAAAGCCCTTAATCAGGCTGTGGGGTGAGGTTCTCAGTGACACTGATGCAGCACAGAGCTTCCTGTGGCTTTGAGGCTTTAAGGCTTCATGGCTTTAAGAGGTTTAAGGGCTGTGAGCTGTCACTGCTGCTTCTGCTAAGCCTTCTGAGAAACTGAGGCAGGAGAAACCAGCCAGGCTCCCATGGCCTGCCCCTCGTGTTGAGTAAACAGACTCAGTTCCTGAGGTGCTCCTTCATCCTGTGTCAACATTTTGTCCTCAGGTTGGGCAAGCTCAAGCTATTGTGGCCCTAAAAGCAGCAAACCACTGAGGGCTTTGGAAGTGCAGGACCCTCAAAGGTTGATCTCTTGTGGGTTGTTCTCAGTGGAAAAGTCCTTTCTGTGCCAACTTCGGGTGCCCAGACTGAGGCTGAGGCTAGCTGCAGTTAGCTTGGAGGCATGAGCTGCAGCTTTGAGGTATGAACTGCACAGTTAAGGTAGAGATGGTAGCTTTAAGGTGTGAGTTGTAGCTTGAAGCTATAAACTGTGTTTTGTATATGCAAAGAAAATGATCACAGCTGTGTTGCTCCCTGCAACTCCATGCACAGGCAGCATAGAACCACAGGATGCTGGAAGGGACCTGCAGGGATCCCCCAGCCCAAGCCCCTGCCAGAGCAGGGGCACACAGGGCAGGGCACACAGGAACACAGCCAGGTGGGGTTGGGAAGTCTCCAGGCCAGGAGACTCCACAACCTCTCTGGGCAGCCTGCTCCAGGGCTCAGCAGCCTCACACCTAAGAAGTTTCTCCCCATGTTAAGGTGAAACCTCCTGTGACTGTTTCCATCCATTGTCCCTCCTGCTATCACTGGGTGCCACTGCAAAGAGCCTGGCTCCATCCAGTGACCCAGACTGAAGGATGCAGTTAGCATTGCTGCAGTTTCACCTGTAATGAGGGTGCTCAGCTGAGGTCAGAGTAGCAGGCAAGCTGTGTGTGCCTGAGGTAGCACAGTGCTAGCTTCCATGATTACCTGGGGGATTGGCAGCCCTGAGCAGTGTCACCTCCCACTGCCTCACCTCTGGAATGTAGGGCAAAGCACAGCTCAAAGGGGCCAGAGGAGGCCACCAAGAGGATCAGAGGGCTGGAGCATCTCTCCCATAAAGACAGGCTGAGAGAGTTGGGGCTGTTCAGCCTGGAGAGGAGAAGGCTCCAGGCAGACCTCAGAGCTGCAGTTCAAGATCTGCAGGGGAGCTGCAGGCAGCTGGGGAGGGACTGTTCAGAAGGGGCTGTGGGGACAGGACAAGGGACAAGGGTTTGAAAGTGGAGCAGGGCAGAGGTAGGTTGGCCATCAGGAGGAAGCTCTGCAGAGGGAGGGTGGTGAGACACTGGCACAGGCTGCCCAGGGAGGTGCTTGAGGCTCCATCCCTGGAGGTGTTTCAGAGAGGCAGAGATGTGGTGCTGAGGGCCATGGGTTAGCCCCAGCCTTGGCAGAGTCAGAGAAGGGTGGGACTGGATGATCTGAAAGGGCTTTTCCAACCAAAAGGATTCTGGGACTCTAGAAGTAAAAATATCAGCTGTGCCTGAGTGGAATTTCTGTGGCTCTAGGAAGGGATTAGCAGTTCTCCAGCAGGCACCAGCAGCATTGTATGGAGGAGGATCTGCAGCCAGGGAGATGACTAAATATAACACTGAAAATACCTAGGATGAGTTAAATGCACAGCACTGCTAGCAGCCTGCCTTTGGGTGCACACTGAGCAGATGGATGGAACCCTCATTAAAATCAGTGGATGGGAGATGCTGCATAGAAGAAAGAGCAGAGGGGAGGCCATGGCAGAAGGGCTGCATGGAGCAAGAGGCAGCGTCTCTGGCTGATGACGACTCTGCTCTGGCCTTTGGATTCATGGCAGAGCAGTTTGGTCCTGCCTTCAGGAGGAGAGATGAAATCTGCAGTGAAGGCCTCTAGACAGGATGGGTCTGGAGTCTGTAGGTTACAGGAGGCAGCTGAAATGCAATGGCAGCAGCCAGGCTGGGTCCCAGCACAGGAAGGTGTCACACACTGCCCAGCAGCACCTTCCCACAGCCCTGTGTGGGACAAGGAGAGGCAGAACTTGGCTAGGGCAGAAAATCATGGAACCATAGAATGGTTTCAGCTGGAAAAGGCCTCTCAGCTCACCCACTCCAACCACCAGCCCAGCCCCACCATGGCCACCAAACCATGGCCCCAGGTGCCATGGCCACAGGGGTCTGGAACACCTCCAGGCATGGGGACTCCACCACCTCCCTGGGCAGCCTCTGCCAGGCCCTGACCACTCTGCAGCAAAGACATTTTCCCTCCTCTCCAACCTCAGCCTCCCCTGGCACAGTTTCAGGCCAGTTCCTCTCCTCCTATCACCTGAGACTGGGGAGCAGAGCCCAACCCCCAGCTCACTGCAGCTTCCTCTCAGAGAGCTATAGAGAGCAAGGAGCTCTCCCTCAGCCTCTTCTCCACACTGAACACGCCCAGCTCCTTCAGCTGCTCCTCCCCAGCCCTCTTCTCCAGACCCTTCCCCAGCTCTGTTGCCCTTCTCTGGACCTGCTCCAGCTCCTCAGTGCCCTTCTCAGGGTGAGGAGCCCAAAACTGATCCCAGGATTCAACATGTGGCCTCTCCAGTGGCCAGCACAGGAAGACAATCTCATCCCTAGACCTGCTGGCCATGTTATTCCTGATCCAAGGCAGGATGCTGAGCCAAGTGATGGCTGGCAGGGGTCATCATAGTATCACAGTATCAGTCAGGGTTGGAAGGGACCACAAGGATCACCTAGTTCCAATCCCCCTGCCATGGGCAGGGACAGCCCACACTAGATCAGCCTGGCCAGAGCCTCATCCAGCCTGGGCTTAAACACCTCCAGGGACAGTGACTCCACCACCTCCCTGGACAACCCATTCCAGGGCTTCACCACTCTCATGGGGAAGAACCTCCTCCTCACATCCAGCCTCAATCTCCCCACCTCCAGCTCCATTCCATTCCCCCTAGTCCTATCACTCCCTGAGATCCTGAGCAGTCCCTCCCCAGCCTTCCTGTAGCCCCCTTCAGATCCTGGAAATCCACAATGAGGTCACCTGGGAGCCTTCTCTTCTGCAGACTGAACAGCCCCAACTCCTTCAGTCTGTCCTCATAGGAGAGGTGCTCCAGCCCTCTGATCATCCTCCTGGCCCTTCTCTGGACACCTTCCAGCCCCTCCACATCCCTCTTGTAATAGGGGCTCCAGAACTGGAGGCAGGACTCCAGGTGGGGTCTGCCCAGAGCTGAGCAGAGGGGGAGAATCACCTCCCTTGCCCTGCTGGCCACACTTCTCCTGATGCAGCCCAGGCTCTGGTTGGCTTTCTGGGCTGCAAGTGCACACTGAGAGCTCCTGGTGAGCTTCTCCTCCCCCAGCACCCCCAAGTCTCTCTCCTCAGGGCTGCTTTCCAGCCACTCACTGCCCAGCCTGTAGTTGTGCCTGGGATTGCCTCCACCCAGCTGCAGGACCCTGCCCTTGCTCTTGTTGAAGAAGCTCTGCACTGGTGAACCCTCCCAGTTCTGTTGGTCTGTGGCATGGACCTTCTGCATACTGAGTTTGAGCGCTTGCTGATGGCTTCAGTCTGCTCTGCAAAGTGTTTGCATGTCTGGCACAGGCTGCTCAGGGGGGCTGTGGCTGTGCCCTCCCTGGAGGTGCTGGAGGCTGGGCTGGATGAAGCCTCGAGCAGCCTGGGCTGGTGGGAGGTTACTGATGCAGTCAGGGCTGCTCTCTTTTCCCCTACCCAGATCCCTTCAGCACTTAGCCAGTGGAAGTTGTTGGATTGTATTTCCTCTAGAGCTGATGTTAGAGGGAGAAAGCAGTGCTGGACCTTAGCTGTAGCCCAGCAGCTCTTTGCCTGCAGAGGCTGTGAATGTCAGTGAGAAGGTCTGGGGGGAGCCAATGTGCTGTTCCCAAGGCACCTGTGCAGGTGGCCTCAGGAGCAGCAGCTCTGCATGCAGCTGGTGCCTACACCTGGACTGGTTCTAGAGGAGCTCAGACCAAACCTGCTCAGCCTCTAGCACTGGGGGCTGGGGGCAATGAACTCAGCAGTCTGTGTGTACCCTTGTGGCAGTGCAGGCTGGCTGCCTCCTGTTCCTGCCTCATGAGTTACACCTCTGGTGTCCAGAGGGTCCAACCCAGTAAGGTGGACACAGGAAGCAGTGTATTTCATACCCATAATATCCTGTGCCCTATAAAGCCATCTCCAAAGTCTTTCTTCTCCTCTCCCTTCCCTCTCTGCTCCCATGGGAGATGCTCCCTCTCAGGGAAGGCAGGGGCAGTATCTCAAGGCCTCTTAGGTCCTGTCTTAGGCCTAATGGCAAGAGGAGAAGGGGGAGGGGCAGCCTCAGACCTGGCCTGCCTGAGGCCAGCCTAGCAGTGGGGGGGAAGAAAGAGGCCTGGGGGTTTTGGGTAGACCCTCAGGAGGGGAGAAGGGAAGTGCTGGAGGCTCTGGGGTGTGCTGCAGGGGACGCTGCATGCTTTGGGGTTCTTTTGTCACTGTGCTTGTAGGCTCTGTACAACACTCCCTGCTTTCCATTTAACCTTTCCATCACTTCTGCAATCCATTGGTGTGATGAGTGGCATTCTTTTGCCCCTCTCAGGGGCAAGAGAGGATCTGCCTGGCCTCAAACCAGGACAGCCCTGGAGACAATGAGTGTGTCAGGCCTGGGTGCAGCCAAAGGATGAAACACAGAATCACAGCATGCCAGGGGCTGGAAGGGACCTCCAGACATCACCCAGTCCCAGCCCCTGCCAGAGCAGGGCACCCAGGGCAGGGCACCCAGGAACACATCCAGGGGGGTTGGAAAGGCTCCAGAGCAGGAGACTCCACAACCTCTCTGGGCAGCCTGCTCCAGGGCTCAGCAGCCTCACAGTGAAGAAGTTTCTCCTCATGTTGAGGTTCCAGTTTGTGTCCATTGCCTCTTGCCCTGTTGCAGGACACCACTGTAAAGTGCCTGGCCCCTTCCTCTTGACATCCATTCAGGTACCAGGGGACATGGAGGAGCCTGGTGCCCCCCAGCCTGCACTGCTTCTTGGCTGGGGTGGTAGAAAGTGCCCAGGCCCCCTGGGCCCCTCCAGCCCTGTTTGTGTCTATAATTAGCACTCAAAATTCCTTCTGGATCTTCACCAAAGCCAGGATTCAAAAAGGGGAGAGAAAGACAAGTTGTGTACTTGGGTATGAAACCTTGAGGTCGTCTCATACTGAGTGCAGGATCAGATAGGCCTACACTTATGGCTGATGGCTTTGAAGAGCTCAGAGAGAACAGCATCCGGGGGGGGGTTGAGCAACATTTGCCATGAAGAAGTTGCAGGTAAATAAAATGATACTTAGCAGGATGCTGTAAGCTGGAGGAGAGAGGAAGGAGGAGCTGGCAGGCTGTACAGAGGGTGACTCAGTGAGTGCTGGAGGAGAAAGGCTCCAGGGCAGAGCACTGTGCCTTCAGCCAGTCACACACCCCTGGGTGCTGCTCACTGGGGGACCTTGGCTGTGCTGAGAGCTTCTGCTGCAGTCTGCAAGCACAAAATGCAGTTCAGTGTGGAGCTCATCTGAGCAATTGCACCTCAGGACTGCTTGGCATTCCCTTATTGACCATGGAGCAGATCTTGGGTGAAGGGACTTCTCACCAGGCCTTGGAGTGATAGGGCCAGAGGGAATATGTTGAGGCTTGGGGAGGGCAGATTGAGCCTGGAGATGAGGAAGAAATCCTTGAGAGTGAGGGTGGGGAGACTCTGGCACAGGCTGCCCAGGGAGGCTGTGGCTGCCTCCTGCCTGGAGGTGTTGAAGGCCAGGCTGGATGAGGCCTTGAGCAAGCTGTGCTGGTGGGAGGTGTCCCTGCCCATGGCAGTGGGCTGGAGCTGGAGGAGCTTTGATGTCCCTTCCAACCCAAAGCATTCTGTGACTCAGTGTTTGAGCAGCAGAAGCAACCTGTGGTGGTGTTTGGAAGTCTCTGTAGACCCCTAAGGAACATACAAGAAGGTGACCTCAGAACAACATTTGCCACATGTGACTGTGGGAACATTCAGAGAGGAGACCAAAGCAGCAGCACTGACCCTGGTGGGGAGCAGTGCCAAGGCCAGGACAGACAGCCCTGGGGCTGCTCTTCTGGCTGGGTGTGGTGGAGCTGCTGCAGCCAGGGGTGTGTTGCTGGCCTGTGGCAGCCTTGCCTCCAGCACAGCATGTCCCAGCAGATGAAGGCTGCCTTGGCAGTGTGCTTGTGAATGAAGCAATGGAGGAGGTGTGGTGGTAGCTGTGCAGTGAAAGTAGAAGCCATACTTCTGGAACACCTCCTGAGGTCAAGAAGGCAACTTCTGTGTTGTGGCTCCCAAAGGCAGCCAGCTGAGCTCCGTGGCTCCCTCCTGCTGACCAGCAAAGCCCAGCACCTGAGGGCTGAAAAGGAGGAGCCAGGACTGGAGCCAGGCTGGCTCTGCAGCAGGAGCTCCTGGCCAGGTTCAGCTGATGCCTGAAACTTGAACTGCTGGAGATATCCAGCCCAGAGGCACAGAGCTGCTGCAGGCAGTGCAACATCTCCTGTGAGGCCAGGCTGAGGCAGCTGGGGCTGGGAGCTGGGAGCAGAGGAGCCTGAGGGTGACCTCATGGCTGGGGATAAAGATGTGCAGGGCTGGAGCCAGGCTCTGCTCAGGGATGGCCAAGCACTGCACAAGGGGCACTGGGGGCAAGCTGGAGCAGAGGAGGTGCCAGGGCAACAGGAGGGAAACCTTTGTCCCTGTGAGGCTGCTGAGCCCTGGAGCAGGCTGCCCAGAGAGGCTGTGGAGTCTCCTGCTCTGGAGCCTTTCCAGCCCCCCTGGATGTGTTCTGTGTGCCCTGCCCTGGGTGACCCTGCTCTGGCAGGGCTTGGACTGGATGGCCTCTGGAGGTCCCTTCCAGCCCCTAAGGTTCTGTGGTTCTGTGATGCCCTTGCAGGGCTTGCCCTGATCTCTTGGGCTTGTGGTAGAGCTGCTTGTGTGAGAGATGTTCAGGGGGTAAATAACTTGTAGAGCATCCAACCTGGAGATGAGGAAGGAGCTCTTGCTCTTTCTCTTGCCACATGAAAGAAACATCTATGTCTCAGAGGATTTTTCCCCCTGTTCTAGTTAGGAAGAGTCCCAGGGATGGGAAGGGTCAAACCCTTGTGCCTTGCCTGACATAGAATCATAGGATGATAGAATGCTACTGGCTGGAAGGGACCTCCAAAGGTCATCTTGTCCAACCTCCCCTGGCCCTATCCCTAGCATCCACTCCTCCATTCTTTCATGACTTATTCTCTCCCTATTTTTCCCCAGCTCTTTTACACTCTAATTCCTCCTTGCAGCCCCCTCACAGCATTTAGCTTGCACTGCCTGACTGCTTGGTCCAGATGTGTGTGCAGAGTGCTCTCTGTAGCCCTGTAATCTCTGTGGCTGCCTAAGCTAAACAACTAATTGCCTTCATCTGCAAACTGCTCTGCTGCCTTGGTCCACTGAAAAGGAGCATTAAGAGCAGGTGGTGAGCTCTGATTGCTGCTCCTGACTGGAGAAGAATTATGCATGACTTCAGTTTTATTATCTCTGTTCTCTGTCTTCCCACCTGCTGCTGGGGCTGCTCTTAATGCTGTGCTCAGACATGGAGGGAATGCTGCAGAGGGGCCCTGGCTCCTTGGCTACTCTGCTAATTGCATGATTGACATTGAGGTACCAGGGTAAAGTGTTGACTGAGAACCAGGGGGAGACATAATTGAGTGAATTAATGCCAGAGAGAATTAAAGTTGTGCTCCCAGCTCCCAGCTGTGCAAAGTATTTTGAGAGCTGTATTTGAACAAGAAGAGGAAGGGGGAGATGCTAAAAAGGCTGAGATGCAGCAGGCCTTGGCGGTTCTCACCAGAGTGAATGTGGTCCTTTCCTTACAGGGAAAATCAGCTCCCTGGGCTGCATTTCCAATGTCATCTGTAAGCTGGACATGGGCAGACAGTGTGAGCTTGCAGCCAAGAAGGCAGCCTGGGCTGCATCCAAAGCAGCATGGCCAGAGCTGGAGAGAGGAGATCCTGCCCCTCTGCTCTGCTGTGGGGAGACCTCACCTGGAGTGCTGCATCCAGGTCTGGAGCCCACAATATAGGAAGGACATGGACCTGGTAGAGGGTCCAGAAAGGACCATGGAAATGGTCAGGGAGTTGGAGCAGCTCTGCTCTGGGGACAGCCTGAGGGAGCTGGGGGTGTCCAGCCTGGAGAAGAGAAAGCTCTGGGAGACATCAGAGAAGCCTTCCAGTACCTGAAGGGGCTCCAAGAAGGCTGCAGAAGGAATGTTCCCAAGGGCCTGCAGGGACAGCCCCAGGGGCAGTGGTTTGAAATGAGAGCAGAGCAGATTGAGATTGGATGTGAGGAACAAGTTCTGCCCCAGGAGGCTGCTGGAACACTGCAGAAGGCTGCCCAGGGAGGTGGTTGAGGCTCCATGCCTGGAGATATTGCAGGTGAGGCTGGAGAGGGCTCTGGGCAACCTGCTCCAGTGGAGGATGTCCCTGCTGCCTGCAGGGGGCTGAACTCTGGAGGTCCTCTCCAACCCAGCCCATTGTGTGAGTCTGATTTTCTGACTCTCTGATTCCAGGATGGGAGTGGGCAGGGCTCCCTGCTCAGGGGTTGCTTGCTGGGGTACTCTAAACCCACAGCAGAGGAAAAGGTCTGTGTCCAGGTGTGGCACAGAAGAGTGCTCTGCTAAACAGAGGTTTGGCCACTGGTGTGCCTGCAGAGCAAGCATGCCCTGGGGATCCGTGGGTCACCTGCAAAGGGCCAGTCAGAATCCAGCAGAAACAGAGCACTTAGAAACCAGAGGCTCCTGATGAGAACGTGAGAGTTAATTGCTGTTGCTCTTCCTTTCCTTTCATGCCTTATGACAGCCATACTGCACTGGAGAGGCCACACCTCAAACCCTGGGGTCAGTTTTGGGGCCCTCACTCCAGGAAGGACATTGAGGAGCTGGAGCAGGTCCAGAGAAGGGCAACAGAGCTGGGGAAGGGTCTGGGGAACAGGGCTGGGGAGGAGCAGCTGGGGGAGCTGGGGGCGTTCAGTGTGGAGAAGAGGCTGAGGGAGAGCTCATTGCTCTCTGCAGCTCCCTGAGAGGAGGCTGCAGTGAGCTGGGGGTTGGGCTCTGCTCCCTAGGTTCAGGTGATAGAAGGAGAGGAACTGGCCTGAAACTGTGCCAGGGGAGGCTGAGGTTGGAGAGGAGGGAAAATGTCTTTGCTGCAGAGTGGTCAGGGCCTGGCAGAGGCTGCCCAGGGAGGTGGTGGAGTCCCCATGCCTGGAGGTGTTCCAGACCCCTGTGGCCATGGCACCTGGGGCCATGGTTTGGTGGCCATGGTGGGGCTGGGCTGGTGGTTGGAGTGGGTGAGCTCAGAGGCCTTTTCCAACTGACACCATTCTATGTTTCTACAGTCTGGCTCAGAGTGTAGCAGGTGTAGTGTGGCTCAGTGTGTAGAGAAGGCCAAGGCTGTATTCCTGTTGAGCTTCTTGCATGTAGGAGGCCCAAAATGTAAAGCCTGTGAGGCACTTTGCAACCTCTCTTTTTCTCAGCCTATGGCACCAATGCTGTCAGTTTTCTCTAGGGTCTTGGCTTACTACAACTCTTGTGGAATCTGTCATGCTGTGCAACTGCTCTTGTGGTAAACTATGAGAGCCACATCCCAACAATTGCACTGAAGAGTTGAAACCTGCCTCACTTTCCTTAGAGTTAAATCACAGTCACAGAATGTGAGGGGCTGGAAGGGACCTCCAGAGGTCATCCAGTCCAAGCCCCTGCCAGAGCAGGGTCACCCAGGGCAGGGCACACAGAACACAGCCAGGTGGGGCTGGAAAGGCTCCAGGGCAGGAGACTCCACCATCTCTCTGGGCAGCCTGCTCCAGGCCTCCAGCACCCTCACAGTGAAGAAGTTTCTCCTCATGCTGAGGTGGAACCTCCTGGGTTCTATCTTATATCCATTATTCCTTGTGCTATTACCAGGTGCCACCAAAAAGAACCTGGCCCCTTCCTCCTGACACCCATCCATCAGCTATTGATAGACATTGATCAGATTCCCTCTCAGCCTTTCCCTCTCCAGACCAAACAGCCCCAGGGCTCTCAGCCTTTCTTGTTAGGAGAGATTTTCAGGTCCCCCAGCTATGCCCACAGCTCTTTGTTGGAGCCTCTCCAGTAGATCCCTGTCCCTCCTGAGCAGGGCAGCCCAGGGCTGGGCAGAGTAGTGCAGGTGCATGACTTGATGCTCCAGTCCCAGCCAGCTTTAGCTCCTCAAGTTCCTGAGCAGGCTGTCCTGCTCTGCTCTGTGTATCCAAGAGGACTCCCAGGGGCTGCCTGGCTCTCTCATCCCAAGGTTTGTTCTTTGTGAGCCATCCAGTTCCCAGTGTGGACACCAAAGGATCTCATGCTGGCCTGGGTTCAGGTTTTCCTCTCTGGTTCGATCTGGCTCTCAGCTGGGCAGCGTGCTGCTGGCAGTGGAGCTGCAAAGGCAGGTGGCTTTGCCTCCATTTGCTCTGCCTCCCTCTTCTGAAGGGCATTTTTAGCTGCAGCAGGAGGGACACCTTCATGCTTTAGCAGCACCACAGACCCTGCAGTCAGATGGGGCTCTGTGCAGAACAGATCCTGCTCAGGAGCTGCTGCTTGACATTTGCTTGCAGGAACATGAGGAAGAAATGGTGAGCAGGGTGAAACGTTGGTAAAAATATCCCAAAGCTTCCCACTGCTGCTTAAAGGAACTCTGTAAAGTGAGCTCTTGGGAGAGGAAGAGCTTCCCATTCATAACTGCCTGCACCCACCTCAGGTGGCTTCAGCCCTGCCCAAAGGTGAGGCACAGCCCACCGTTCCTCGCCGCCGTCTCAGCTCAACTGGGCTTGCTTTCTCTCACGAAGCAGCTTCCCTTCTCTCTGCAAGAGACAAATGTATTCTGAACTCACATGCACTCTAGTAACTATCAGCTTTTGTTGAGGAAATGGCCAGGAAATTGCAGATGAAGATAATGAAAGACAAGACAGTAGCTCTCCTGGACCTGCCAGATCTAATGGAATCAATTTTGCTGCTGTCGGTTTGCAAACGCAGCGAGAGCAAAGCTGCAGCAGGACTACACTGCACACCAGGGGGAAGGTGGTGGCACCCCTGAGCTGCAGAGGCTTCCATCCTCTTTCCCCAGCAGCAGGGAGAGCAGTGGATTGAGTGGAGCTTTTGAGACTGCTCTTTGGGCCTGGTACAAGGCACAGGATGTAGTAGCAGGACTGCCAGGGGTAGCTATGCTGGGTGGCACACAGGGCATAGGAGGAGGCTGTGCTACTGCAATGGGCCAAACAACGTCAGCTGGAAGCCCTTGGAGAGCTGAAGAGCAGCCCAGGTAAAGGATGTGAGAAGGAGGAATTGGACCCTGTACTGTGGCCAGGGGACTGGCAGGCAGAGTGGGAATGGCTGAGGGTGGAGAGGTGGAGGGTAGCCTCCAGGGACTGGGAGAATTCCAGCTCTCCTGGTGTCCCAACAGAGAAAGTGAGCAGCTGGAAAAACTCCTGGACATGTGCAGCTCTCTGCTGCTGCTGCTGCTTCCATTTGGGAGGCCAGTGCTTGCTTTTGGCCTTCTGTGCTGCCAGTGCCCAGTGCTGGCTCCTGCCCAGCTTCTCCCCCCCCAGCACCCCAAGGCCTTCTCTGCAGGGCTGCTCTCAATCTCCTCACCCCCAGCCTGGGTTGGTACCATCCTGACCCAGAGGCAGGACCTTGCCCTTTGCCTTATTGAACCTCCTGAGGTTCTCCTCAGCCACCTCTGCAGCCTGCCCAGGTGCCTCTGGATGTCTCCCATCCCATCCTTCACTCTCACCAGCTTCTGCTGATGCCACAGTGCAAAGCTGTGCCTTAATTAGGGGCCACTGTGGGAGCTGAGCTGCCACACAGAGGTTATGCTGACTCCTGAGTCAGGCTTTGCCTCTCACACCCACACCAATGTGCTCTAAGCAGGGCTCCAAAATACCTTCCCTGACTGCTGTGGACTTGATCCATAAAAGCTCAGCTTCTGACCCAGGACCTTGCACTTGCACTGAGCCTGATGAGGTTCCCCTGAGCCCAGTCTCCAGCCTGTCCTGGTCCCTCTGGATGCCTCCCACTCCTAAGCATGAGACAAGCTGGTTCCAAATAGGGGCTGCAGCAAGCAAGGGCTTGGGGTCACTCACAGCTTCAGGTGTGGCTACAGCTGCCTGACCTTTGTGATGGAGATGAACCATGGAAGGGGTGGGGGATGAGCAGGTCTGAGTCATGAAAGCTTCAGGCTTGAGAGACAAGACCAAAGGCAGCAGTGCTCCCAGCCCTGTACCCTGTCCACACAGCAGGAGGCACACAAACAATCTGGGCCAGGCTGATCCTGTGCCTGGCTTAGCTCTGCCCGCAGGCAAGGCCAGGCAAGTGCCACTTCTTCATGGCATTCATCAGGTGCAGTCCTAATGTGTGGCAGCAGTGTGCTCTGCAGCTGGGTGAGAGGCAGGGATGTGCTGGGCAGCACTGCTCTGTCGACTCATGCTCAAGAAAGAAGCTTCTCAAACTTTCCTGGCTGGCTTCCTCAGATTCATTCATCACATCTGGCTGCAAGAGATCTCTTCTGTGTGGATTCCAAGGATGGATGTCTGAGCTGCTGGGCTAAGCACTGCATTTGGGCTCTGATTTGAGCACTGCTTCCAGATGAGTGTTTGTGTGTCACCAACTCATTATCACAGAGCCACAGATGGCAGTGGTGTGGAAGGCAGCCTCCAAGGGCATTTTGTCCAACCACCCTACAAGGGCATCTCATCCAACCCCCTGCAGGCAGCAGGGACAGCTCCAGCCAGAGCAGGCTGCACAGGGACACAGCCAGGCTGAGCTTGGATGGCTCCAGGCATGGAGCCTCAAGCACCTCCCTGGGCAGCCTGTGCCAGTGTCTCACCACCCTCCCTCTGCAGAGCTTCCTCCTGATGGCCAACCTACCTCTGCCCTGCTCCACTTTCAAACCCTTGTCCCTTGTCCTATCCCCACAGCCCCTTCTGAACAGTCCCTCCCCAGCTGCCTGCAGCTGCCCCAACAGTTGGCATTGTTCTTATTATGGTGATCTAAAGCCCAGGGTTAACCTCTGCATCAGTGCTGGAGTGCCCTCCAAGAGAAGTTCCTCTCAACCAGGTCTCTCTGCAAGAGGAGTCTGCAGGTGTGGAAAGTGTGGGAAATGTGAGAACTGAGCTGCAGAGTCTGTGCAGGGCAGCAGCAAGCTGAGCAGCAAACTGGGCACCATGGCTGCCTGTGAAACCCTCCCAGGCCCCAAGCTGAGGCCAGCTCAGGCAGGGCTTGGTGCCTGTCTTGAGCTGCCATGAGCAGGCAAGAGCAGCATGCAGGGGGTGGTGGCAGCACAGCTTGGTGGACTTTGAAGACAAGGGCAGTGCTGCTGTCAGTCCCATAAGCTGTTCATTAGCTGAGTCACTTGGTGCTGGCAATAAACAGGGACCAGGCCTGCCTTGGCCATTTCCCCTGCCTCCTATTTTTAGCTGCACAGATGCAAATTAGAAGTGCTCTGCTGAAAGGGGAGAGGTGCTTTGTAATTTATTTGCCACCCAGGGGGAGAGATTCTGCAGCAGGCAGTTCCAGAAGAATAGGATCTGTTGATTCAGAGTGTCCACTCCCTGGGACCAGGGAAGGCTACTAAAGTGTGTCTGAGGATGTGATGAGCTCCTGGGACTGGGAACAACAGGCAGTGATGCAGGCATGAATCAGAGATGCATACAATGGGTTGAGTTGGAAGGGACCTCAAAGCTCATCCAGCTCCAGCCCCTGCCATGGGCAGGGACCCCTCCCACCAGCACAGGCTGCTCAAGGCCTCATCCAGCCTGGCCTTCAACACCTCCAGGCAGGAGGCAGCCACAGCCTCCCTGGGCAGCCTGTGCCAGAGTCTCCCCAGCCTCACTCTCAACAATTTCTTCCTCATCTCCACTCTCAATCTCTCCTCTCCCAGCTCAAAGCCATTGTTCCCCATCCTGGCACTCCCAGCCCTTGTCACAAGTCCCTCCCCAGCTCTCCTGGAGCCCTTCAGGTCCTGCAAGGCTGCTCTGAGGTCTCCCTGGAGCCTTCTCTTCTCCAGGCTGCACAGCCCCAACTCTCCCAGCCTGGCCCCACAGGGGAGGTTCTGCAGCCTCTGCTCATCTTGGTGGCCTCCTCTGGAGCCTCTCCAGCACTCCAGGTCCTTCTTGTGCTGGGGGCCCAGAGCTGGAGACAGTGCTGCAGGTGGGCTCTGAGCAGAGCAGAGCAGAGGGGCAGAATCCCCTCCCTGTGCTGCTGCTCTCCCTGCTCTGGCTGCAGCTCAGCACTCAGCTGGCTCTGGGCTGCCAGGGACCAGTGCTGGCTCCTGGGCACTTTGTCACCACCTGACACCCCCAAGGCCTTCTCAACTGAGCCTGTCTTTGTGCCTGGGATTGGCCTGGCCCAGCTGCAGGACCTTGCCCTTGGCCATGTTGAGCTTCCTGAGGTTGGCTTGGTCCAGGTGCCTGTGGATGGCACTTTGCATGCTGTGTGCTTCAATCAAATGTGACAGCTGAAAGCATTCAGGGTGGTTAAAAGAAGAAACTTGATGTATTAAAGCCTCAGCTTTGGAAACTCCACTTTACAAAGGGTCTGCTTCTTGGATTTGGGTGTTAGCATTTGGTAATGAAAGGACAAATGTGGAAAAGCATTAAATTAAACATCCCTGTGGCTGTTGGGAAGGAAAAGAAAGCAGTGTCTGTAAAGCCAGCTACAGGCTGTAGGTCACAGGCTCACAGGAGGTCAGGGGTTGGAAGGGACCTCTGGAGAGCTTCCAGGCCAACTCCCTGCCAGAGCAGGAGCAGAGAATCCAGCACAGGTCACACAGGAACACATCCAGACAGGGCTGGGAAGGCTCCAGAGCAGGAGACTCCACAACCTCTCTGGGCAGCCTGCTCCAGGCCTCTGGGAGCCTCACAGTGCAGAAGTTCCTCCTCCTGTTGAGGTGGAACCTCCTGTGCTGCAGTTTCCATCCCCTGCCCCTTGGCCTATCCCAGGGTGCAGCTGAGCAGAGCCTGTCCCTGTCCCTGTCCCTGTCCCTGTCCCTGTCCCTGTCCCCTCCCTCCTGACCCCCAGTCCTCAGCTATTGATAGGCATTGATCAGATCCCTCTCAGCCTTCTCCTCTCCACACTGAACAGCCCCAGGGCTCTCAGCCTCTCCTCCCCAGGCAGTGCTGCAGTCCCTTCAGCATCCTTGTAGCCTCCCTTGGCCTCTCTCCAGCAGATCCCTGTCCCTCCTGAGCTGGGCAGCCCAGAGCTGGATGCAATATTCCAGGGGAGGTCTCAGCAGGGCAGAGCAGAGGGGGAGGAGAAGCTCCCTGGATCTTCACTGCTGCCCCTGCTCTGCTCCCTGCTGTGTGCTCAGTCTGTGGCAGACTGACTTGGGATGCTGACCAGAATGAAAGATAGCATTTCCCCACCTTCCCCAGGAGGCCTGGGGCATAGCACTATGTATTTGGGCATGCTGGTGCCTTTGTACTTTGCCATAGCAGTGTCTGTAGGTTTCTGAGGGGCTTGGGAGCTGCCTGGCACTTGCAGAGAGCCAACTCCCTGTGCTGTGTGGCCTCCAGAGCTGCAGCTCAGGAGCTTGCCCTCAGCTCCCCAGAGCTTCTCTCTTGGTGAAGTGCAGGTTGCAGATCACACCATGGCATAATGCTGCACAGCAAGCCTCAGCACAGAGCCTTTTGCAAGCTGTCAAGATGAGGCTTTGTTTGTACAGAGAGGCTTAGTTCTGGCTGTGAGTGAGGCCAGAGGTGAAGGGAATTTGTGAGCAGAGGGAAGCAGGTTGGGGCTGGCTGGGGTGCTCAGAGAGCTCTGCAGTGTCCACCCCTGCTCCTGCCTGCAGCACTGCACCAGGGCAGGGATGGGTTTCTCCCTCTGACAAAGGTGGTTCTAAGGATGTAAGGATGGCAACACCAAGCTGTGTGGCCCAGCTGGCAGGCTGGAGGGAAGGGATCCATCCAGAGGGACACTGACAGGCTGCAATTCTGGGTGCCATCCAACCTCATGGAGTTCAACAAGGCCAAGGGCAAGGTCCTGCAGCTGGGTCGGGCCAATCCCAGGCACAAATCCAGGCTGGGTGAGGAGTGGCTGGAGAGTAGCTCTGCAGGGAAGCAGCTGGAGGTGCTGGTGGATGAGGCACTGGGCATGAACCAGCAATGTGCCCTGGCAGCCCAAAGAGCCAAGTGTCTCCTGAGCTGCATCCAAAGATGCACAGCCAGCAGGTCAGGGAAAGCAACTGTCACCCTCTGCTCTGCTCAGAGCCCACCTGCAGCACTGCCTCCAGCTCTGGGCCCCCAGCACAAGAAGGACCTGGAGCTGCTGGAGAGGCTCCAGAGGAGGCCACCAAGATGAGCAGAGGCTGCAGAACCTCCCCTGTGGGGCCAGGCTGGGAGAGTTGGGGCTGTGCAGCCTGGAGAAGAGAAGGCTCCAGGCAGACCTCAGAGCAGCCTGCCAGGACCTGAAGGGCTCCAGGAGAGCTGGGGAGGGACTTGTGACAAGGGCTGGGAGTGCCAGGCTGAGGAACAATGGCTTTGAGCTGGGAGAGGGGAGATTGATCCTGGAGATGAGGAAGAAATTGTTGAGAGTGAGGCTGGGGAGACTCTGGCACAGGCTGCCCAGGGAGGCTGTGGCTGCCTCCTGCCTGGAGGTGTTGAAGGCCAGGCTGGATGAGACCTTGAGCAGCCTGTGCTGGTGGGAGGGGTCCCTGCCCATGGCTGGAACTGGATGAGCTTCGAGGTCCCTTCCAACCCAACCCATTCTGTGAATGTGTGCATCTTCAAGGCCTCTCCTAACCAAACCCATTCCAGATCCTAATCACACATCTCTGAAAGAACAGAACAGAACAGAACAGAATAGAATAGAATAGAATAGAATAGAATAGAATAGAATAGAATAGAATAGAATAGAATAGAATAGAATAGAATAGAATAGAATAGAATAGAAATTAACCAGGTTGGAAAAGACCTTTGAGATCATCAAGTCCATGTCTGGTTTACTTTGCTGCCTGCCAGATCTACTTACAGGCAAACATTAGCACTTTGCCTACTTCTAATTGACAGCTCTACCAATTATGGCTGGTTTGCATGGGAGAGGTTAATTAATGATGTGTTTGTGCAATAGAGTTATGGCAACAGCAGGAGTTCCTGGGCTGCAAGGCAAAGCCAGGCAGGATTAAGTCACACACAACCCCAGCCTGCCAGGCTGGAAAGAACCCCAAGGATGCTCTGCTCCATCCTCTCCAGGTGACAGTGCAGTTGCCATGAGCTGGCTCAGCACCCTGGCAAGCTGAGTCTCAAACTGCCCAGTGCAGGGCACTCCACTGCTGCCCTTGGGGTATTGTGTCCAATTCTGGAGCCTCTGTGCCAGGAAGGCTCTGGAGGGGCTGGAAGGTGTCCAGAGCAGGGCCACAAGGAGGAGCAGAGGGCTGGAGCTGCTCTGCTCTGGAGACAGCCTGAGAGAGTTGGGGTTGTGCAGGCTGGAGAGGAGAAGGCTCCCAGGAGGCCTTCTGGTGGCCTTGCAGGATCTGCAGGGGGCTCCAAGAAAGCTGGGGAGGGACTTTTGAGGGTGTCAGGGAGGGATAGGACTGGAGGGGATGGAGCAGAACTAGAAGTGGGGAGATTGAGCTTGGCTGTGAGGAAGAAGTTGTTGCCCATGAGGGTGGTGAGAGCCTGGCACAGGTTGCCCAGGGAGGTGGTGGAAGCCTCCTGCCTGGAGGTGTTTGCAGCCAGGCTGGAGGTGGCTGTGAGCAACCTGCTGTGGTGTGAGGTGTCCCTGGCCATGGCAGGGGCTTGGGACTGGCTGAGCCTTGAGGTCCCTTCCAGCCCTGGCAGTTCTGTGACACTGTGATTCCAGTGTCTGACTGTGCTCATGGCAAACACTTCCTCCTGCAGTCCAAAGGGAATGTGCCCAGCACTACCTTGTCCCCATGCCCCTGGTCTGTTCCATGGCACTCCCTGTACAAAGAGAATCTCCACCCTCCTGGCAGCCACCCTCTCTGTCCTGTCCATGGTGGTAAGGTCTCCCCTGAGCCTTCTCTTCTCCAGGCAGAACAACCTCAGCTCTCTCCTCCCATGGAAGGGTTTCCAGCCCTCTGATCCTTCTCCTGGCCCTTCTCTGGACACTCTGCAGCCTGTCCACATCTCTTGTGTACAGCAGGGACCAAACCTGCAGGCAGTGCTCCAGCTGTGGGCTGAGCAGTGCTGAGTCATGCAGGGTGACAAGTTCCCTGAGGACCTAGCAAGGGGCCAAAATGTGGAGGGGAAGGGGATTGGTCTGAGTGGAAAGATGCTTAAAATGTGGCTGCTGGATCATCACTTGCAGAGACCTCCCTGGCACATAGCTCATCTCTCTTCTGGGCCTAAGGGAGGACACAGTGATGTGAAGAGTTGTGGAGGGGCTGGAGGGCCGCAGCTGTACACCTCAGGCTGGAGAGGAATCCACCTGAAAGGGCAAAGGCAGAGCTGTGTGCCCTGCAGCTTGGGGCAAGGCTGTCAGCTTCAAGGGAACTTTGATTCCAGTATCTGTCAGCAGCAGCAAAACTAGAGAAGTGTCCAAGCTGTCTGAGTGCAGCCCCACAGAACAAGCACACAGCTGCTGCTGCTGCTGCTGCTGCCAAGCACTGCTGGGATGGGAAGGGAGGGTCCTGACCAGCCTGGGCTGCTGGGAGCTGTCCCTGCCAATGGCAGGGGGGTGGAACTGGATGAGCTTTAAGGTCCCTTCCACCCCCACCCAATCTTCTTGCTCTCTACAACTCCCTGAAGGGAGGTTGTAGCCAGGTGGGGGTTGGTCTCTTCTCCCAGGCAGCCAGCACCAGAACAAGAGGACACAGTCTCAGGCTGCGCCAGGGGAGGTTTAGGCTGGAAGTTAGGAAGAAGCTCTACACAGAGAGAGTGATTGCCCATTGGGATGTGCTGCCTGGGGAGGTGGTGGAGTCACTGTCAGTGGAGGTGTTCAGGAGGAGACTTGATAGGGTGCTTGGTGCCATGGGTTAGTTGATTAGGTGGTGTTGGATGATAGGTTGGACTTGGTGATCTTGAAGGTCTCTTCCAACCTGGTCTATTCTATTCTATTCTATTCTATTCTATTCTATTCTATTCTATTCTATTCTATTCTATTCTATTCTATTCTATTCTATTCTATTCTATTCTATTCTATTCTATTCTATTCTATTCTGTTCCATTCCATTCCATTCCATTCCATTCCATTCCATTCCATTCCATTCCATGGATCTATGATTAACAGCAGAACACCTGGACCGAGAGCAGAGACCTCAGTGGAGTTCCTCCCATGATTTACAGAGGGCAGCTGAGGCCTTCAACTGTTTACAGATGTCTGGAGATGTGTAACTGGCTTGACACAGTGGAGATAAAACCAGGACAAAGGCTATCTCCTGCAGATGGATTGATTTTCCTTGTCATAAATCTTGCTCCACTAAAGGAGTCTGAGCTGCTGTTAATCCTCAGGAGCTGTGTTATGAGACATGCCAACGCTGCACCACAGCTGCAGCCTCTGCACTGACAGCTCTGACAGGTGGTGAGTGGCTGCTGCACTCATCTGCTGGCTGAGCAGCTTGTGATGAGATGGAGGGAGAAGGTGAGCAGTAAAAAGGAAGCAGTCAAAGCTGGGCAGAATCAGGCTTGATGGAACAGTTTAAGGACACTTCATATCCTCAGTACCAACCCAGAGTGGGGGTGGAGAGATTGAGAGCAGCCCTGCAAAGAAGGCCTTGGGGGTGCTGGGGGGGGAGAAGCTGGGCAGGAGCCAGCACTGGGCACTGGCAGCACAGAAGGCCAAGGGCAGCCTGGGCTGCATCCAAAGCAGTGTGGCCAGAGCTGGAGAGAGGATCCTGCCCCTCTGCTCTGCTCTGGGGAGACCTCACCTGCAGGGCTGGGACCTGCAGCTGCTGGAGAGGGTCCAGAGGAGGCCACCAAGATGAGCAGAGAGCTGGAGAACCTCTGCTGTGGGCACAGGCTGGGAGAGCTGGGGCTGTGCAGCCTGGGGAAGAGAAGGCTCCAGGCAGACCTCAGAGCTGCAGTTCACTATCTGCAGGGGAGCTGCAGGCAGCTGGGGAGGGACTGTTCAGAAGGGGCTGTGGGGATAGGACAAGGGACAAGGGTTTGGAACTGGAGCAGGGCAGAGGTAGGTTGGCCATCAGGAGGAAGCTCTGCAGAGGGAGGGTGGTGAGACACTGGCACAGGCTGCCCAGGGAGGTGCTTGAGGCTCCATCCCTGGAGCCATCCAAGCTCAGCCTGGCTGTGTCCCTGTGCAGCCTGCTCTGGCTGGAGCTGTCCCTGCTGCCTGCAGGGTTTGGACAAGATGCTTTTTGAGGATGCTCTCTATTCTAATGCCAGCTATGACTAAAGAGCTGGAGTGGATGGAGAGGGCTCTGTGTCTGTGGTGGCATCCTGGTGACAAGTGCTGAGGCAGTGCTGTGGCACAGCTCCAAGTGGGAGTGGACACCCTTGGGTGTCAGGGATGCTCCATCACTGGGTGCTATTTCTGTGCACCCTGCTAGCAGCAATCTTGTGTGCAGTGTCCTGCTGCCCTGAGGGCTGCTGTTTAGCACAGTGGTGCTGGTGGAGCCTGCATGGCAGCTTGGGGCCTTCTTGTTGTGTTGCAGGCTGGAGTGGAAGTCCTTGTCAGCCCCATCCCCTTCTGACAGGAATTGCACTGCTCCTTGAGAGCAGGGACTTTGATTTTGCCTGAGCTGCTGTTGTCAGAGCACAAATATCTACCCTGGCCTGAGCTGCAGGACCTCTGGGGGAGCACAACCCAAGAGTTACCCAGAGCAAACATCTCTTGTGGTCTGTAGCTCTTTAAGTGCTTTCATCTCAGACTCTCTTCTCATCAGTTCCAGTAGTTCTGCCAACAAATCACAGAGCAGCAGGCTGTGAGCTCCTTGGAGAGCCTTCTCTGGCCTGTTGGGTAAGCAGCAAGGAGTGACAGCATCACAGAAGGGTAGGGATTGGGAGGGACCTGTGAAGATCACCCAGTCCAAACCCCAGAGACCACTGCCTGCCCAGGGTTCACAGAATCACAGCATGCTAGGGGCTGGAAGGGACCTCCAGAGCTCACCCAGCCCAAGCCCCTGCCAGAGCAGGGGCACCCAGGGCAGGGCACACAGAACACAGCCAGGTGGGGCTAGAAAGGCTCCAGAGCAGGAGACTCCACAACCTCTCTGGGCAGCCTGCTCCAGGGCTCAGCAGCCTCACAGTAGAGAAGTTTCTCCTCATTCCCTCAGCTGCTATGCTTCTGGCTGCCTTGGCCTGCTGCTTTCTGGCTGTTCCTTCCTCTGAAGAATGTGAAGGTGAGATTAAAACTCCTCCATTGTGCTACCTTGGAGGCTGTTCTGAAGCACTGTCCTGAAGGGAGTGGTGGAGGAATCTCTGCCTCTTTATGGCATTCTGAATTGATTCCATCAACAGCAATGAGCAGCAGCTCAAGAGGGTAATGCTCCTCTTGTGCTGGCTTGGGGGAGAGGGTAGGAGCCTGGCAGCTCTGCTGGGGGAGAGCTGTTCTGTGTGTGCAAGGCACCCTGCTACTCAGCAGTGAGTGAGCAGTGTGTGGGGGCAGAGGGTAGGACAGTTCTGGTTAAGCTGGGAGCAGAGGAGCCTGAGGGTGACCTCATGGCTGGGGATAAAGATGTGCAGGGCTGGAGCCAGGCTCTGCTCAGGGATGGCCAAGGACAGCACAAGGGGCACTGGGGGCAAGCTGGAGCAGAGGAGGTGCCAGGGCAACAGGAGGGAAACCTTTGTCCCTGTGAGGCTGCTGAGCCCTGGAGCAGGCTGCCCAGAGAGGTTGTGGAGTCTCCTGCTCTGGAGCCTTTCCAACCCCCCTGGATGTGTTCTGTGTGCCCTGCCCTGGGTGCCCCTGCTCTGGCAGGGGCTTGGACTGGGTGAGCTCTGGAGATCCCTTCCAGCCCCTAAGGTTCTGTGAATCCTGGGCCAGGCAGTGGGAATGGTCACTGCTCCCAGGGCTGCCACCAAAAGCTGTAGCTCTCCTTTTTAGGTTCCAACTGGACTTTGGATAGCTGCCTGCAAATGTCAGTGGCCCTTACAAGGGCTGGGAGTGACAGGATGAGGAGAAATGGATTGGAGCTTGAGGAGGGCAGACTGAGACTGGAGCTGAGGAAGAAGTTGTTGAGAGGGAGGCTGGGGAGACTCTGGCACAGGCTGCCCAGGGAGGCTGTGGCTGCCTCCTGCCTGGAGATGCTGAAGGCCAGGCTGGATGAGGCCTTGAGCAGCCTGTGCTGGTGGGAGGGGTCCCTGCCCATGGCAGGGGTCTGGAGCTGGATGGTCTCTGAGGCCCCCTCCAGCCCAAGCCATTCCAGCTCTGTGCTGTACCAGCTTTGCACAGCCATGACAGGTGCCATGGGAGGTCTCTGATCACAAAGCTCTCCAGTGCAGCTCAGTGTGGTTGGCTGAGCTTGACACAGCTTTGCTTAGCCGAGCCTGGTGTAGAGAGCCTTCCATCAGTGTCTGAGGGGCGAGTGTGGGGCACAGCCTGCTGCAGCAGCCATCTGCAGGGTGAAATGCAGTGCTGCTCTGCTTGCTAATGTCTCCCCAGGGTGTTTTGGAGGGCCAGGACTGACCCTTTGCCTTTGCCTGCATCAGCCCCAAGGAGCAGGCAGCAGAGCAGGGTGGAGGGAGCTGCAGCAGCAAGCCAGGACATCTGCAGGGAACCAAATACCTGAGTAATTTGTGGTGTGATTCATCCTCTGAGGGCTCTTTGGATCTCTAATAAGAATTAGTACTTCTCCTTATGCAGAGGAGGGAAGACATTAATTCAGAGCTCCTAGCAGAGCATAAGGAATGCCTTTGAAGCCTTGTCAGACGTTGCTGTGATTTAGGGAGCCAGTGCATGGGGGCAGGTTGCCAGCCTGGGGCAGCCAGGGACTGCCTGGAGTGAAGTCATCTTGATGAGCCCTGGGTTCTGCTGGCAGAAAGGTGTGAGCAAAGCCAAAGGTGTGCCTGCCTCTGGGGTTTCTCCTTTGATGCCAGTTTAAGATGTTAATGAAACTACAGAACTCAGAAGGCTTGGTGGTATGAGAGCAGCCCAGGGTGCAGGGGCACTTCAGGGGGTGACCTTTTCAGCTGCTGGCAAAGGGTGTTCCAGCTGTACAGTAGAACAGGCAGCAAGGCAGAGCAGCTGGAGCAGAGCTCTCTGCTTCTGCTCAAAGAGCAGGAACTGTTCTGTGCACAAGAGAAAACATCTCCAGGTCTTTAGCACAGACAGAAGGGACCTCTTGGTCAGAGCTTGGGGTCACTCCAGCTAATACTGGCTGCAGCAGGGCAGACTGGGGTGTGCTGTCCTGCAACAGAACCAGGATGGCAGGGGCTGCAAGGGACCTCAGAGATCACCCAGTCCCAGCCCCTGCCAGAGCAGGGTCAGCCAGGGCAGGGCACTCAGAACACATCCAGCTGGGGCTGGAAAGGCTCCAGAGCAGGAGACTCCACAACCTCTCTGGGCAGCCTGCTCCAGGGCTCAGCAGCCTCACACTCAAGAAGTTGCTCCTCATGGTCAGAGCTTCCTCTCTTCAACTTTGTGCCCACTGCCTCCTGTCCTGTCCCAGGGCACCACTGAGCAGAGCCTGGCCCCAGCTCCCTGACCCCCAGCCCTCAGCTATCTGTAAGCATTGATCAGATCCCCCTCAGCCTCCTCTTGCCCAGGCTAAGCAGCCCCAGCTCTCTCAGCCTCTCCTCAGCTGAGAGCTGTTGCAGTGCCCTCAGCAGCTCCCTGGCCCTGTGCTGGACTCTCTCCTGGAGCTCTTTGTCCTTCTGCAGCTGGGGAGCCCAGAACTGGACACAGCACTGCAGGGGAGGCCTCAGCAGGGCAGAGCAGAGGGGCAGGAGAGCCTCCCATGACCTGCTGGCCACACTTCTCTTCATGCCCCCAGGATGCCCTTGGCCTTCTTGGCCACCAGGGCCCTTTGCTGGCCCATGGACATCCTGCTGTCTGCCAGGACCCCCAGGTGCTTTTGCCCAGAGCTGCTCTGCAGCAGCTCAGTCCCCAGCCTGCAGTGCTCCATGGGGTTGCTGTTCCCCAGGGGCAGGACTCTGCCCTCAGCCTGTGCAGGTCTCACTGGATGACAGCACAGCTCCTGGTTTGGGGCCATCAGCAAACTGCCTGAGACTCCACTCCATCCTCTCATCCAGCTCATTGATGAAGATGTTCAATAGGGCTGCAGCCAGCCCTGACCCCTGGGGACACCACCAGCCAGAGGCCTCCAGCTAGCCTCTGCCCCACAGACCACAACCATCTGAGCTGTGTCTTTCAGCTGCTCCCAGTCCATCTCAGCTCCCAGTCAGCCACCCCACGCTCCTTAAGCTGGGCTGTGAGGGTGCACTGGGAGACAGCAGAGCTGTCCCTTCCTGCTCCACCTCAGGCCATGCTTGGAATCTGTCACACTTGCTGGAGGTCCCAGCAGAATCCTCACCATCACTTCAGACACCTTTCTGCCTGTGCTTGACCTGTCACTGTCCTCCATGTCCAAGGGGCCTTGCTCCTGAGGTTGTCACTGCCTGCTGTCCTCAGTGCCCAGGCTGAGACTTGGGGGTTTGCAAGGTTTGGAAAGCTGTCAGTGAAGTCATTGTCTGCATGGGGATGAAGTCATCCTCAGCCAGGAACTGGCCACATGCTTTCAGGGATAGATGTGCAAAGCAGCTGAAGTCATTCAGCTCCATCAGCCTCAGGCCTTTCTACACCAAGATGATCAGAGGGCTGCAGAGCCCTGTCCAGCCTGACCTTGAATGGCTCCAGGCATGGAGCCTCAACCACCTCCCTGGGCAGCCTGTGCCAGTGTTCCAGCAGCCTCCTGCTGCAGAACAATGTTACTGGCACCTGGGGACACAGGAGAATGAGCTGTGACTGGATGTGGTGCTGAGGTCTAGCACTGCACTTGGTAGAGTTAGATACTGCTTGGACTCGGTGATCTTAATGATCAGTTCTGGTGCCTCAGCACAAGAAGGACCTGGAGCTGCTGGAGAGGCTCCAGAGGAGGCCACCAAGATGAGCAGAGGCTGCAGAACCTCCCCTGTGGGGCCAGGCTGGGAGAGTTGGGGCTGTGCAGCCTGGAGAAGAGAAGGCTCCAGGGAGAGCTCAGAGCAGCCTGCCAGGACCTGAAGGGCTCCAGGAGAGCTGGGGAGGGACTTGTGACAAGGGCTGGGAGTGCCAGGCTGAGGAACAGTGGCTTTGAGCTGGGAGAGGAGAGATTGAGCCTGGGGATGAGGAAGAAATTGTTGAGAGTGAGGCTGGGGAGACTCTGGCACAGGCTGCCCAGGGAGGCTGTGGCTGCCTCCTGCCTGGAGGTGTTGAAGGCCAGGCTGGATGAGGCCTTGAGCAGCCTGTGCTGGTGGGAGGGGTCCCTGCCCATGGCAGGGGGCTGGAGCTGGATGAGCTCTGAGGTCTCTTCCAATCTGAACCATTCTGTGACTAAGAAAGATTTTTGGGGTCTTAAGGACATTAACTCTTGAACCATTTTGTGCCTGCTCAGCCTCAGGGAGATTTTCTGGAGATCTTGTTTGCCTGCACAACAAACTTGGGATGATAGCAGTTGGTTACTAATGAGGGGAGAGCTCTGCTGGTTGTTGGCTGTGGTTGTAACTCTGACTCTGACTTGCATTAGATTTTGGGGCAATTTGTTATGCTGATTCACTTTGGCTACAGGAGGGATGAAAATTCTTCACACCAATCTGAGTGTGCAGGATGTGAGTCACTGCCTGATGGTCATTGCCTGGCATGGGTAGCAAGGATGTGAACTGAGTCCATGCATTGTTGAAAGCTGATCAGACTGAAGGATGGGATAGGAGCCATCCAGAGGCACCTGGGCAGGCTGCAGAGGTGGCTGAGGAGAACCTCAGGAGGTTCAACAAGGCAAAGGGCAAGGTCCTGCCCCTGGCTCAGGGCAACCCTCGGTCCCAACCCAGGCTGGGGGTGGAGAGATTGAGAGCAGCCCTGCAGAGAAGGCCTTGGGGGTGCTGGGGGGGGAGAAGCTGGGCAGGAGCCAGCACTGGGCACTGACAGCACAGAAGGCCAAGGGCAGCCTGGGCTGCATCCAAAGCAGTGTGGCCAGAGCTGGAGAGAGGATCCTGCCCCTCTGCTCTGCTCTGGGGAGACCTCACCTGCAGGGCTGGGACCTGGAGCTGCTGGAGAGGGTCCAGAGGAGGCCACTAAGATGATCAGAGGGCTGGAGAACCTCTGCTATGGGCACAGGCTGGGAGAGTTGGGGCTGTGCAGCCTGGAGAAGAGAAGGCTCCAGGCAGACCTCAGAGCTGCAGTTCAGTATCTGCAGGGGAGCTGCAGGCAGCTGGGGAGGGACTGTTCAGAAGGGGCTGTGGGGATAGGCCAAGGGACAAGGGTTTGGAAGTGGAGCAGGGCAGAGGTAGGTTGGCCATCAGGAGGAAGCTCTGCAGAGGGAGGGTGGTGAGACACTGGCACAGGCTGCCCAGGGAGGTGCTTGAGGCTCCATGCCTGGAGCCATCCAAGCTCAGCCTGGCTGTGTCCCTGTGCAGCCTGCTCTGGCTGGAGCTGTCCCTGCTGCCTGCAGGGCTTGGACAAGATGCCCTTGGAGGCTCCCTTCCAACCCAGTGCAACCTGTGAAGCTGTGCAAATTCCTCTTCTCCAGACTCCTGAAGATTTACCTGAGCTCCCTGCAGCTCTGCAGGGACGTGAGTGACATCCTGGGAAGTGCCTCTTGGCCTCTGCCCTCACGCTGAAACAATTACTGCGGCAGGAGCACAAAGCCCTCAGTCCTGCTCTCTGACCTGTGCAAAAGGAATCATTTAGCTGCTGCTGTGGACATGCAAGAGCTCTTTGCAGTCCCCTGCAGCCTTCTGGAAGTCTGTGCTCAGAGCAGTTCCCTGTGGGATCCTGAGCTGCTGCCTCTCTTTGGCCTTGAAGCCATTTCTGATGACCTTCCTTGCACTCTGCTCCGAGTTTGAGGAGCAGAGGGGGGCAGCTTGCATGGAGTGGGCAGCCTGAAGGGAGGGTTGTGTGCTCACAGCATCACAGAGTGTTGGGGTTGGAAGGGACCTCTGGAGGTAATGGAGTCCAACCCCCTGCCAGAGCAGGGTCACCCAGGGACACATCCAGGTGGCTTTGGAATCTCTCCAGAGCAGGAGACTCCACAACCTCTCTGAGCAGCCTGTGCCAGGCCTCTGCCACCACTCTCAAAGCTCTTCCTCATGTTTAGGTGGAACCTTCTGCATTCAAGTGTGTGTGCATTGCCTCCTGGCCTGCTGCTGGCCCTGCCCTCCTGACCCCCACACTGCATTTGTGAGCATTTCTGAGCACCCCTCTCAGTCTCCTCTAGGCTAAAAAGCCTCAGGTCCCTCAGCCTTCTTCACAGCACAGAAGTTCTGCTCCCCTAACCAACTTTGTTGCCCTTTGCTGTACCCTCTCAAGCAGTTCCCTATCCCTTAATCACCCTGTAGCTCTCCACTGAGCTCTCCCCAGCAGTTCCCTGCCCCTCTCGAACTGGGAAGCCCAGAACTGGACCCAGAACTCCAGGCACAGTCTCAGCAGGGCAGAATGGTGGAGCAGAACCTCCCTCAACCTGCTGGCCACACTCTTCTTCATGCACCCCAGCATGGCAGCAGGGCACACAGCTGGCTCCTGGCCATCCTGTTGCCCACCAGCACTCCCACATTTAATGATGGCCTGGCTCTGGGCATCTGTGGCCAGCAGGAGCAGGGAAGTCCTTCTGCCCTGTGCTCAGCACTGCTGAGGCCACACCTTGAGTCCTGTGTCCAGTTCTGGGGCCCTCAGTTTAAGAAGGACATTGAGAGACTTGAAGGTGTCCAGAGAAGGGCAACAAGGCTGGGGAGAGGCCTTGAGCACAGCCCTGTGAGGAGAGGCTGAGGGAGCTGGGGTTGCTTAGCCTGGAGAAGAGGAGGCTCAGGGGAGACCTCATTGCTCTCTCCAACTCCCTGAAGGGAGGCTGTAGCCAGGAAGGGGTTGGTCTCTTCTCCCAGGCACCCAGCACCAGAACAAGAGGACACAGTCTCATGCTGTGCCAGGGGAGGTTTAGGCTGGATGTGAGGAAGAAATTCTTCCCAGCAAGAGAGATTGACCCCTGGGATGTGCTGCCCAGGGAGGTGGTGGAGTCCCCTTCCCTGGAGGTGTTCAAGAGGGGATTGGAGCTGGCACTTGGTGCCATGGTTTAGTAGGCATGAGGTGTTGGGTGGCAGGTTGGACTTGATGATCTCTGAGGCCTTTTCCAGCCTTATTGATGCTATGATTCTATGATTCTGTGTCCCACCCTGTGACCCTGGAGTCACTCAGTACCTGGAGACAGCATCTGAACCTCTCCCTCTGCTCTGTGCTGTCCTCTTGTGCTGCCCAGCAAAGACCTCTGAGTGTGCCCAAGCCAAGGGCCTCTCGAGGCTGCTGTGGCTGCTGGGAGTAGGCTGCAGGCAGAGCTTTCCAGGGGCACAGCTGTAGCGTCCAGCAGGGAATATTGCTCCTCAGGGGTGGAGGTGGAGTGTCCTGCTGCCAGGCATGCAGCAGCATCTGCTGACAGCAAGTCTCTGAGCTGCATCAGCACTTGGCTGGACCATCACCACCAGAGCTGCTGCTGCTGCTTGCTCAGATGTGCTTGAGCTTAATTCAGACCTTGCTGGGGAAATCAATTTCCACATCCCTAAAGAGACACTGGGCTGGGGAATCCCCTGCATGCATTTAAGGGGGATAATTGGCTGCTAGCATCTGGCCTTTGGGGGGCTGGCAGGGGTGGCTGTGAGGCACTGGCTTTCAGGGGAAGGTCCTCACAGAACCATGGAATGGAGTCAAAGAATTGTTTGGCTTGGAGAATATCTCCTAGATCACTGAGTCCAACCAGCAGCCCAGCCCCACCATGGCCCCAGTGCCATGGCCACAGGGGTCTGGAACCCCTCCAGGCATGGGGACTCCACCTGGGCAGCCTCTGCCAGGCCCTGACCACTCTGGCACCACAGGTATTTTTCCTCCTCTCCAACCTCAGCCTCCCCTGGCACACTTTCAGGCCTGCTCCTCTCCTTCTATCACCTGAGACTGGGGAGCAGAGCCCAACCCCTGGAGGAGAAGGCCTTGGGGGTGTCAGGTGGTGACAAAGTGCCCAGGAGCCAGCACTGGTCCCTGGCAGCCCAGAGCCAGCTGAGTGCTGAGCTGCAGCCAGAGCAGGGAGAGCAGCAGCACAGGGAGGGGATTCTGCCCCTCTGCTCTGCTCTGCTCAGAGCCCACCAGGAGATTGTTGCTCAGGAGCAGAGCCCAACCCCCCCCTGGCTCCAGTCTCCCCTCAGGGAGCTGCAGAGAGCAATGAGCTCTCCCTCAGCCTCCTCTGCTCCAGGCTGAACACCCCCAGCTCCCTCAGCTGCTCCTCCCCAGCCCTGCTCTCCAGACCCTGCCCCAGCTCTGTTGCCCTGCCCTGGGCCTGCCCCAGAGCGTGGAGGTGTGGGGAGGTGTGGGGCTGGTGTCCCCCTGCAGCATCAGGCCCGGGCAGCACTGCTCTCTCTGGGAAGGAAGGGAACAGGTTGCCAGGAGATGTTATTTGTTATGTTTCATTACCATTAAGGATAAAAAGTTACCATCTGCATCTGTGCTGCGGAGGCCTGGGCTGCGGGGTGGGAACCAGCAGAGTGAAACAGGAGATATCCGCAGAGTCTATCAGCCAGGGTCTTACACTCATAGCTGGCCAGGGACCTTAAGGACCATCTCTGGCAACCCCCTGCCATGGGCAGGGACCCCTCCCACCAGCACAGGCTGCTCAAGGCCTCATCCAGCCTGGCCTTCAACACCTCCAGGCAGGAGGCAGCCACAGCCTCCCTGGGCAGCCTGTGCCAGAGTCTCCCCAGCCTCACTCTCAACAACTTCTTCCTCAGCTCCACTCTAACCCTGCTCTGCCTCAGCTCCAAACCCTTCCCCCTTGGCCTGGCTCCAGACCCCCTCAGCAAAAGTCTCTCTGCAGCTTCCTGCAGGATCCCTTCAGCTCCTGGCAGCAGCTCTGAGGTCCCCCTGGAGCCTTCTCTTCTCCAGGCTGCACACCCCCAGCTCCCTCAGCCTGGCCTCACAGCAGAGCTGCTGCAGCCCTTGGATCATCCTTGTGGCCTCCTCTGGCCTCACTCCAGCAGCTCTGTGTCCTCCTTGTGCTGGGGACACCAGAACTGGAGGCAGGATTGGAGGTGAGGTCTGGGCAGAGCAGAGCCCAGGGGCAGAATCCCCTCTGCTGCCCTGCTGCCCACCCTGCTCTGGCTGCAGCCCAGCACACAGCTGCCTGCTGGGCAGCAGGAGGCACTGCTGGCTCCTGGGGAGCTGCTCAGCACCCAGCACCCCCAAGGCTTTTTCTGCAGGGCTGCTCTCAGCCCACTCTGCACCCAGCCTGGATTGGTGCCTGGGGTTGGCCCAGCTGCAGGACCTTACCCTGTGACTTGTTGACCCTCCTGCAGCTGGCCCTGGCCTCTTCTCAAGCCTGTCAAGATCCTTCTGGATGCCAACCCTGCCCTCCAGTGAGTCCAGCTCAGCACACACCTTGGTGCCAGCAGCAGACCTGCTGAGGCTGCCTCGATGCCACTGCCCCTGTGGCTGACAGAGAGGTCAGCCCTGGAGCCAGGCCAGACCTGGGTAACTCAGCAGAGTGATTCCTATTTGAGATCTCCACAGAGCTATGGCCATGGGGTGGGGGAAGGGCTCTGGCTAAAGCCTAGGTTGATGGAAATCTTTTTTCCTCCTAGCTCTGTTCTCAGTTCTTCCTTCCACTCAGAGGTGCTTCTACCCTTCCCCAGCTGAGCCTGGGAGCTCCTTCAGCACCAGCAGAGAACTCCTGTCCCAGCAGAGGCAGGGGCTGAGGGCAGGGCTGTGCTGCCTCTCCCTGCTTCCCTCTGCTGCTACAAGGTAACTGTTTGCCTCCCTGCAGGCATGTGTGAGGAAGGGGCAACCACCACCCAGCTCTGCCGTGGTGCCTGCCTGGCACGGGGTGGGTGATGCACAGCTGTGGGCAAGGTGCCTTGGTGCTTTCAGCCTTCTCCTGTACTGCCTTGGGCTGGGCTGTGGCCACCTCTCCATGCCTCTCCCAGCAGTCACAGGATCACAGTATCACTAAGGTTGGAAGAGACCTCGAGGATCATCAAGTCCAAGCTGTCACCACAGACCTCAATGCTAGACCATGGCACCAAGTGCCACGTCCAATCCCCTCTTGAACACCTCCAGGGATGGGGACTCCACCACCTCCCTGGGCAGCACATTCCAATGGCCAACAACTCTCGCAGTGAAGAACTTTCTCCTCACCTCCAGCCTAAACCTCCCCTGGCACAGCTTGAGACTGTGTCCTCTTGTTCTGGTGCTGGTTGCCTGGCAGAAGAGACCAACCCCCACCTGGCTACAACCTCCCTGCAGGGAGTTGGAGAGAGCAAGAAGGTCTCCCCTGAGCCTCCTCTTCTCCAGGCTAAGCAACCCCAGCTCCCTCAGCCTCTCCTCACAGGGCTGTGCTCAAGGCCTCTCCCCAGCCTCGTTGCCCTTCTCTGGACACCTTCAGGTGTTTCGATGTCCTTCTTAAACTGAGGGGCCCAGAACTGGACACAGGACTCAAGGTGTGGCCTAACCAATGCAGAGTCCAGGGGCACAATGACCTTCCTGCTCCTGCTGGCCACACTGTTCCTGATGCAGGCCAGGATGCCCTTGGCCTTCTTGGCCACCTGGGCACACTGCTGGCTCATGTTCAGGCAGCTGTCAATCAGCACCCCCAGGTCCCTCTCTGTTTGGCAGCTCTCAGCTACTCTGACCCCAGCCTGTAGCTCTGCATGGGGTTGCTGTGGCCAAAGTGCAGCCCCTGGCACTTGGACTTGTTAAATGCCATCCCAGTCAGCTTGCTCTGAAGCTCTTTCCTCACCCCAGGTAGCTGTTCCTCCCTGTGAGTTTCAGTAACCAGCTCCCTTTCATCCTGGATCAGCTGTAAGAGATCCCACCCCAGCAGACCAGCAGGCTGGGATGAATTCCTTCTATCCTCTTTGAACTGTAGATTAAAAGATTAAATGACTCTACCACAGCCTTTAAAGGAGATAGGTTCTGAGTCATTTTGAGGCTCTGAAACCTTGGCACAGCCCCATGCTTGGTGAGACTGGACAGCTCTAGCACTCTGCAGAGGAGGAGGCTCCAGGGGACCTCAGAGCTGCTGCCAGGACCTGAAGGGATCCTGCAGGAAGCTGCAGAGAGACTTTTGCTGAGGGTCTCTGAGCCAGGCCAAGGGGGAATGGTTTGGAGCTGAGGCAGAGCAGGGTTAGAGTGGAGCTGAGGAGGAAGTTCTTCAGAGTGAGGCTGGGGAGACTCTGGCACAGGGAGGCTGTGGCTGCCTCCTGCCTGGGGGTGTTGAAGGCCAGGCTGGATGAGGCCTTGGGCAATCTGGGCTCGTTGAGAGACTTCCCTGTGCACAGCAGGGAGGTTGCAGTAGAAGGTCTCTGAGGTCCCTTTCTGTGGTTCTCTAAGTCTCAGTACAATGCAGCACAACAGAAAGCTGCCAGCTCCCCACAGAGCCAGTGACAGCAGCTCCAGGTTCCTGTTCACTGTCCGTGGGGCTGCAAAGCAGAGGAGCAGCTCTGTGGTCTGGGAAGCTTTCCAGGGTAATTTGTGAGCAAATGAGGGAGGCAGCCCTGCCTTCCCTGAAGAAGGTCTCTGCTTGCCCCTGTTCTGCTCCTTCCCCAGCAGATGGGCTTGCTGCAGGGCCCCTGGGCTCCTCAGGTGTCAGGGAAGCAGCAGGAGCCTGGCTTGAGCTGCTGTCTTACACCAGCTCCATATGTTCCATCTGGCCAGGGGCTGGAGCATCTTTTATGGATGATGCTTCTGTATTAGCTGTGGTTTTGATGGACTCAGAGAGAGCAGTGACAGGGAACACTTGCTGCTCAGTGTCACAGCAGATGGGAAGGGGGCAGAGCTGCCACCCTCTGCTTTGCTGCTGGTGGAAGCTGTCCTGCTGCAGCACACACTGCTGGAGAAGCTGAAATGGTGCACAAGCCACAGACACCTAATGGGCATGAGTGCTTTGAGCCTGCAGATGAGCGAGGAATTGTTGAGAGTGAGGCTGGGGAGACTCTGGCACAGGCTGCCCAGGGAGGCTGTGGCTGCCTCCTGCCTGGAGGTGTTGAAGGCCAGGCTGGATGAGGCCTTGAGCAGCCTGTGCTGGTGGGAGGGGTCCCTGCCCATGGCAGGGGGCTGGATGGTCCCTGCCAATGCAACCCATGCTGTGAATCTGTTTGGAAAACAAGGATGATGAAGTTGTCCCTCACTCAGGCAGGGCAAATTGCAGAGCAGTGAAAGCCTCTGCAGAACCAGACGATCAATGTGTGCCAGCAGCTGCTGTCCTTCACACATTCATAGAATGGTTTAGGTTGGAAGGGACCTTAAAGATCATCCAGTTCCAGCCCCCTGCCATGGACAGGGACACCTCACACCACAGCAGGCTGCTCACAGCCACCTCCAGCCTGGCTGCAAACACCTCCAGGCAGGAGGCTTCCACCACCTCCCTGAGCAACCTGTGCCAGGCTCTCACCACCCTCCTGGGCAACAACTTCTTCCTCACAGCCAATCTCAATCTCCCCGCTTCTAGGTCTGCTCCATCCCCCCCCCCCCAGTCCTATCCCTCCCTGACACCCTCAAAAGTCCCTCCCCAGCGTTCTTGCAGCCCCCTGCAGATCCTGCAAGGCCACCAGAAGGTCTCCTGGGAGCCTTCTCCTCTCCAGCCTGCACAACCCCAACTCTCTCAGGCTGTCTCCAGAGCAGAGCAGCTCCAGCCCTCTGCTCCTCCTCCTGGCCCTGCTCTGGACACCTTCCAGCCCCTCCAGAGCCTTCCTGGCACAGAGGCTCCAGAGCTGGCCCCAGAGCTCCAGCTGTGGTCTCAGCAGAGTGGAGCAGAGGGGCAGAATCCCCTCCCTGGCCCTGCTGGCCACACTTCTCTTGCTGCAGCCCAGGCTCTGCTTGGCTCTCTGGGCTGCAAGTGCTCCCTGCAGGCTCCTGCTGAGCTTCTCCTCCCCCAGCACCCCCAGGGCCTTTTCTCCAGGGCTGCTCTCCAGCCAGTCCCTGCCCAGCCTGTGTCAGTGCCTGGGATTGCCCTGCCCCAGCTGCAGGACCTTGCCCTTGGCCTTCTTGAACCTCCTGAGGTTGTCCTGGGCCCAGCTCTGCAGCCTGTCCAGGTGCCTCTGGATGGATCCTTCCCTCCAGCTGTCAGCAGCACCACACAGCTTGGTGCTGAGGGAGCCTCAGTGCCACTGCACCTGGCACCAACACAGATGCTGAACAAGAGACAGAGAACATCTCACCTGAAGCTGCTGCTGCTCTCTGGGAGCCATGTTTTCCTTCTTTTCATTTTATCTTTTCCTTTTTTTTTGTGTTTTTCTCCTTTTTAACCATAAAAAAGAAGGAAAAAGGGAACTGCATTTCCCTAACTTCCTTTTTTCCTACTTCCTTTTTTTTTTCTTCCTTTTTTCCCTAATTCTTTTTCTTCTTTTGGTTTTTTTTTGTACTTTATTCTCTTTTTTCTTCCTTTCTTCATACTTCTTCTTTTTTTCCCTCTTCTTTTTTCCTGCCTTTTTTCCTTTTCATTCCTTTCTTTGTTCTTTCTTATTGCTTGTTTTCTGTTTTCATCCCCCCAGTAGCTGTGAAAACCAAAGTCCTGCCTTTATCTGGGGGCAGGTTAGGCTCACTCTTTGTTCTACAGGGAGCAGAAAAAGCAAGGATTAGAGGCTGGTGTTCCAATCCAGCCTTGCACCTCTCCTGGAGGATATCAAAGCCTTCTCTGCTGTTCAAAAGGCAAGCAGAACAAAACCATTGTGGGCAGTGTTTCAGATCAGAGCAGTGAGCCTGAACAGAGAGATTTCAACCCTCTTGTTTCATGAAGGTTTAAAAGAATCCTCACAGATATAAACTGGTTCATTTCTCCCCCCCCCCTCCCCCATCATTGCTTTCCTTATTCTGCAGTTGGAGCTCCATGAGAGCACTGTACAGGAAACATTTCAGCTGTGTGGTGTTGTCAGCGTGCAGTGGCTCTTGGATGTGCCACTGATGCTAATGGAGCCTCCCCACATCTCTTCCCTTCATGGTTTTGGTTCCTGCAGCTGAAATGCAAAGGCACAAACAGGGCTCTGGCTCAGCAAATAGTTTTCTAAGGTCAGCAATTGATTGCTGGATGTCAGACTGCAGGCCAGGGGCAACCTGGGCTGCCTCCACAGCAGTGTGGCCAGGATCCTGCTCTGGGAGGCCTCACCTGCAGGGCTGGGTCCAGATACAGAGACCTCAACATAGGAGAGACCTGAACCTGATGGAGCAGGTCCAGCAGAGGATCAGAAGGCTGCAGCTCCTCTGCTATGGGAACAGGAGGAGAGGGTTGGAGTTGTCCAGCCTGGAGAAGAGAAGGCTCCAGGCAGACCTCAGAGCAGCCTGCCAGTCCCTGCAGGGGCTCCAAGAAGGCTGCAGAGGGACTGTTCCCAAAGGCCTGCAGGGACAGCCCCAGGGGCAATGGTTTGAGATGAGAGCAGAGCAGCTTGAGATTGGATGTGAGGAACAAGTTCTGCCCCAGGAGGCTGCTGGAACACTGCAGCAGGCTGCCCAGGGAGGTGGTTGAGGCTCCATGCCTGGAGATATTGCAGGTGAGGCTGGAGAGGGCTGTGGGAAGCCTGCTCCCGTGGAGGATGTCCCTGCTGGGTGCAGGGGCTTGGACTGGGTGAGCTTTGGAGCTCCCTTCCAACGCAGCCCAGGCTGTGGTTCTGAGCATACCCCCTGGACATCACTGGGCAGAGCCCCAGTGTTGAAGCCTCTGTGTTGCCACAAGGGCTCCTGCAAGGCAGGTGAGCATGGTGTGGTGGAAGGGCAGCTGCTCCAGGTGTGGTGGTGTCCTTTCACAATGTTTGGTTCACTGCAGCTGATGTTCTGAGCCTGCAGAGGGCTTGGGAGTGCCTGAAGTGGCAACCTTTGGGATTGGCTTTGATACTGCTGGGCAGTGCCAAAGCTGTGGTGGCAGCAGGGCAGGGTGCTGCTGGTGAACCGCTTCAGACCGCCATGTCCTGGCCTGCACTGAATCTCATTTGCAAGCCTTTGCACAGGCAGTACAGGAGCCTGGTGAGGTGGAAGGAGAGGATGCTGCAGTGGGAATCAGCTTCCCAAGTCCCTCAGGGAGTGAATACTTGAGTCCTGTGTCCTGTTCTGGGCCCCTCGGTTTAGGAAGGAGGTTGACTTGCTGGAAGGTGTCCAGAGAAGGGCAACAAAGCTGGGGAGGGGTCTGGAGCACAGCCCTGTGAGGAGAGGCTGAGGGAGCTGTTACCCCTTCTTGCTTTGCACAAAGGTAGATGCTGATGCTGGGAAGGGTGAAGACCCAAGGGCAAATTCCTGCTGGAGCTGTTGCTCCCATCTTTCATCCCAGCTGTTGCTGGGCTGCTGTACAGAAATCCCTGGCCCTGGCAGTGCTGGGCTGTCTGTAATGCTGGAAGTCCATTGGGTGCTCAGTGATTTGGGAGGCCAAGTGACCTGCTTGTGACCAGTTCTTTGGCTATCAGAAAAACCTTCCAGACAGCTTAGAGCTTACAGAGTCCCCAGTCTGGTTCCTGGGGTTTGAGGCTGTAAGATGTTGAGCTGCTGGAAGGTGTCCAGAGAAGGGCAACGAGGCTGGGGAGGGGTCTGGAGCACAGCCCTGTGAGGAGAGGCTGAGGGAGCTGGGGTTGCTTAGCCTGGAGAGGAGGAGACTCAGGGGAGACCTTCTTGCTCTCTCCAACTCCCTGAAGGGAGGTTGGAGCCAGGTGGAGGTTGGGCTCTTCCCCCGGGCAACCAGCTCCAGAACAAGAGGACACAGTCTCAGGCTGTGCCAGGGAGGTTTAGGCTGGAGGTTAGGAAGAAGTTTTACACAGAGAGAGTGATTGCCCATTGGAATGGGCTGCCTGGGGAGGTGGTGGAGTCACCATCACTGCAGGTGTTCAGGAGGAGACTTGATGGGGTGCTTGGTGCCATGGTTTAGTTGATCAGATGGTGCTGGGTGATAGGTTGGACTTGATGATCTCAAAGGTCTTTTCCAACCTGGTCTATCCTATCCTATCTGGTCGAGGCCCTGTCCCTGGAGGTGTTTAAGCCCAGGCTGGATGAGGCTCTGGCCAGGCTGATCTAGTGTGGGGTGTCCCTGTCCATGGCAGGGGGGTTGGAACTAGGTGATCCTTGTGGTCCCTTCCAACCCTGAATGATACTATGATACTATCCTATCCTATCCTATCCTATCCTATCCTATCCTATCCTATCCTATCCTATCCTATCCTATCCTATCCTATCCTATCCTATCCTCTCCTATCCTATCCTCCTATCCTATCCTATCCTATCCTATCCTATCCTATCCTATCCTATCCTATCCTATCCTATCCTATCCTATCCTATCCTCTCCATCCCTTCTGGCAGTGCCCAGTGCAGGAGCAGCCTGCCTTGGCCTGCCTGCACCTTCCCTCTGATGATTTCCTTATTTACACTGCTGTGGTAATTGAATTTTCCTGAGGGCAATACATCATAGCAAGCCATAAGCTGACTCTCACAACTGCCTTGTGCAGTAGCCACAGCTGCAGCTTGGCCAGAGCTGGAGAGAGGATCCTGCCCCTCTGCTCTGCTCTGCTGAGACCTCACCTGCAGGGCTGGGGCCAGATATGGGGCCCCCAGCACAGGAAGGACCTGGTGGACCTGGTGGAGAGGGTCCAGATAGGGGCCACAAGAATGAGCAGGGAGGAGAGCTGTGGTACCCCTGTGATGTGGAGTGGGAAGATGGAAGAGGACAGGCAGTGACAGATCAAGTCCTTGTGTGTTCTGTGTTACAGAAAGGTCTCTTTACAGCCAGGGCAGGGCCTGGCTGCAGGTCTAAAGCACACCAGGGGCTCTCAGGCTTCTGCTTCTGGCCTACTGCTTCAAAACAAAAGTAATGCATGTGCAGGAAGTTGGGGCTCATGCTCTTGGCAGAGCCAAACTTCTCCCTCTCTGCCTCTGCAGATGAGTTTGCCATTCCATAGCCCCTTAGTAGCTGGAGCAGAGAGCCTGCAGAGTCATCTGCCTTGAAGAGTACAACATTGTCACCATGCCTCCCTCTGGCAGGCTGGAGGTGGGAAGGGCAAGTGGAGAGTCTTCCATCTGGGGAAGAGCAACCCCACGGACCAGGATAGGCTGGGGACTGACCTGCTGGAGAGCAGTGCTGGGGAAAGGACCTGGGGCTCCTGGTGCACAGAAGGACGCTCATGAGCCAGCAATGTGCCCTGGTGGCCATGAAGGCCAAGGGCTTCCTGGGGTGGATTGGAAGGGCTGTGGTCAGTAAGTCAGAGAGGTTCTCCTCCCCCTCTGCTCTGCCCTGCTGAGGCCACAGCTGGAATACTGTGTCCAGTTCTGGGACCCTCAGATCAGGAAGGAACTCAGGGAACTGCTTGAGAGAGTCCAGCCCAGAGGCACAGAGCTGCTGCAGGCAGTGCAAGGTCCCTTTGAGGCCAGGCTGAGGGCGCTGGGGCTGGTAGCTGGGAGCAGAGGAGCCTGAGGGTGACCTCATGGCTGGGGATAAAGATGTGCAGGGCTGGAGCCAGGCTCTGCTCAGGGATGGCCAAGCACAGCACAAGGGCCACTGGGGGCAAGCTGGAGCAGAGGAGGTGCCAGGGCAACAGGAGGGAAACCTTTGTCCCTGTGAGGCTGCTGAGCCCTGGAGCAGGCTGCCCAGAGAGGTTGTGGAGTCTCCTGCTCTGGAGCCTTTCCAGCCCCCTCTGGATTCTTCAGGTGAATCTGCCTTGGCAGGGGGTTGGACTTGATGGTGTTCAGAGGTCCCTTCCAAGCCCTGTGCTGTTCTGTGAGCCTGTGTGGTGTTTTATTTACTGACTGATCCTTTTCCTGCCCTGTTTTCTGGCGGGCAGGGGCAGTCCCCCAGCTGCCATGGGCTGTGCTGCCTGCATCAGCCCCAGGCTGGGCTCTCAGGGGGGCAGGGAGTTTGCTTCCCACCTCCATCCACTGCAGGTCTGCTGCTTTCTGGCAGCCACTCCAACTGCTGCTTGGCTGGCAGGGCAGAGGGTTGCACTTCTGGTGCTGCAGGTATGCACAAGGCTGGTGCAGAGCACGCTCAGCTGCTGAGGGTTTGTGACCCTCACTTGACAGCTGAGTACCTGCAGGGCTGCTGCCTGGCCCTGAGGCAGCACCGTGGAGGGGGGCAGGAGACTTGTCCAGGCTACCCCTGCCTGCCCTGCCACTGGCACTGGCAGAGGGGAAGGCAGGAGGGCTCCAGGGGAGGTCTGAACAGAAGGTGTGAGAGCAGCCTGGCTGTGTGGGGGGTGGGTGAGCAGAGTGCTGCTGCTGTGGAGTGCCACTGCTGATGCCCTGGGGGCCCTGCGGTGCCTCCTTGCAGGTGGGCACTGGAACAGATTCCCACATCCTGTGTGCCCGGCTCCAGCTCTGCCCCACTCTGCAGATCACAGCCTCACAGGCTGCTCCAGCTTGGAAGGCACCCTCAAAGGCCCTGGTGTGAGCACTGGGTGTAAAGGGAGGGTCTGCTCCCAGATGAGTGGCTGTGTGGCACCAATTCATTGACACAGTCACAGACTGCATTGGGCTGGAAGGGAGCTCCAGAGCTCATCCAGCCCAACCCCCTGCACTCAGCAGGGACATCCTCCACTGGAGCAGGTCACCCAGAGCCCTCTCCAGCCTCACCTGCAATAGCTCCAGGGATGGAGCCTCAACCACCTCCCTGGGCAGCCTGCTGCAGTGTTCCAGCAGCCTCCTGGGGCAGAACTTGTTCCTCACATCCAATCTCAATCTGCTCTGCTCTCATTTCAAACCACTGCCCCTGGGGCTGTCCCTGCAGGCCTTTGGGAACAGTCCCTCTGCAGCCTTCTTGGAGTCCCTGCAGGTCCTGGCAGGCTGCTCTGAGGTCTACCTGGAGCCTTCTCTTCTCCAGGCTGAAGACCCCCAGCTCCCTCAGCCTGTCCCCACAGCAGAGGTTCTCCACCTCCCTGATCACTGTTGTGGCCTCTTCTGGACCCTGTCCATCAGGTTGATGTCCTTCACTTATTCAGGGCTCCATATCTGGACACAGCCCTGCAGGTGAGGTCTCAGCAGAGCAGAGCAGAGGGGCAGAACCAACTCTCTCCATCTCTGGCCATGCTGCTTTTGAAATGGTTTAATCTGATTTGGTCTTGTGGAAAAAATCTCTTCCCATCACAACCAGAGAGTCTGCCAAGGATGCAGCTTGGGCACCACAAGTGCAAAGCAGAACTAAATGGAGAAGGTGTTCAAAGTGTTGCAGTGTTCAAAGCTGTGCACAATAAAGGCATTTGTGAAGCTGCAGTGGAAAAGCCTTTCCACAGACAAAGCTGGGAGCTGGAAGCAGCAGGGGGGATTAATGGAGAGCCAATATTGGAGCAGGCTCTGTTTACCTTAGGGAGTATCCTGCATACAAGGATCAAAACACTACATCAGAGTTAATCTTACAGGCAGGAGGCTGCTAAATCAGCTTAGTGACCTGAGCACAGACCAGGAGCTGGAGCCAGGCTGAAAGAGCTGGGCTTGGTCAGCCTGGAGAGGAGAAGGCTCCAGGCAGACCTCAGAGCTGCAGTTCAGTATCTGCAGGGGAGCTGCAGGCAGCTGGGGAGGGACTGTTCAGAAGGGGCTGTGGGGAGAGGACAAGGGACAAGGGTTTGAAAGGGGAGCAGGGCAGAGGTAGGTTGGCCATCAGGAGGAAGCTCTGCACAGGGAGGGTGGTGAGACACTGGCACAGGCTGCCCAGGGAGGTGCTTGAGGCTCCATGCCTGGAGCCATCCAAGCTCAGCCTGGCTGTGTCCCTGTGCAGCCTGCTCTGGCTGGAGCTGTCCCTGCTGCCTGCAGGGCTTGGACAAGATGCCCTTGGAAGGGAGCACCCCAGTGCCAGGTGTGAAGCTGTGGTCTGTGTCATTATGTTCAAGGTGTGTTTATTTGTCACATTTCTCTCTCTCTGTCCCTCTCTCTCTAGTCAGTCAGTCAGTTATGCTGTGTGCTGTCATTTATGTTCAGAAGGGCCTTGCCTGGCTCTGGAGGAGCCCTGCTCCCTGCTGACCATTCCTCCTGTGACACTAAGTCACACTAAAGTCTCTGTTATCCCCTTAAGGGTTGATCTGCTGCCTTCAGCTCTCTTGTGCTGTTGATACACTTCCAGCTTTCCAAACTGAGCAGTGCTCAGTTGTGAAGATGCTGGGGTGAAGCTGATTCCCCAGGCAGCATCTTAAAGCCTCTTATGTCCTCCATAGCCTCTTTCATTTGAAGCCTGCATCACAGAATCAGGGAATCATTTCAGTTGGAATAGACCTCTGAGATCATTGACTCCAACCACCGACCTCAGACCACCATGGGCATTGCACCATGGAATCATGAAACCCTGGAAGGGGTTGGCTTGGAAGAGACCTTAAAGCTCATCCATCTGCAACCCCCTGCCATGGGCAGGGACCCCTCCCACCAGCACAGGCTGCTCAAGGCCTCATCCAGCCTGGCCTTCAACACCTCCAGGCAGGAGGCAGCCACAGCCTCCCTGGGCAGCCTGTGCCAGAGTCTCCCCAGCCTCACTCTCAACAATTTCTTCCTCCTCTCCAGTCTCAATTTGCCTTTCTTGAGCTGAGATCCCTTAAACCACATCCTGCAGTACCATGGCCACACATTTCCTGAGCACTTCCAGGGATGGTGACTCCACCACCTGCCTGGGCAGTGGGGCAATGGCCCAGAGCAAGGCTGGCAGCGATGCCTTGGCAATCCTGGAGATGCCCCTTCCCTTCCTGGCCTTCTTGGTGCACTGAGTGTATGCTTGTGTGGCCCCAAGGGGTACCTGTGGGATGAGGGAGGGTTCAAGATGAAGGTGTGAGTCTCTTCCCAGTGGTGTTTGCTGATAGGACAAGGGACAATGGACACAGACTGCAACCCAGGAGGTTTCACCTCAGCACGAGGAGAAACTTCTTTGGTGTGAGGCTGCTGAGCCCTGGAGCAGGCTGCCCAGAGAGGCTGTGGAGTCTCCTGCTCTGGAGGCTTCCAACCCCACCTGGATGTGTTCTGAGTGCCCTGCCCTGGGTGACCCTGCTCTGGCAGGACATGGACTGGGTGATCTCTGGAGGTCCCTTCCAACCTCTAATGTTCTGTGATTTCTTTTGGGATGAGCCCAGAAGAGCCTTGCTCTGAAGGCAGTGTACTGAGCCTGCAAGCTTCCCTTCCCCTTGTGCTGATTGGGGGTGCCAGCAGCTGAGCTGCACACAGCTCTCCATGTGGCTCTGCTTTGCTCTCTGAGCTGTGGCTGTGCCTGGCCGTGGTTCTCTCTTTCCTGTGGCTGCAGGAGCTGCTCTGCTGAGAACATAGAGTCACAGCATGCCAGGGGCTGGCAGGGACCTCCAGAGATCACCCAGCCCAAGCCCCTGCCAGGGCAGGGTCACCCAGGGCAGCTCACACAGAACACAGCCAGGTGGGCTTGGAAGATCTCCACAGAAGGAGACTCCACAGCCCCCCTGGGCAGCCTGCTCCAGGGCTCTGGCACCCTCACAGGGACAAAATGTTTCCTCCTGTGTCCATGGCACTTCCTCTGCCTCAGCTTCCACCACTGCCCCTTGTGCTGGCATTGGGCAGCACCCAGCAGAGCCTGGCTCCAGCCTCTGGGCACTCCCCCTGCACAGCTTTAGCAACAGCAAGGAGCTCACCTCTCAGGCTCCTCCTCTCCAAGCTCCAGAGCCCTCAGCTCCCTCAGGCTCTCCTCCTGAGGAAGATGTTGCACTGCCTTCAGCATCTTTGTGGCTCTGTGCTGGACTCTCTCCAGCAGTTCCCTGAGCTCCTTCCTGACCTGAGGGGCCCAGAACTGGACACAAGATTCCAGCTGTGGCCTCAGCAGGGCAGAGCAGAGGGGGAGGAGAACCTCTCTGACCTAGTGACCATCTGATCCAGGCAGATGGCTGCATTCACTTCCTCAAGCAGGGAAGGGCTCCTGGGGGCTGTGTGCTGTGCTGTGGGAGTGCCCTAGGGACATTCATGCTGAGAGCTGCCTCTCTGGGTACCCCCAGATGTGTCACCTGGCAGCTGCAGGTGGTGATGTGGGACAGCTGTGCAGCAGCTGCTGAGTGGGGAGAACCTGGGACTGGCTAAAGCTGCTGAGTGCCTGCAAGCATGGCACAAGGCTTCCAGAGCTGGGGGCTTTGTGGAAGGCTGTTCTGGGGCTCAAGCCTTCCTCTGCCTGCAGGGCTCAGCAGGAGCAGGGACACCTTGAGATGCACCAAGACAGGATGATCTCTCCCTGTGGCATATGGAGGCTCCCTGTGTTCAGCCAGGAGCTGCTGGGCTCACTGTGGAGGCTGCCCCTGGGGCAGAGCTCCTGCTGAGCCTAGCCCTGCACTGCCATGTTCTTCCTGTCTAGCCTCAGGCTCCACTTCCTCCCCTCTTGCTGTCATCACCAAATGTTCCTTGCTGCTGCTCCCCCCCTTAGTGCTGCTACTGCTCTGCAGGATGTCCCTCCTGGCTGCTGCTGCTGCTGAGCCTGACTCCAGGCTGGCTTAAGCTGCTGGGGTGAGGAGGATGTGAACTGGATCCTACCCTGCTCCTGCACCAGCACAGGAAGTGTTCCCTCCCTGCCTCACCCATCCTCACCCTGACCACCAGCAGCACCTTGTGCTGTCCAAACGTCTCCTGAGTGGCCAGGTCATGAGAAAAGGACCTTCTCCAGGAGCCACAGCACCACCAAACACAACTCAAGCCTGTGCTGTCGAGCAGAGCAGCATCGCTTGCAGGTGAAAGCAGGGAGGTGAGGAGGTGAGGAGAAAGTTCTTCGCTGAGCGAGTCGTTCACCATCGGAATGTGCTGCCCAGGGAGGTGGTGGAGTCACCGTCCCTGGAGGTGTTCAAGAGGGGATTGGACGTGGCACTTGGTGCCATGGTCTAGTCATGAGGTCTGTGGTGACAGGTTGGACTTGATGATCTCTGAGGTCTCTTCCAACCTTGGTGATACTGTGATACTGTGACACTGTGACACTGTGGTACTGTGACACTGTGGTACTGTGACACTGTGGTACTGTGATCTGGCATCCTTTGCAGCTGCATTTCCTGACCTGAACCTGATGAAACCAGGCCAGCTTCCAAGTGTGCTGAGATGGGAATCAGAGCTTTAGAGCAGGGCAGTCTTTGATGGCTTGTACACAAACAGCTGAAACTTGCAGTCCTTGCACTCTGAACAGGGTGCTCCCCACTGTGAGGCCTTGGAGATAGATACCTTAGGCAGTTGCAGTGGCACATCAGCTCTGGGGTTCCTGGGCTTCCCTGCTCCTCTTGATTTCACAAGGGAAGGGAACCAAAAACCAGAGGCACAGATATGGCTTACCAGAGATTTCTCTCCCTGGTACAGGTGGATTTCAAGGGAGCTGTTACAGAAGGGAGTTGAGAGGAGCTTACACAAAGCCTTTTTTCTCCTTCAGCAAGCACTGAGCATTCCAGGAGCTTCATTGCTGCTGGGAATTGTACAGCACACAGGGCTAGGAGTCTGGAGCTGGAGACCAGTGCAGGCTGGGGCAGGGTGAGCCCTGCAGGGAAGGACTTGGGGGTGCTGGGGGGGGGGGGGGAGAAGCTGGGCAGGAGCCAGCACTGGGCACTGGCAGCACAGAAGGCCAAGTGCTACCAGTGCCCATTGCCAGAGCTGGAGAGAGGATCCTGCCCCTCTGCTCTGGGGAGACCTCACCTGCAGGGCTGTGTCCAGCTGTGGGACCCCAGCACAAGAGACCTGGAGCTGCTGGACAGGGTCCAGAGGAGGCTACAAAGATGATCAGTGGTCTGGAGAGCCTCTGCTATGGAGACAAGCTGAGAAGAGTCTGTTGAGGCTGGAGAAGAGAAGGCTCCAGGCAGACCTCAGAGCTGCAGTTCAAGATCTGCAGGGGAGCTGCAGGCAGCTGGGGAGGGACTGTTCAGAAGGGGCTGTGGGGACAGGACAAGGGACAAGGGTTTGGAACTGGAGCAGGGCAGAGGTAGGTTGGCCATCAGGAGGAAGCTCTGCAGAGGGAGGGTGGTGAGACACTGGCACAGGCTGCCCAGGGAGGTGCTTGAGGCTCCATGCCTGGAGCCATCCAAGCTCAGCCTGGCTGTGTCCCTGGGCAGCCTGCTCTGGCTGGAGCTGTCCCTGCTGCCTGCAGGGCTTGGACAGGATGACTTTGGATGCTCCCTTCCAACCTCTGACCTTCTTGCTCTCTACAACTCCCTGCAGGGAAGTTGTAGCCAGGTGGGGGTTGGTCTCTTCTCCCAGGCAGCCAGCACCAGAACAAGAGGACACAGTCTCAAGCTGTGCCAGGGGAGGTTTAGACTGGAGGTGAGGAGAAAGTTCTGCCCAGCAAGAGAGATTGGCCTTTGGAATATGCTGCTCAGGGAGGTGGTGGAGTCCCCATCCCTGGAGGTGTTCAAGAGGGGATTGGAGGTGGCACTTGGAGCCATGGTTGAGTTGTCAGGAGGTGCTGGGTGACAGGTTGGGCTGGATGATCTCTGAGGTCTTTTCCAACCTTATTGATTCTATGACTCTATGAAATGTTCTGAAACCGTGCCAGGGGAGGGTTATGTTGGAGAGGAGGCAAAATGTCTTTGGTGCAGGAGTGGTCAGGGACTGGCAGAGGCTGCCCAGGGAGGTGGTGGAGTCCCCATGCCTGGAGGTGTTCCAGACACCATGGCACCTGGGGCCATGGTGGGGCTGGGCTGCTGGCAGGACTGGATGATCTCAAAGGCCCTTTCCAAAGCAGAGCCAATCCTCTGGTGTGCTGGTTCTCCCTGGGCAAAGTGTTTTCTCTGTTTTCAGAAGCAAGCTGAGAGGGAAGCCTTGCAGTGTGTGAAATGATTTATGCAGAAATGGTTTTGGTTTGAGGTCTAATGAAATAACAGGAAAAACCCAAAGGCCAAAGTGCTGAGGAGCTGGCTCCCCTGGAGTGTCTGATGAGAGCACAGAAGTGCAGGGAGGAAATGTTATCTTAAATCCTGTTTACCCCTAAGACTCTATGCAGATTCCACTGCAGGAATGAGAATGCTTGAGCATTCCCTACCCTTGCTCTGGTTTAATGTGTGTTTGCAGAAAGCAAAGCAGGGTGACCTGGGAACAATCAGGTTTCAGCCTCTCCCACAGGACAATGCTGCCCAGTTCTGTAGGGATGCTGGACTGGGTGATCTCTGGAGGTCCCTGAAGGGAGCCTCTGGTTTGGATCCTCTGCATGCCCTGGCAGAGGCTGCCTTTGGGGCAGGCATGGTTCCCTGACCTGGTGTTAAGGTCCTTCTGGTCCGGAGACACAGTTCTTTTAAATATTCCCGTGTTGTGAAATGAGAGGCACAAAGGAGGCCAAAGTGTCAACAGCTAGACTATTGATTAGATAAATAAAGTGGACATAAGAAGGGGAGAGGGAGAAAAGAGAGAGGGAGAGAGAGATGAGAGATAGAAGAGAGACAGAAGAGGAAAGGAATTATATTACCACACCCCTCATCCCCCCAAGACAGTTTGAGTCTGTGGAGGAAAGGTGCTGCAGGAGATGTTGGGTCTGTAGAGACACCGTGGTGAGGCTTTCACTGGAGAACAGCTGTGGTCCTCTGGGGAGCTGTTGGGTTGATACAGGAACGGTGCTGAGGCTCCTCTGGGCAGCCTGGGTCTGTAGAGAAAGGGTGCTGAGGCTTTGGCTGGAGCTGTGGTTCTCCGGGCAGCCTCTTTTCTCCGGAGCAGCATCGTCCCGGCTTTCTCTTCCCAGCGGCCTGGCTGTCTCCTGTGTTTGCCTTCATCTCCGTTTTTCTCCCCGTTTTTCTCCTCTGTTTCTCTCCTCTGTTTCTCTCTACAAACCAGTAGTTGCTCCAGTCTTTTATACAGTTTTTAGTCCTTAGGTATGTAGTCAAATATTGTCCCTCAGGAATTCCAGTGGCAGGAAATAATCCTTAGGTTCTGTGTATTGCTGTGTGTTTGGGCAAGACCCTGGCTGGAGGGGGGGGAATCTCCGTCTACCCCGTCCCCATCCAGACAAGGCTCAGGAAACAGGTGGTGATTATCTTGCCCTAAAGGTGTGATGGCTGGGTCCTTGGGTCCATTGTTGTAGTCCCGTGTTATCACGATGCAATCACAAGCTGATTTGCATCCAGGATTGGTGGACAGGATTCCTTCCACCTTCTTTCCAGTGGCTCTGCTGTCACTTTATCTTTGTTGACTCACATAGAGAGAGACAAACTTATTAGACTCTCACACCTGGTGAAGGCCCCCAAGAAGGGAGGTGCTGTGCTGCTCACACATCCACCTCATGATGTCTGTGATGACCCTGCAGCTCCTTTGGGTCAAGAACAGGAAACTTGGAACTTTTTCCCCTGCTGTGAATGGAAGATCTCTTTTTCCTCTCCTGGCCTTGTTTCCCAAGTTGTGAATCAGTGCTTGGGAGGAAGAGCTGCAGTTTGGAACCTGAGCTGCTGGGTGGAAACTGCTGTGCTGTATCTTAGGCTGCCATAGCAACACAGGAGGGCAAGGAGTGAGAAGCCTCCCAGTTAGCAGGAAAACCAAACCCAACCAACTCTTGAGCACATCTGTGCTTGCAGAACAAAGCCAGCTGCTGCCTCTGCTCCTGCAGTCCTCTCCTTGTTTGCAGTCAAGGGGAACCTCTGGCCCTCCAGAAGCAAGGTTAAGGTGAAGAGTGTCCATGATGATGGTGAAGAGTGTGAGAACAGCCTTCCTGAGTGACCAGGCAGGGGCTGAGGGTTGGCAGTCCAGAGGATCACAGAGTGCTTTTGTTGGAAGAGACCTTTCAGGCCATGGAGTCCAACCCTCGCCCTGGTACTGCCAGGCACCACTAAACCATGGCCCTCAGCACCACATCTACAAAGCTTTGAAACCCCTCTAGGGATGGGGACTCCACCACTGCTCTGGGCAGCCTGGGCCAGGCCTGGACAACCATTTCAGGAAAGAAAGTGTTCCTCATGTCCAGCATCAGGGGCTTGGTCTCTTCTCCCAGGCACCCAAAGCAAGAGGACACAGTCTCAAGCTGTGCCAGGGGAGGTTTAGGCTGGAGGTGAGGAAGAAACTCTTCCATCAAGAAAGACTGGCCACTGGGATGTGCTGCCCAGGGAGGTGGTGGAGTCATCATCCCTGGAGGTGTTAAAGAGAGGATTGGATGAGGCACCTGGAGCCATGGTTGAGTTGATGAGATGGTGTTGGGGGATAGCTTGGACTTGATGATCTCAAAGGCCTTTTCCAGCCTGGTTAATTCTATTCTATTCTATTCTATTCTATTCTATTCTATTCTATTCTATTCTATTCTATTCTATTCTATTCTATTCTATTCTATTCTATTCTATTCTATTCTATTCTATTCTATTCTATTCTATTCTATTCTATTCCATTCCATTCCATTCCATTCCATTCCATTCCATTCCATTCCATTCCATTCCATTCCATTCCATTCCAGCCTAGTCTAGTGTAGTCTATTCTACTCTCCTCACCATGGGCAGGGACCCATCCCACCAGCACAGGCTGCTCAAGGCCTCATCCAGCCTGGCCTTCAACACTCCCAGGCAGGAGGCAGCCACAGCCTCCCTGGGCAGCCTGTGCCAGAGTCTCCCCAGCCTCACTCAAGAACTTCTTCCTCAGCTCCACTCTAACCCTGCTCTGCCTCAGCTCCAAACCATTCCCCCTTGGCCTGGCTCCAGACCCCCTCAGCAAAAGTCTCTCTGCAGCTTCCTGCAGGATCCCTTCAGCTCCTGGCAGCAGCTCTGAGGTCCCCCTGGAGCCTTCTCCTCTCCAGGCTGCACAGCCCCAGCTCCCTCAGCCTGTGCTCACAGCAGAGCTGCTGCAGCCCTTGGAGCATCCTTGTGGCCTCCTCTGGCCTCACTCCAGCAGCTCTGTGTCCTCCTTCTGCTGGGGACACCAGAACTGGAGGCAGGATTGGAGGTGAGGTCTGAGCAGAGCCCAGGGGCAGAATCCCCTCTGCTGCCCTGCTGCCCACCCTCTGGCTGCAGCCCCTGTTGCAGCCCTGGGAGGGCAGGAGAGAAGCAGTGATTGCATTAGGACAGAAGAAAATAAAGGAGGAAACTTCCTCAGGAGTAATGAGAAGAAAAGCCAGGGAAATGTTTCCTTCCTGAGGGTCATTTAATTTGGAAACCACTCTGCCACTACCTTGTGATGCCAGGGAGGACAATTCCATGGTCCCTCAGGGCATGCAGGCCCGTGGCATCTCTCCTCTGCTGTCAGTGACAAAGTGAGGGCTGGAAGGAGGAGAGGCTGCTGCTGGGCTTTGCTTTATTCTGACTCAGTCCTGCTGCTGCCTTTGCTTTGGTGTTGCTCTGTTTTGAACATGGGGAGCTGGATGTGGATATTTGGTCAGAGGTTGCTGAGCTGTCTCCAGCCCAACTTTTCTGCTCTGGACCTCATCACCATCACCATGAGGAACCACCTGTGAGCTTTGCTGAAGGTTGGTAGCCAACCTGGAGCACAAAGTTGTAAAAGGAACCTTTGAAAAGTGTTCTGAAACCCTTTGGAGCTGAGGGGATGGAGGTGGGGGGGGAGGGCAGGGGCTCTGCCACACTCTGCAGAGTGTTGCTAGCAATTACCCATGATGAATATTTTAAGATCCATGCAATGCAGTGAGAGTTAAGTGAATGAACCAAAAGCAACTGCAGACAATGAGAACTCTTCTGCTTAATGCCCTGAGAGGTCTGCTGGCTTCCAGGAACACCACAGGGACCTTAGTCTGATCTATTGATCACTGCAATTAAACCCAGATGCTTTCCTCTATGCCTCCTTCTCACAAGGCCTTGTGATGTGGTCTCTCCCCTGTAACCTCACTCATCTGAAAGTTATTTTCCCCTGCACAGAATCAGAGCATGCCAGGGGCTGGAAGGGACCTCAGAGATCAGCCAGGCCCAGCCCCTGCCAGAGCAGGGTCAGCCAGGGCAGGGCACTCAGAACACATCCAGCTAGGGCTGGAAAGGCTCCAGAGCAGGAGACTCCACAACCTCTCTGGGCAGCCTGCTCCAGGGCTCAGCAGCCTCACACTCAAGAAGTTGCTCTTCATGGTCAGAGCTTCCTCTCTTCAACTTTGTGCCCACTGCCTCCTGTCCTGTCCCAGGGCACCACTGAGCAGAGGCTGGCCCCAGCTCCCTGACCCCCAGCCCTCAGCTATCTGTAAGCATTGATCAGGTCCCCCTCAGCCTCCTCTTGCCCAGGCTAAGCAGCCCCAGCTCTCTCAGCCTCTCCTCAGCTGAGAGCTGTTGCAGTGCCCTCAGCAGCTCCCTGGCCCTGTGCTGGACTCTCTCCTGGAGCTCTTTGTCCTTCTGCAGCTGGGGAGCCCAGAACTGGACACAGCACTGCAGGGGAGGCCTCAGCAGGGCAGAGCAGAGGGGCAGGAGAGCCTCCCTTGACCTGCTGGCCACACTTCTCTTCGTGCCCCCAGGATGCCCTTGGCCTTCTTGGCCACCAGGGCCCTTTGCTGGCCCATGGGCATCCTGCTGTCTGCCAGGACCCCCAGGTGCTTTTGCCCAGAGCTGCTCTGCAGCAGCTCAGCCCCCAGCCTGCAGTGCTCCCTGGGGTTGCTGTTCCCCAGGGGCAGGACTCTGCCCTCAGCCTGTGCAGGTCTGACTGGATGGCAGCACAGCTCCTGGTTTGGGGCCATCAGCAAACTGCCTGAGCCTGCTCTCTGTCCCTCCTCCTCTCCAGCTCAGGCTCTGGGATTACACTTGCCTACAGCAGCCCTTCTTGCAGCAGAGCCCAGCCCCCAGCAGCTGCCCTGCTGCAGCTCTTGCCCTGGGCAGCAGCTGGCTGTGCCCTGTGGCTCTGTGGTGTCCTCCTTATGACTGCTGTGTGCATGGACACAGCACATGCAATGTGGACAACATGGAGCTCACTTTGCACCAAAGAGGAGACCCAGGGCCTGCAAGAGTTGCTGGGGAGGGCTTTGGGGTGGGATTCTCACACATATTGATTGATGTGATGTGCATTTGCACAGCTGGCTTTCTCTTGTCAGCATTTCCTGCAGGCAGTGCTGGGAGATCCTGAGCTGTGTAGCTCTTTTAGAGACATCACTTTGAAACAGGCCTTATTGGAGAGCAAGAGATGATTGCAGGCATGGAAGCATGGAGCAGAGGATGTACAGAGTACAGAATTAACCAGGTTGGAAAAGACCTTCGAGGTCATCAAGTCCAACCTCTAACCCAGCACCATATAATCAACTAACCCATGGCACCAAGGGCCTCAGCCAGGCTCTTCCTAAACACCTCCAGGGATGGTGACTCCACCACCTCCCTGGGCAGCACATTCCCATGGCCAATCTCGCTTACTGGGAGGAACTTTCTCCTTACCTCCAGCCCAAACCTCCCCTGGCGCAGCTTGAGACTGTGTCCTCTTGTTCTGGTGCTGGCTGCCTGGGAGACGAGACCAACCCCCACCTGGCTACAACCTCCCTGCAGGGAGTTGGAGAGAGCAATGAAGTCTCCCCTGAGCCTCCTCTTCTCCAGGCTAAGCAACCCCAGCTCCCTCAGCCTCTCCTCACAGGGCTGTGCTCCAGACCCCTCCCCAGCTTTGTTGCCCTTCTCTGGACACCTTCCAGCAGCTCAACATCTTTCCTGACCTGAAGAGCCCAGAACTGGACTCAGGACTCAAGGTGTGGCCTAACCAGTGCTGAGCACAAGGACCTCCCTGCTCCTGCTGGCCACACTGTTCCTGATGCAGGCCAGGATGCCATTGGCCTTCTTGGCCCCCTGGGCACACTGCAGGCTCATGTTCAGCCTACCATCAACCAGCACCCCCAGGTCCCTCTCTGCCTGGCTGCTCTCAGCCACTCTGACCCCAGCCTGTAGCACTGCCTGGGGTTGCTGTGGCCAATGTGCAGCACCTGGCACTTGGATGTGTTCAATCTCCTGCCCTTGGACTCTGCCCATCTGCCCAGCCTGGCAGGGTCCCTCTGCAGAGCTCTCTACCCTCCAACAGAGGTGAGTGAGTGAACCCTGTGAGGGGAGCCCTAGGCAGGATCCCACACTGCTCTTGCCTCCATAGCTCAGAGCAGTGCTCCTCTCACCCTCAGCACTCTGTGGTGGGCTGACAATGCTGAGATGGTTGGCCCTCATCCTGCAGCTGGCAGGGACAAAGTGCTTTTGGGGGTGGCTGGAGATCATTTGGTTATCTTTTGGTCCTGTATTTTGGGGAGTGTTTGAGATATGGGAGTCTCTGCTGAGGACTGAGGGACTGGGGCATCTCTCTTCCAAGGAGAGGCTGAGAGCCCTGGGGCTGTTCAGTGTGGAGAGGAGAAGCTGAGAGGGGATGTGGTCAATGGCTATCAATAGCTGAGGGCTGGGGCTCAGGAGGATGCAGCCAGGCTCGTTGCAGCCATACCCAGTGACAGGCCAAGGGGCACTGGGGGCGAGCTGGAGCAGAGGAGGTGCCAGGGCAACAGGAGGGAAACTTTGTCCCTGTGAGGCTGCTGAGGCCTGGAGCAGGCTGCCCAGAGAGGTTGTGGAGTCTCCTGCTCTGGAGCCCCCTGGATGTGTTCTGTGTGCCCTGCCCTGGCTGACCCTGCTCTGACAGGGGCTTGGACTGGATGACCTCTGGAGGTCCCTTCCAGCCCCTGGCACTCTGTGATTCCCTCAAAGCTCTGCAGTCCTGCAGCTGTTGGTAGTGGCTGGCAGGAGCTGCTGAAGGTCTGCTGTGACCTTGCTGAGTGAGCCCTGCTCAGCCAAGGGCTCCTGGGGGCTGTGGCTCACCTCTGCTGGGCTGACTTTACCTTCAGGGGATTATCCTGGGGATTTGGGTTTTTCACCCTGCCTTTCAAGCACTCTGTGCCTTAATCCAATTGCAGGGGAAGGATTCTGGGCCCTGCCTAAAATCCATTTGTAATTAAAAACTGCAAAAGCAGCTTATGTTTTTAGGGCAGAGTTCTTAGAGCTGGCTATCAATGCACCAATGCTAATGCCCCAGCCTCAGCTGGGAGGCTCTCTTCGTTGGCTGGGCACTGAATATTGCACAGCAGATAACTCCTGCTCCTCTTTGCCCTGTGTCCACAGGCACCCCATGCTGCACACAGCAGCCAGCCTCTGCCAGGCTTTGTGGGCATCCTGCTTTCCTCATGTCCCTAGTGGATGGGGGTCTTTTCTTTGTAGGAGCTTATCTATCTGTGTTGCAGACCCAAGAAGAGGCTGTGAGGGGATGGTCAGAGCTCAAGGGCTGTGGGCATTACCCTGTGTAAGAGGATTGGAGCATGTTCCAGTCTTCAGCATCTGCAGTGCCAGGATGAGGGGCAGTGCTTTGAAATGAGAGGAGATTTAGACTGGATGTCAGGACTCCAGCACTGCCCTGGGCAGCCTCTTCCAGTGTCTGAGATCCCTGCCAGGGCAGAAATATTTCCTGATCCCAGCCTGAGCCTCCCCTGGGGCAGCTTGGAACCATTGCCTCTGCTCCTGTCCCTTGGCACCAAGGAGCAGAGGCTGCCCCCTCCTCACTCCAACCTCCCTTCATGGAGCTGGAGAGAGCAATGAGGTCTCCCTCAGCCTCCTCATCCCAGGGAGGTGGCTGAATCCCCATCCTTGGAGGTGTTTCAAAGAGGCAGAAATGTGATGCTGAGGGCCATGGCTTAGCAGCAGCCTTGGTGGAGTTAGAGAATGGTTGGACTGGGTGAGCTTTACCATAAGAGTACTGGAACACTGCAGCAGGCTGCCCAGGGAGGTGGTTGAGGCTCCATCCCTGGAGCTATTGCAGGTGAGGCTGGAGAGGGCTCTGGGCAGCCTGCTGGAGGATGTCCCTGCTGGGTGCAGGGGGTTGGGCTGGGTGAGCTCTGCAGCTCCCTTCCAGCCCAAACCATTCTGTGGTTCTATGACTCTGTGATCCTAGGCCAGCTTTCCCCAGGGAGCTCTCCTTTACCCCCTGCAGCTTTGCATTTCAGAAGCATCCCTCCTGCACCAATGCATCTCTGTGCTTGGAGTTTCCAGGCCTCCTGCCTGGATAGATGAAGCTGGCAGGCTGGGAGCATGGCTCATGTGCATGGCCTCCTGGCACCCACTAGTCTGGGTATGCAGCAGGCCTCCTGCTGTGGGAATTCAATCACTGTAGAGGCAAGAGCTGCTTGTTATTCTTGTTTACTCTTTGTTGTTTCATCCAGAGGTTGACATTTCCCCTGCCCTTTGCTGTCTGCAGATGGGAGCAGCCTCCTTTCATCTCTGTCATTTTGAGACAGAGGAGTTTTCTGTCAAGGGAAGGATGTCAGGGCTCAAGGCTCAGCCAGTCCCAACCCCCTGCCATGGGCAGGGACACCTCACACCACAGCAGGCTGCTCACAGCCACCTCCAGCCTGGCTGCAAACACCTCCAGGCAGGAGGCTTCCACCACCTCCCTGGGCAACCTGTGCCAGGCTCTCACCACCCTCATGGGCAACAACTTCTTCCTCACAGCCAAGCTCAATCTCCCCACTTCTAGCTTTGCTCCACCCCCCCCAGTCCTATCCCTCCCTGACACCCTCAAAAGTCCCTCCCCAGCTTTGTTGGAGCCCCCTGCAGATCCTGGAAGGCCACCAGAAGGTCTCCTGGGAGCCTTCTCCTCTCCAGCCTGCACAACCCCAACTCTCTCAGGCTGTCTGCAGAGCAGAGCAGCTCCAGCCCTCTGCTCCTCCTCATGGCCCTGCTCTGGACACCTTCCAGCCCCTCCAGAGCCTTCCTGGCACAGAGGCTCCAGAGCTGGCCCCAGAGCTGCAGCTGTGGTCTCAGCAGAGTGGAGCAGAGGGGCAGAATCCCCTCCCTGGCCCTGCTGGCCACACTTCTCTTGCTGCAGCCCAGGCTCTGCTTGGCTCTCTGGGCTGCAAGTGCTCCCTGCTGGCTCCTGCTGAGCTTCTCCTCCCCCAGCACCCCCAAGGCCTTTTCTCCAGGGCTGCTCTCCAGCCAGTCCCTGCCCAGTTGTGTCCTGGGCTGCCTGGTGGCACAGGACCAGTCTCTGGCCTGAGTTGTTTTGCCATGTTTATTTATGGCAAGTGACTGTGGCCTCTAGGTCACACTGAGGAATTCTCTGTATCTTTAGCCTGTGCTAGCAAGAAGGAAACTCTGCCAGGGACTCCAGGAATTCCCAGGAGGCAGCATGGCAGGACCACATGTTTGTACTGCTCTGCACAGCTGGAGAAGGCCAAATTTAGCCTTGCCTGCATGTCGTGGAGGATCCATAAAGCTGGAAAACAGAGCAATGGCAGGAGCCAGCAGAGCTTTCCTTGGTGTGTCTGCAGTGGGAGGCCAGGAGCCTGGCTGCAGAGCTGCTTTTCCCCCTGCTGACACAACCTGCAGCTCTGTTCTCCTCATCCCAAAACATAGTATCAATAGTATCACAGTATCAGTCAGGCTTGGGAGGGACCACAAGGATCATCTAGTTCCAACCCCCCTGCCATGGGCAGGGACACCCCACACTACATCAGCCTGGCCAGAGCCTCATCCAGCCTGGGCTTAAACACCTCCAGGGACAGGGCCCCAACCACCTCCCTGGACAACCCATTCCAGGGCTTCACCACTCTCATGGGGAAGAACTTCCTCCTCACCTCCAGCCTGAATCTCCCCACCTCCAGCTTCATTCCATTCCCCCTAGTCCTGTCACTCCCTGAGATCCTGAGCAGTCCTTCCCCAGCCTTCCTGGAGCCCCCTTCAGATCCTGGAAGGCCACAATGAGGTCACCTGGGAGCCTTCTCTTCTGCAGACTGAACAGCCCCAACTCCTTCAGCCTGTCCTCATAGGAGAGGTGCTCCAGCCCTCTGCTCACCCTCCTGGCCCTTCTCTGGACACCTTCCAGCACCTCCACATCCCTCTTGCAATAGGGGCTCCAGAACTGGAGGCAGGACTCCAGGTGGGGTCTCACCAGAGCTGAGCAGAGGGGGAGGATCACCTCCCTCGACCTGCTGGCCACACTTCTCCTGGTGCAGCCCAGGCTCTGGTTGGCTTTCTGGGCTGCAAGTGCACACTGAGAGCTCATGAGAGCAGAAGCCTCCTAGAAGGTGTCTGTGACAGGGAGAGCTTGAGCTGTGCCTCCTGTGCTGGAAACCCTGCTCCCGAGCGCGGCTGCAGAGCAGCTTCGCAGCTGCACCCTGGGGACTCTGCTCCACGGCCCTCAGCCTGGCCGCGGGAGGGGCCCTGTGCCCCCTGCACTCCCTGTGCCCCCTGCACTCCCTGTGCCCCCTGTGCCCCCTGTGCCCCCTGTGCTCCCCGCACCCCCTGCGCTCCCTTCGCCACCTGTGCCCCCTGTGCCCCCTGTGCTCCCCGCACCCCCTGCACTCCCTGTGCCCCCTGTGCCCCCGTGCCCCCGTGCCCCCCGCGCCCCCTGTGCTCCCTGTGCTCCCTGCGCTCCCTGCACCGAGCGTCCAGCAGTGGCTCCCCACCCAGCACCTGGGGCAGGCAGGCAGGGAGGGAGGCAGGCAGGCAGGGAGGCAGGCAGGCAGGGAGGCAGGGAGGGAGGCAGGGAGGCAGGGAGGCAGGCAGGGAGGCAGGCAGGCAGGGAGGCAGGGAGGGAGGCAGGCAGGCAGGGAGGCAGGGAGGGAGGCAGGGAGGCAGGGAGGCAGGCAGGGAGGCAGGCAGGCAGGGAGGCAGGGAGGGAGGCAGGCAGGCAGGGAGGCAGGGAGGGAGGCAGGGAGGCAGGGAGGCAGGGAGGCAGGGAGGCAGGCAGGCAGGGAGGCAGGGAGGGAGGCAGGGAGGCAGGGAGGCAGGGAGGCAGGGAGGGAGGCAGGGAGGCAGGGAGGCAGGCAGGCAGGGAGGCAGGCAGGCAGGCAGGGAGGCAGGCAGGGAGGCAGGGAAGCAGGGAGGCAGGCAGGCAGGGAGGCAGGCAGGCAGGGAGGCAGGGAGGCAGGCAGGCAGGGAGGCAGGGAGGCAGGGAGGCAGGCAGGCAGGGAGGCAGGCAGGCAGGGAGGCAGGGAGGCAGGCAGGCAGGGAGGCAGGGAGGCAGGGAGGCAGGCAGGCAGGGAGGCAGGGAGGCAGGGAGGCAGGCAGGGAGGCAGGCAGGGAGGCAGGGAGGCAGGGAGGCAGGGAGGCAGGCAGGGAGGCAGGGAGGCAGGCAGGGAGGGAGGCAGGGAGGGAGGGAGGCAGGGAGGGAGGCAGGGAGGCAGGCAGGGAGGCAGGCAGGGAGATGTGCTGCCCTCTGCCCTGCTCACAGGCTCCCAGCTGGGCTGCTGCTGGCCTGAAGCAGCTGGGGTTGGCTCCCTGCCGCTGTCCTGGCTGCTGCGTTTCTGCCAGGAGCCCTCTGTGGAGGGAGGGCTGCTCAGGATGGGCCCTGCTGGCGCCCTTGCAGGGCACAGGGGTGCCCCAGCCTGCTGCTGGGAGTCCTGGGCTCTGCAGCCCCTGATGGCTTTCTCTGGCTGAGGATCTACCCTGCAGCCGGCCTCAGGAGCTGTGAGCGGAGGAAAGTGAGTCTGGGAGAGGAGAGTTTGGTGTTGGCTGGTGCTGGTGCCTGCCCTGCTGGTGCTGGTGCCTGCCCTGCTGGTGCTGGGGGCTGCCCTGCTGGTGCTGGTGCCTGCCCTGCTGGTGCTGGGGGCTGCCCTGCTGGTGCTGGTGCCTGCCCTGCTGGTGCTGGGAGCTGCCCTGCTGGTGCTGGGGGCTGCCCTGCTGGTGCTGGGAGCTGCCCTGCTGGTGCTGGGAGCTGCCCTGCTGGTGCTGGGGGCTGCCTGCTGGTGCTGGGAGCTGCCTGCTGGTGCTGGGGGCTGCCCTGCTGGTGCTGGGGGCTGCCCTGCTGGTGCTGGGGGCTGCCTGCTGGTGCTGGGGGCTGCCTGCTGGTGCTGGTTCCTGCCCTGCTGGTGCTGGGAGCTGCCCTGCTGGTGCTGGTTCCTGCCCTGCTGGTGCTGGGGGCTGCCCTGCTGGTGCTGGTTCCTGCCCTGCTGGTGCTGGGGGCTGCCTGCTGGTGCTGGAGAAGGCAGCTGTGCAGAGGTGTGCAGGCAGGAGGGGAAGCACTTCCCCTTTACAGTGCTCCAGCCCAGCTCTGGAGCAGATCCCTGCTGCACACCTTCACTCTGCACCCTGATCCTTAACTCCCATCTCAGGTGCTGCTGCTGAGCTGCAGGCTGCTGCTGGTCCCATCTGCAGCCGGTGGAACTCCTGCAGCTGCAGGGTTGCAGCAGGTGGCTGTGGGATGGATGTGCAAGCAGGTGGCTGTGGGATGGATGTGCAGGCAGCTGAGCGTGGCACAGGACCTGGCTGGAGGAGCAAGGCCTGCTGGGGCTCTGCCTCCTTCAGCTGGGGGCTGGAAGGGTTGAAGATATCTTTCAGCCTGAAGGATGCAAAGCACTGAGCTGGCTCTGGGCAGCTGCTGAAGCTGGACCTGTCTAGTAACCCCCAGCCCCCCAGGAAGGTCTCTGGGCACTGTGGCCTCCCCTCAGAGCCTGGCTTCCAGGGCAGCACCCTGCAGCTCTGGGGAGGGCAGGACTCTGCACTTCTTTCTTCCTCTCCCATGAATCATTTTCAGACAGGTTCTCATTATCTTCTGTGTGCTTCTCAGACTCCACTTTTCTTTTCATTGCTTTCCCTCTTTCTCCATCACTTCCTTCTCACCCTCTAAGCTTCCTACTCAGCAAGGCCTTTGACACCGTGCCCCACAGCAAGCTCCTGGGCAAGCTGTCAGCCCCTGGCTGGGACAGCAGCTCTCTGAGCTGGGTTAGGAACTGGCTGGAGGCTGAGCCCAGAGAGTGGTGGTGAATGGTGCCACAGCCAGCTGGCAGCCAGGCACCAGTGCTGTGCCCCAGGGATCAGTGCTGGGCCCCAGCCTGTTCAATATCTTTACTGATGATCTGGAGGAGGGGATGGAGTCCATCAGCAGTAAGTTTGCAGATGACAGCAAGCTGGGGGCAGGAGTTGATCTGTTAGAGGGTAGGAGAGCTCTGCAGAGGGACCTGGACAGGCTGGAGAGATGGGCAGAGGCCAAGGGCAGGAGATTGAACACATCCAAGTGCCAGGTGCTGCACATTGGCCACAGCAACCCCAGGCAGTGCTACAGGCTGGGGTCAGAGTGGCTGAGAGCAGCCAGGCAGAGAGGGACCTGGGGGTGCTGGTGGACAGCAGCTGAACATGAGCCTGCAGTGTGCCCAGGTGGCCAAGAAGGCCAATGGCATCCTGGCCTGCATCAGGAAGAGTGTGGCCAGCAGGAGCAGGGAGCTCATCCTGCCCTGTGCTCAGCACTGCTGAGGCCACACCTTGAGTCCTGTGTCCAGCTCTGGGCTCCTCAGGTCAGGAAAGATGTTGAGCTGCTGGAAGGTGTCCAGAGAAGGGCAAGAAAGCTGGGGAGGGGTCTGGAGCACAGCCCTGTGAGGAGAGGCTGAGGGAGCTGGGGTTGCTTAGCCTGGAGAAGAGGAGGCTCAGGGCAGACCTTCTTGCTCTCTGCAACTCCCTGCAGGGAGGTTGTAGCCAGGTGGGGGTTGGTCTCTTCTCCCAAGCAGCCAGCACCAGAACAAGAGGACACAGTCTCAGGCTATGCCAGGGGAGGTTTAGGCTGGAGGTTAGGAGGAAGTTCTACACAGAGAGAGTGATTGCCCATTGGGATGTGCTGCCCAGGGAGGTGATGGAGTCACCATCACTGCAGATGTTCAGGAGGAGACTTGACAGGGTGCTTGGTGCCATGGGTTAGTTGATTAGGTGGTGTTGGATGATGGGTTGGACACAATGATCTTGAAGGTCTCTTCCAACCTGGTCTATTCTATTCTATGTATTCTATGGATGAGGCCCAGGACTTGGAGCCATGGTTTAGTTGTCAGGAGGTGTTGAGTGACAGGTTGGACTTGATGATCTCTGAGGTCTTTCCCAACCTCATTGGTTCTGTGGTCCTGCTTTGCAGGAGAGCTGCTGTGGCAGCACTGCAGACATCCTGGGGGCTGCACTGTGCTGGGGTGGATCTGAAGCTGCATTCCAGAGGCAGTGCAGGAAGCAGCTCCCTGCTGTGGGTGGGCACTCAGTCGTTGTGAAAGCAGTGGCTCTGGGAGCTGCACGATGAAGAGAGGGACAGAGCAGCAGGAATTGAGATGTTTTTCTCCTGTTTGAGTGTATTTGTGGTGTCTGCTGGAGCTGGTGAGCAAAATAAAGACAGATGGCAGCGGATTGCTTCCAAGGCGCTTCCCCGCAGCGTGCAGCTCCTCTGACTTCTCCCAGCACTTGGTGCAAATGCTTTGCTGGGGTACAGCTCCCCTGCCACTGCTCTCCATGCCCTGCCCAGGGAATTCAGTGGGAGCCTGAGCAGGTTATGTGTGCAACATGGGGATTTGTGTGCAAAACAGAAGTGAAACCCAGGGAAGGAAGAGCTGCCGGTGACTAACGGCCAGGCCCTGCTGCTGCCACAAGGAAGAGGCCAACTCCTTCTCCTTTACAGGTCCTGAGAGATCAGAACAGCACCAGAAGAGAGCTCTCCACAGCTGGGTTTTAGTCTGGTGCCCTTCAAAGTCTGACAGTGACATCAAGGTGGCTCAATGGCCAGATGGAGATAGGGGACAAGTGGTGTGCCTCAAAGGTCTGTCCTGGGACCAGGGCTGTTCAACATCTTCATCACTGACACAGAGACTGGGGCACCCTCAGCAGTGTGCAGATGGCACCAAGCTGAGTGGTGCTGTTGATCAGACTGAAGGATGGGATGGGAGCCATCCAGAGGCACCTGGGCAGGCTGCAGAGGAGGCTGAGGAGAACCTCAGGAGGTTCAATAAGGCAAAGGGCAAGGTCCTGCCCCTGGGTCAGAGCAACCCTCAGTCCCAACCCAGGCTGGGGGTGGAGAGATTGAGAGCAGCCCTGCAGGGAAGGCCTTGGGGGTGCTGGGGGGGGAGAAGCTGGGCAGGAGCCAGCACTGGGCACTGGCAGCACAGAAGGCCAAGGGCAGCCTGGGCTGCATCCAAAGCAGTGTGGCCAGAGCTGGAGAGAGGATCCTGCCCCTCTGCTCTGCTCTGGGGAGGCCTCACCTGCAGGGCTGGGGCCAGCTGTGGAGCCTAAACACAAGAGAGACCTGGAGCTGCTGGAGAGGGTCCAGAGGAGGCCTCCAAGATGTTCAGAGGGCTGCAGAACCTCTGCTATGGGGAGAGGCTGAAGGACTTGGGACTTTTCAGCCTTGATAGAAGACTCCAGGGAGACCTCTGAGCTGCATTTCAATACCTGCAAGGCAGCTGCAGGCAGCTGGGGAGGGACTGTTCAGAAGGGGCTGTGGGGATAGGCCAAGGGACAAGGGTTTGAAAGTGGAGCAGGGCAGAGGTAGGTTGGCCATCAGGAGGAAGCTCTGCAGAGGGAGGGTGGTGAGACACTGGCACAGGCTGCCCAGGGAGGTGCTTGAGGCTCCATGCCTGGAGCCATCCAAGCTCAGCCTGGCTGTGTCCCTGTGCAGCCTGCTCTGGCTGGAGCTGTCCCTGCTGCCTGCAGGGCTTGGATAAGATGATCTCTGAGGGTCCCTTCCAAGCTAGTGCAATGAGTGAAGTGATTCACAGTGCTGTTGCCACCAGGCAGAGCAAGATCCTGGCTAATGATGCAAGCACTGAGCAGCCAGAGCAGGCACCTGCCACGTTCTGCCTGTGCATCCCCAGCAGCTCAGGTGTTTGCCATCATTTCCTTTCTGTGTGTGCATGGCCAGCAGGCATCCAATGAGTGCTTCCAACTCTGTGTAGGTTATGACAGCAAAAGAACAGAGGAGGAGAGGGAAGGCTTTGCAGGGATTTAATTGTTGCCTTGTCTGATGAGTCAGGTGTTCCTGAAGCTCCTGCCCTAGATAAATACCATCCTTACTGTTCCAGTGGCACTGGAATATTTATATTATCTCAGGAGCTCATCTCTTCCTTTAAAGGAGCACTCGAGATACCAAGAATGACACCACCCAGGCAGCAGCTTCTCCTGTTCCTTTGCCACACTGCAAAGGTGCTCTGAGTGTGTCCTGCAGGGCTGGGGAGGTTCTGCTGCCCCTCTGCTCTGCCCTGCTGAGACCACAGCTGCAATCCTGTGCCCAGTGCTGGGCTCCCCAGTTCCAGAGAGACAGAGACCTGCTGCAGAGAGTCCAAGGGAGAGCCAGGAGGATGCAGAGGGGACTTGAGCATCTGCCCTGTGAAGAGAGACTGAGAGCCCTGGGACTGTTTAGTCTGGAGAGGAGAAGGCTGAGAGGGATCTGATCACTGCCTATCAAGAGCTGAGGGCTGGGGGTAAAGGAGGGGCCAGGCTCTTTGCAGTGGTTTCCTGTGATGGGATAAGGGGCAGTGGACACAAACTGCAACCCAGGAGGCTCCACCTCAACATGAGAAGAAACTTCTTTGGTGTGAGGATGCTGAGCCCTGGAGCAGGCTGTCCAGAGAGGTTGTGGAGTCTCCTTTTGAGCCTTTCAAAGGCAATCTGGCTGTGTTCTGTGTGCCCTGCCCTGGGTGACCCTGCTCTGGCAGGAGGCTTGGACTTGATGATCTCTGGAGGTCCCTTCCAACCCCTAGCATCCTGTGCTTATCTTGGGGCTGTCTCTATGGACAAGATGCTAAACTCCATGTACACTGCTGGGAATTGTGTGCTCAAGGCTGTACAGCAAAGCATGCAGGAGCACCACACAGGATCCCCTGTGCTGCAGGTCATTATCTCTTGAGACAGCTGCACAGAGTTTGCATAGCTGCTCAACTAGTTTGGTTCTTCTGTTCTGTGGAAAGCTTTGGTGCTGTTGTTTCTATAGCTCTGAGGCAATATAAGCCTTGAATACAGCAGACTAAGCTTGTTTGCCCTTGCTGCTGAGCATCCTGACAGTGGCTGCAGCATGGATGTGTTCTGCTGTGCTCCCTCGCAGGCTAAGTTTAGCATCAGGTGATAGGAGGAGAGGAAATGGCTTGGAATTGTGCCAGGGGAGGGTTAGGCTGGAGATTGGGAAAGTTTCTCTGCTGCAAGAATGGTCAGGGCCTGGCAGAGGCTGCCCAGGGAGGTGGTGGAGTCCCCATGCCTGGAGGTGTTCCAGAAATGTGTGGAGATGGCACTGGGGGCCATGGTTTGGTGGCCATGGTGGGGTTGGGTCTGTTCTCAGACTGACAGAGCAGTTTGGGTTGGAAGGCACCGTAGAGATCATCCTGTTCCAAAGCCCCAGCATGGGCAGGGATGCCTCCCACCAGCCCAGGCTGCTGGTTGGACTTGCTGATCTTAGAGGTCTTTTCCAACCAAACAGTTCTATGATTCTAACTCTTCATCCACCCCCACTGCCCATGCTGGGTGGGCAGAGTGAGGAGGGGATGGGCTTAGTTTGGCACTGCTCTGCTTCTCTCCTTGCTCTGCCTCCTTCACTGCTGGAGGATGCTGCACTGTCTGCTGCTGAGTGCCAGCCCCGGAGGGAGGAACACCCCCGGGGTGTGAGCTGTCCCAGGACTGCCCTGCTAGGGCTGCTGAAGACCAGGAGCACTGCCCTGGGCCCTTCATAAAGCTGTGAGTGAGGTGTTCCAGGAGATCACTTCTCCTGCAGCAGCACTGCCTGCCTGTGCTGACAGCCCTCTGCAGCTGCCCTAACCCTGGCATGGCCACCATCCTCCCACTGCCTCTGCCACCCCTGCAGGGCTCTGAGTGTGCCTGGGGTTTCCACAGCAGCTTCCCAGCTTCTGGGCTGGCTTTTGCACCTCCCACAGTCACAGCCTGTCCAGAGCCCCAGCAGTGCTCAGCCCACTCTGAACCCAAGGCAGCTGTGGGGCAGTGGTCAGGAAGCTCCATGGCAGGCAGCTGCAGGGTCCTGGTGCTTCCACTGATGGTGAATCCTGCCCCTCTTGCCTTTCAGCAGGGCTCCTTAGCTGACACGGGTGGTGGATTCAGGTCCCCCTGCAGCAGTGTAGCAGCAGGAGTGGAGTAAGACCGTGCAGACCTGCCCAAGGAGTGGCATGGCTGTGCCTTGAGTGGCCAGGGCAGGAGTGCTGGCTGCAGCCTCTCAGCCTAGCTCAAGCCAATGCTTTTGCTGCTCCTGAAGGCTCTGTGGCTGTGATTCCCACTCTGCACCAAGCACATATGTGCAGTTTCTTTCCCCTCCCCAGTTCTGTGTGGTTTCTTTTTGCAGAGGTGTGATTCTGCCTTGAAGAGTTTGGCATTTAGGCCACCCAGATTTCCTGCCTCCCAGTTAGCACCACAGCCGTTCAGGGAAGTGTTTGCTCCCTAGACACCATAGCCCCAGAGGAAAAGCACAGCAGAAGCAGTGAGGTCATGAAGAGAGTGCTAAAAATGCAGGGCAGCTCTAGCCTGGAGGTGGTGAGAGAACCAGGAGGGCTTTGGTGGAAGGGAACTTGAGAGAGGCCAAAAAAAGTGGAGGGCTTGTGCATATGCATGGCTGTGTGGGGAAGGCAGGAGGGAGGACACTGCTTCTTGGAGACAAAGGCAGCCAGCAGGATTGTTAAGAGCAAAGGGGAGAGGCTTGCTCAGGCTCCAGCAGCTGGTTGGGCTTCCAGTGAGTAGGTGCTGACAGTCCCAGAGGGAGAAATAAGTCACCTGAAGAAGTGGACTGCAGGCAGGAGCTGCACCAGCCTGGAGCAGGCTGCTCCTGACCAGCTCAGCCCCACAGCACTGAGGGATGCTGGAAGCTGAGGGATGCAGGAAGCTGAGGGATGCTGGAAGCTGAGGGATGAAGGAAGCTGAGGGATGCTGGAAGCTGAGGGATGCAGGAAGCTGAGGGATTCTGGAAGCTGAGGGATGCTGGAAGCTGAGGGATGAAGGAAGCTGAGGGATGCTGGAAGCTGAGGGATGAAGGAAGCTGAGGGATGAAGGAAGCTGAGGGATGCTGGAAGCTGAGGGATGCTGGAAGCTGAGGGATGAAGGAAGCTGAGGGATGAAGGAAGCTGAGGGATGCTGGGAGCTGAGGGATGAAGGAAGCTGAGGGATGCAGGAAGCTGAGGGATGCTGGAAGCTGAGGGATGAAGGAAGCTGAGGGATGAAGGAAGCTGAGAGTGGAGCTCTCACCAAAACCTGCTGCCAGGTGCTCTGTGAGGTCAGGCAGGAGGGGACCTTCTAGGGAACCTACATGAGTGGCACTTCTGCCTTCACCTTTATCCCTCTGGAATGAGGTTTGGCTGGAGCACCTCTGCTATGCAGAGAGGCTGAGAGAGTTGGGCTTGTGCAGCCTGGAGCAGAGGAGGCTCTGGGAAGACCTTCACAGTATCACAGTATAACCAAGGTTGGAAGAGACCTCGAGGATCATCAAGTCCAACCTGTCACCACAGACCTCATCTTGTTGAGGCCTTGCAGTGCCTAAAGGGAGCCACCTACATGGCAGCTGTGAGGGCTTGTGGAATTGCTGCACCTTCTCATACAGCCACTGCAAAGCAGCTTCTGGCTGGCTAGAGCCCTGTGTCTGAGAGACAGACTGCAGAGGAGGAAGAGATTCTTCCAGTGAGGCTGGGGAGACTCTGGCACAGGCTGCCCAGGGAGGCTGTGGCTGCCTCCTGCCTGGAGGTGATGAAGGCCAGGCTGGATGAGGCCTTGAGCAGCCTGTGCTGGTGGGAGGGGTCCCTGCCCATGGCAGGGGGCTGGAACTGGATGAGCTTTAAGGTCCCTTCCACCCCAACCCATTCTGTGACTATGGTTCTGTGATCTGGGGGTAGCAGTTCAGGGTGAGGACAGTCCAGCAGCCCTGCCCATCTGGGTGTAGGGAAAGCCCCCTGAGACCACCCTGGGGCAGGGACTGCCAGAAGTATCAGCTCCACTTCTGCTAATGTGGAGGTGAACCTGGATGCTGGTTCCACAGGTCAAGCCTCAGGGGAGGCCAGCAGGGAAAAGTCACCAGTGACTGAGGAGTCTAAGAGACAGCCTTTGGCCACCAGGTGGGCTTGGCGTCTCCAGGTGCATTTTAGAGGGCAGAGCTGTGTTTGGGGCAATAAGAAGTCTTCTCTGGGGTTGTTACTGCCTGAAGGCTCTGCAGCAGGGCTGCTTTGGTGGCTGTCCACAGGATCTCTCTTGAGAGTTACATGTCTGCAAGCAGATCCTGCCCAGTCCATCCCTGTCCAACCTCACCTGGCTCCAGGGATGGAGCCTCAACCACCTCCCTGGGCAGCCTGCTGCAGTGTTCCAGCAGCCTCCTGGGGCAGAACTTGTTCCTCACATCCAATCTCAATCTGCTCTGCTCTCATCTCAAACCATTGCCCATGGGGCTGTCCCTGCAGGCCTTTGGGAACAGTCCCTCTGCAGCCTTCTTGGAGTCCCTGCAGGTCCTGGCAGGCTGCTCTGAGGTCTGCCTGGAGCCTTCTCTTCTCCAGGCTGAACACCCCCAGCTCCCTCAGCCTGTCCTCAGCTCCATATATAGGAGAGAGCCTATTAAGGGATGTCCCTGGAGGTGTTCCAGGAGCCTGGGGCCAGGGCACTTGTGGCCATGGTTTAGTGGCCCTGGTGGTGTGGGGTTGATGGTTGGGCTGGCTGATCCCAGAGGGCTTTTCCAAGGCAGACAGCTCTGTGGTTGTGTCATGTGCTAGAGAGCCTGCAGGCATCTGCAATCCCTGGGGGAGAAACACAACCTGGTTTGTACCTCAGGGAACCTTTCCAATTACTCAGTTATGTGAGCTGAGCCAAGCTGTAGGAATCACAGAACCATAGAATGATCCAGGCCAGAAGGGGCCTCTGATGGTCACCCAGCCCAACCCCCTGCACTCAGCAGGGACATCCTCCACTGGAGCAGGTTGCCCAGAGCCCTCTCCAGCCTCACCTGGAACCTCTCCAGGGATGGAGCCTCAACCACCTCCCTGGGCAGCCTGCTGCAGTGTTCCACCATCCCCATAATGAGAAACTTCTTCCTCATATCTTATCTAAGTCTCCTCTACCCTAATTTGAAGCCATTGCCCTGCAGGCCTTTGGGAACAGTCCCTCTGCAGCCTTCTTGGAGCCCCTGCAGGTACTGGCAGGCTGCTCTGAGGTCTGCCTGGAGCCTCCACTTCTGCAGACTGAACACCCCCAGCTCCCTCTCAGAGCTGTTTTCAGCAAAAGTTCACATTTCAGAAGCTGCTTCCTTGTGTAGGTCCAAATCTGAACTGGGACAGGCAGCAAAGCCTTTTTGTGGAAGTGCTTTACACAAATAGTGCTCTGTGTCTGGCCCAGCTCTGTGTAACAGCTCCTGGGAGCCAAAAATGAGTGAGGGTGGCACTGCAGGAGCTGACTTGATGTGTGGGATCACATTTTTATTTAGCAGAGAAAAAAAACCCCCAAGCACCTAGGATCACATGGATGCAGAGACTGGATGTGCTCCCCCCCAGCTCTCCCTGCCAGCTTGGGCTGAATTTAGCACAGTGCTACAAGGATCCCTCTCTGGCTTCTTTGGGTTTGCTTTTTTGTTGGTTTTCTTATTTTAATAGCTCAGACTTGGCTGCCTGGAATTAAAGTTGGGGGCAGGAGTTGATCTGTTAGAGGGTAGGAGAGGCTCTGCAGGGGGACCTTGCCAGGCTGGGCAGATGGGCAGAGGCCAAGGGCAGGAGATTGAACACATCCAAGTGCCAGGAGCTGCACATTGGCCACAACAACCCCAGGCAGAGCTACAGGCTGGGGTCAGAGTGGCTGAGAGCAGCCAGGCAGAGAGGGACCTGGGGGTGCTGCTGGACAGCAGCTGAACATGAGGCTGCAGTGTGCCCAGGCAGCCAAGAGGGCCAATGGCCTCCTGGCCTGCATCAGGAACAGTGTGGCCAGCAGGAGCAGGGAGGTCATTGTGCCCTGTGCTCAGCACTGCTGAGGCCACACCTTGAGTCCTGTGTCCAGTTCTGGGCTCCTCAGGTCAGGAAAGAGGTTGAGGTGCTGGAAGGTGTCCAGAGAAGGGCAACAAAGCTGGGGAGGGGTCTGGAGCACAGCCCTGTGAGGAGAGGCTGAGGGAGCTGGGGTTGCTTAGCCTGGAGAAGAGGAGGCTCAGGGGAGACCTTCTTGCTCTCTCCAACTCCCTGAAGGGAGGTTGGAGCCAGGTGGGGGTTGGTCTCTTCTGCCAGGCAGCCAGCACCAGAACAAGAGGACACAGTCTGAAGCTGTGCCAGGGGAGGTTTGGGCTGGATGTGAGGAAGAAATTCTTCTCAGCAAGAGAGATTGGCCATTGGGATGTGCTGCCTGGGGAGGTGATGGAGTCCCCATCCCTGGAGGTGTTCAAGAGGGGATTGGAGGTGGCACTTGGAGCCATGGTTTAGCTGTCAGGAGGTGTTGGGTGGCAGGTTGGACTTGATGAGCTCTGAGGTCTTTTCCAACCTTATTGATTCTATGATTGTATGATTTGTCAGGTGGCATGGAAGTGACCAAGGATGCCTCTTTATTTATTTATATATCCTTCAGCAAAAGGAAACTTTGAATGGTGATGGCAGCCCCAAGCTGTGTGGGGGGGGTTGGGTTATTTGGGGTTTGGGGTGTTTGTTCAGCTGGTTGATGCTTGCAGGGGTAGGAGACAGCTGAGTGTTTGCTTTCCTGCTTTCCACGGGGAGCTAAGCAGTTGCTGAGCCCCAGATCATCTCCAGCAGCTGCTCTGAGTTCCCAGCCTGAGCACAGCGTTTGTGCCTTGTCACAGTGTGCTGTGGAGCACTCACACTGCCCCTGTGCCTGCCAGCTCTTGGCTTCTCTTTCTTCTGGATGGGTTCATTGCCCACAGCAACTGATTGTTTCTAAGAGCCATGGATCTTAGGAAGGAATTGTGCCCTGGAGGGTGGCAAGGCTCTGGAATGGATTGCCCAGGGAGGTCGTGGATGCCCCCTCCAGGGAGGTGTTGAAGGCCAGGCTGGATGAGGCCTTGAGCAGCCTGTGCTGGTGGGAGGGGTCCCTGCCCATGGCAGGGGGCTGGAGCTGGATGAGCTCTGAGGTCTTTCCCAGCCCAGGCTGTTCTGTGCCTCTCTGAGCAGTGTGTTCCAAGTTCTGCTGGAGAGGAGCTGTTGCTTGCTTGGGAACTCAGAGCCCCTGTGGGGATTTGTAAGGAGGGTCAGTGCCCAGGGCCGGTCCTGGCTTTCCCTGGATTTACTGAGGGGTTTCCTTTCATACATTCACAGAGGGGGTTGGGTTGGAAGGGACCTCAAAGCTCATCCAGCTCCAGCCCCTGCCATGGGCAGGGACCCCTCCCACCAGCACAGGCTGCTCAAGGCCTCATCCAGCCTGGCCTTCAACACCTCCAGGCAGGAGGCAGCCACAGCCTCCCTGGGCAGCCTGTGCCAGAGTCTCCCCAGCCTCACTCTCAACAATTTCTTCCTCATCTCCACTCTCAGTCTCTCCTCTCCCAGCTCAAAGCCACTGCCCCTTGTCCTGTCAAAACTCCCTCCCCAGCTCTCCTGTAGTTCCCTCAAAGGCTGCTCTGAGCTCTCCCTGGAGCTTCTCTTCTCCAGGCTGCACAGCCCCAACTCTCCCAGCCTGGCCCCACAGGGGAGGTTCTGCAGCCCTCTGATCATCTTCATGGCCTTCTCAGGACCTGTTCCAACCATTCCAGGTCCTTCTTGTGCTGTTGGCCCCAGAACTGTAGGCAGTGCTGCAGGTGGGGTCAGAGCAGAGCAGAGGGGCAGAATCCAGCCCCCTCCTGTGGGTCCCTGCCATGGATTCTGTGTCTTCACGCAGGCATCCCCTGTCCTGTGCTGCTGTGTCTGGGGGAGCTGTCTGCTGAGGCAGGGTCCTTGCCTGGAGACAGACTGGGCAAAGATTAAGATTGGTTTGGAGATTGTTTGGGGGGGAGGGAGATGGCACCCTGGTGTTGCACTGCCTTCATCATCTTTGTGGCTCTGGGCTGGACTCTCTCCTGCAGTTCCCTGAGCTCCTTCCTGAGCTGAGGAGCCCAGAACTGGACACAGTATTCCAGATGTGGTCTCAGCAGGGCAGAGCAGGCAGGCAAAGTGCCTTTATAGCTCTGTTCAGTTGGCAGCCATCAAACCCTGACCATGTCCTCATGGAGGAGTGCAAAATGGAATCAGAGAAGATGAGTTATGGGAAGGTAATTATCTCACCAGCTGCCCTTGCTCCAGACTCTTCCCATGGTACCCTGCCCACCTGGAGCACACCATGAGAGCACACACAGCTTGCCCAGGGGGCTTGGGTGAGCCTCCTGATCCAGGAGGTGCCACCTCCATGCCAGTCCATCCTCGGGCAGACAGGGAGGGTTTGCCTTGCCTTAATCTTCGCTGTACCTCTGGCTGCTCGAAAGCCTCTGCAATGAAGATAAAAGTGTGACCGTCCCAGAGCCTTGTGGTGCCAAGGAGGAAAGTCAGGGGCAGCTGTGAACACAGGAGAGATCAGGAAATCTTTGGCTGGCTTGCCTGGAGAATTAGGACAGCCACCAAAGCAGCTGGTGAGTGTCAGCAGCTCACCTTTGCCAGCAGCTTCCAGTCTGTGGTGCAGGCTGCCCAGGGCCTGGGGCTTTCAGCCCGTTTGTGATGAGATCGGCTGGCAGTCCATCAGGTGTGCAGGACAGCATTGCTGGCAGGTGCCCAGCAGCTGGAGGGTGCTGGGTGAAAGGTCTGAGTGTTCAACACAACTCCTTGCAGAGGCCCCTCAGTTAATTCAGTTGCTCACCAAGGGGTGCAGGTTGTGCCGTCGCAGTGAGAAACAGACCTCAGATTCCTCTGAGGAGCAGAGTAACTCTTGCTGCTCCTGCTGCACCCAAAAGCAGGGCAGAGCTGGAGCTGGGGCAGTGCTGCTGCCTGGTCCGGCTGCCTTGGCTGCTCTGTGAGCACCTGAGGGTGCTGAAGCAGAGCTGGGGTGTGTGCCCAAGCAGCAGTGTCAGAGTTAAGTGAATGAACCAAAAGCAACTGCAGACAATGAGAACTCTTCTGCTTAATGCCCTGAGAGGTCTGCTGGCTTCCAGGAACACCACAGGGACCTTAGTCTGATCTATTGATCACTGCAATTAAACCCAGATGCTTTCCTCTATGCCTCCTTCTCACAAGGCCTTTTGATGTGGTCTCTCCCCTGTAACCTCACTCATCTGAAAGTTATTTTCCCCTGCACAGAATCAGAGCATGCCAGGGGCTGGAAGGGATCCTCAGAGATCACTCGGGCCAAGGCCCTGCCAGAGCAGGGTCAGCCAGGGCAGGGCACTCAGAACACATCCAGCTGGGGCTGGAAAGGCTCCAGAGCAGGAGACTCCACAACCTCTCTGGGCAGCCTGCTCCAGGGCTCAGCAGCCTCACACTCAAGAAGTTGCTCCTCATGGTCAGAGCTTCCTCTGTTCAACTTTGTGCCCACTGCCTCCTGTCCTGTCCCAGGGCACCACTGAGCAGAGCCTGGCCCCAGCTCCCTGACCCCCAGCCCTCAGCTATCTCTAAGCATTGATCAGATCCCCCTCAGCCTCCTCTTGCCCAGGCTAAGCAGCCCCAGCTCTCTCAGCCTCTCCCTGTGGTTTTTTCCCCCTTACTGCTGCAGCACACTTTGCAGGAGGGACTTTTCCTTGAGCTGATAAAAGCTTTCTCTGTGATCCTGGTGTTGTTTTTTCTCTCAACAATAAGTTCTAGCTGCTGACCTTTATTGTCCAGCTCCATGGCTCTCAGCCTCCAAGGTTTGTCCTGGGGGATTTCTCAGCTCTGTGCAGTAAGCAGCCCAGCAGCAGGGACAATCTGCAGTGCAGCTGGGGTCCTGGAGGGCAAACGCTGGCCCTGCTGGGCTACACTTGGGGCTCCTTGTCCCAGTCCACTGCAGGAGCCAGTGCTGGGACTGCAAGTGTTGAAATAGCTTCCAGGGATGACTTCTTGGCAGTGGATGCTGTGCAGCTGGCAGTGTTGTAGGGGCAGTGCAGTAAGCTCACCCCCAGAAGCCCAGCAGTATTCATTCTCCCTTTGGTACCACAGCAACCAAAGGTGCAGAGCACCATCCCCTCACTGTCAGACCAAGCACCAGGAGGTGGTTCAGGCTCTGCAGGAGCTCCAGAGGCTGTGTCACTGGAGAGGCACTTTGCAAGCTAAAGGTTGTTAGAAATCTCTTCCTTCTGACAGACACAGGGGTGAGTGACAGCCTCAGGGCTCGTAGCTTATCCTCATTAGACACATGGTGAGGGTCTGGAACATCTGTGTGAGGAGGAGAGGCTGAGCCCTGGGGCTGTTCAGTCTGGAGAGGAGAAGGCTGAGAGGGATCTGAACAATGTCTGCAAATAGCTGAGGAGTGGGTGTCAAGAAGCAGGGCCCAGGCTCACAGGTGCCCAGTGACAGGACAAGGAGCAGAGGGCACAAACTGGAAGCCAGGAGGTTTCACCTCAACATCAGGAAAAACTTTGGTGGGAGGGTGCTGGAGCTCTGGGGCAGGCTGCCCAGAGAGGCTGTAGAGTCTCCTGCTCTGGAGATCTTCAAAACCCACCTGGATGTGTTCTGTGTGCCCTGCTATGAAGATGCTGAAGGGCCTGGAACATTGGTCTGATGAAGAAAGGCTGAGAGCCCTGGGGCTGGTTAGTCTGGAGAGAGGACTGCTGAGAGGGATCTGATCAATATCTATCAATACCTGCAGGGTGGCTGCCAGCCAAGCTCTTTCCAGCCATACTCTGTTGTAAGAGGAGGGACAATGGATGGAAACTCAGGCACAGGAAATTCCACTTCATCATGAGGAGAAACTTCTTTGGTGTGAGGGTGCTGAGCCCTGGAGCAGGCTGCCCAGAGAGGTTGTGGAGTCTCCTGCTCTGGAGCCTTTCCATCCCCCCTGGATGTGTTCTGTGTGCCCTGCCCTGGGTGACCCTGCTCTGGCAGGGGCTTGGGCTGGGTGACCTGTGGAGGTCCCTTCCAGCCCCTGGCATTCTGTGATTGTGTGCCCTTGGGAGTGTGTTTGTCACCTTGCAGGGGCTGGTGGTGCCTGCTGGTGTGCTGCCTCACCACAAGGATTTGTTTCTCCACACTTCAGGCATGCTCAAGTGCTGGGGGTTTGGGTTGAAATCCTTGCTAAAGCTGCCAGTTGTGCAGGCACTTGCAGGGGTGAGAGCTGTGTCAGCTCTGCCAGCCTGTTGTTAAGAAGGTGTCCTGCTGACAGCTGCACTGCACACCTGAATTTTTGTTTTAGGTACCTTGGAATCTGGATTTTAGCCTCTCAGTTTTGGCCACCAGGGAGCATGACCTAGAGATGCTCAGGGGTTTGGAGCAGCTCTGCTCTGGGTACAGGCTGAGGGAGCAATGACCTAAGTAAAGCACTGGCAGAGCTCCCACCCAGTGCTCTCCTTGACAGAAACATCACCTCCCACCAGCACAGGCTGCTCAAGGCCTCATCCAGCCTGGCCCTGAACACCCCCAGGCAGGACGCAGCCACAGCCTCCCTGGGCAGCCTGGGCCAGAGTCTCCCCAGCCTCACTGCAAACAATTCCTTCCCACTCTCCAGTCTGACTCTGCCCTCCTCAAGCTTCAGTCCATTCCCTTTCATCCTGCCACTCCCAGCCCTTCTCACAAGTCTCTCTCCAGCTCTCCTTCGCTACCTGGGAAGCTGCTCTGAGGTATCCCCAGAGCCCTCTGTCCTCCAAAGCTGAGCAGCTCCAACTCATGGCACAGTCCCAGCTACCAATACAGGCTGGGGGGGAGGTGTTAGAAGGCAGCCCTGTGGAAAACCATTTGGGGTTGCTGGTGGGGCAGAAGCTGGCCAGGAGCAGGCAGGGTGAGACTGCAGCACAGAAGGCAAATCCCAGCCTGGGCTGCATCCAGAGCAGCACTGCCAGAGCCCCAGAGAGGTGATTCTGCCTCTTTGCTCTGCTCTGCTGAGACCTCCCCTGCAGTGCTGTGTGCAGCTCTGGAGCCCTCAGCACAGGAAGGACCTGGAGCTGATGGAGAGGGTCCAGAGGAGAGCCATGAACATGCTGAAGGAGTTAGAGCAGCTCTGCTCTGGGGACAGGCTGAGGGAGCTGGGGGTGTTCAGCCTGGAGAAGAGAAGGCTCCAGGTAGACCTCAGAGCAGCCTGCCAGGACCTGCAGGGGCTCCAAGCAGGCTGCAGAGGGACTGCTCCCAAAGGCCTGCAGGGACAGCCCCAGGGGCAATGGTTTGAGATGAGAGCAGAGCAGATTGAGATTGGATGCGAGGAACAAGTTCTGCCCCAGGAGGCTGCTGGAACACTGCAGCAGGCTGCCCAGGGAGGTGGTTGAGGCTCCATGCCTGGAGCTATTGCAGGTGAGGCTGGAGAGGGCTCTGGGTGACCTGCTCCAGTGGAGGATGTCCCTGCTGGGTGCAGGGGGTTGGACTGGATGAGCTCTGGAGGTCTTTTCCATCCCAAACCATTCTGTGAGTCTGTGCAGTATGCAGAGGGAAAGCTCCAGCTGAACCTGCTCAGCTGGGCTTTAGCTCTCAAGCTTTTCTCTCTCTGCACAGGAAAGTTTTTGCTTGACCTAAGGGAAGGAAAAAAAACCCCACCCCCAAATAACTCAATCAATCCAAAGAGGGTTTGCACTGTAGCACTGATGTAAAATATGATTTATGAAGTCTGTAGTAGCAAGAAATCTGCTGCAGAATCTGCCCCTGGGGACGTCAGAGCTGAATGGTTAAGCAGAACCTGGGTTGGAACGTTTGGTGTTTAGGCTGCAGCCTACAGGAAGGATGAGATTGAAATGGGGTTTGAGTCAAACCCTCCAACAGTCACCTCGATGGAGGGTTGGATTCACACACCTCTGCATGTGCAGGCCTGGATGGGTACATGGCAGAGACAGTTTCCTGCCCCTGTGGGAGGATGTCAGTGTGAAGCCAATGTGCCTCCAGCCTTCCCTCCATGCACATCCTAAAGGCAGACCCTGGCCCCGGCTAGCTGGGACCACATTGACTCTGGCTGAGGCTACCTCCAGCCAAACCACTCCACTTGCAGTTGATCAGCTGGAGTGAGGCCAGGGGAGGACACAAGGATATGCTCCAAGGGCTGGAGCAGCTCTGCTGTGAGGCCAGGCTGAGGGAGCTGGGGCTGTGCAGCCTGGAGAGGAGAAGGCTCCAGGGGGACCTCAGAGCTGCCTGCCAGGAGCTGAAGGGATCCTGCAGGAAGCTGCAGAGAGACTTTTGCTGAGGGGGTCTGGAGCCAGGCCAAGAGGCAAGGGTTTGGAGCTGAGGCAGAGCAGGGTTAGAGTGGAGCTGAGGAGGAATTCCTTGAGAGTGAGGCTGGGGAGACTCTGGCACAGGCTGCCCAGGGAGGCTGTGGCTGCCTCCTGCCTGGGGGTGTTGAAGGCCAGGCTGGATGAGGCCTTGAGGAACTGAATCTAGCTGAGAGATGTCCCTGCCCATGGCAGGGGTTGGAGCAGTAGGTGATCTCTGAGATCCCTTCCATGTGAGCCCCTCTGTGGTCTCCCATAACACCTGGGCTCTCCCAGCTTCTGGAGTCAGTTCCAAGAGCAGAGCAGGGAATACCTGCTGCAGATTGAACACTCTTTGTTCACTCTGTGTTTCCCACTGCAGTAAGTCATCACTGCTTAAATAGGAAGCCCTGGAGAATGTCTGAGCTCCTTCTGAGGAGTTCTAAACATCAGTGTAATGTACAGAATTAATTACTTAATGCAGATTATGTAAGGAAGTGCCCTCTTGTGACTTGGAGGAGCTGGCTCTGGTAGCTGGCATTCACATGCACTCAGCACAGGCAGTGTTTGCCACACAGAGCTCACACTGCCCTGAGTTCTGCTTTTCCTCTGCTGGATCAGGCCAATTAAATGCAAATTCATATGTGTCAGCTGCCTGGAAGCATGGATGAACATCTGCTGGGGAGGCTGGGAAGAAGCACAGGTCCAGGCTGGGTGAGGAGGGGCTCAAGGGCAGCCTTGAGGGGAAGGCCTTGGGGGTGTCAGGTGGTGACAAAGTGCCCAGGAGCCAGCACTGGTCCCTGGCAGCCCAGAGCCAGCTGAGTGCTGAGCTGCAGCCAGAGCAGGGAGAGCAGCAGCACAGGGAGGGGATTCTGCCCCTCTGCTCTGCTCTGCTCAGAGCCCACCTGCAGCACTGCCTCCAGCTCTGGGCCCCCAGCACAAGAAGGACCTGGAGCTGCTGGAGAGGCTCCAGAGGAGGCCACAGAGATGAGCAGAGGCTGCAGAACCTCCCCTGTGGGGCCAGGCTGGGAGAGTTGGGGCTGTGCAGCCTGGAGAAGAGAAGGCTCCAGGGAGACCTCAGAGCAGCCTTGCAGGACCTGAAGGGCTCCAGGAGAGCTGGGGAGGGACTTGTGACAAGGGGCTGGGAATGCCAGGATGAGGACAATGGCTTTGAGCTGGGAGAGGAGAGATTGAGCCTGGAGATGAGGAAGAAATTGTTGAGAGTGAGGCTGGGGAGACTCTGGCACAGGCTGCCCAGGGAGGCTGTGGCTGCCTCCTGCCTGGAGGTGTTGAAGGCCAGGCTGGATGAGGCCTTGAGCAGCCTGTGCTGGTGGGAGGGGTCCCTGCCCATGGCAGGGGGCTGGAGCTGGATGAGCTCTGAGGTCCTTTCCAAGCCAAACCTTTCATTGATTCTGTGACACCTGTGGCTCACATTAGCTGGGATCTGCTCTGGCTGCAGTACCCATAAAAGGCTTCAGCACCCTCAGCCTGGTGAAAAGAGGATGTCTTATTCTCTTGTAGGATGATCTTGAGGGACTTTCAACAGCTCAACATCTCTGTTTTTCACTTGCTGATAGCTCCCTTGATGATCTAAAGGAGTGAACAAACAGTGCTGTAGCAGAAGTGGGAGATGATGGCAAATTAGAGGCTCCTCCAAAATGCCAAGGGGAGGATCCAAAGGTGTCTGGAGAAATGCAGCCAGAATCTGCTTGGAGATTCATTCTATCCAAGGACACACTCCTGAATCCAGGAGTGCTAAAGCACTCCCAAGTGGGAGGAGGGAGGCTGGTAAAGCCCTGGGAGGTGTAGGGGCACTAAAGGACTAACAACCAGACCTGAGTGCATGGCCCGAGGAGGCAGCAGGAATGGCAGCAACGGCTCAGTGCTGAGCCCCGGGGGTGAGGAGCAGCAGGATCCTGCCTGGGGTGCTGGCAGCGGTGCCTCTGCTGTGGCAGCTTCGCTTTGCATTGTCAGAGAGGCACCGGGGGCAGAGGGGAGCTAGGAGGAGCTGGGCTGACCCGCAGGGGCACTGCTGGGGGTGGGAGGTGTGGGCTGTGAGCAGACAGTGCCAGAGCCCAGGGAGGTGCCTTGAACGCAGAGGAAATGTCAGGGTGGAGGAGATGGCAGCTGCCTGGCCCAAAGAGAGCAGCTGCAGTCCAGAGCTGACCCCAGGCCTTGGGAACCTGTGGCAGGCCCTTCAGGGGGTCTCTGCTCAGGGCTCAGCTCTGCAAAGCAAGCTGCATGCTGATGTCCTCCCTTGGGGCTGTCACTGGGGGTCTGCTGAGTCCTAGGCAGTGGCTCAGATGAAGGCAAGGCAGGGAGGAGTGTGGGCACCCCTGCAGCGTGGTGTCCTTGGCTGTTACCATAGATACCTGTGGCTGTGCCTAGGCATCCAGGTGCTGGGCTTTAGCTCTGAGGGGAGAGCTGCTGTGGCTTGGTTCCCTCTCTGCAAACAGCTTGGAAGACTTGGGAATTCCTCTCCTCACCTCTTGTCCTTACAGCCTAGCCCTGCAGCCCTCTCAGCAAGGAAAGGCTGCAGCTGGAGTGCCCTCTGCCCTCTGTGTGCTAATGAACCTGATCCCCCTTGGCAAGGTGCCCTGCATGCTGGGTGAGGGGCAGGTTGTGCATGCAGTGCACCTGGGCTTTAGTGAAGCCTCCTGGGTGGTTCTTCACAGCATCCTCTTGGACAAACTGGCTGCTCATGGTCTGGACAAGCACACTGCTTGCTGCCTCAAAACCTGGCTGCTGGCTGGGCCCAGGGGGGATGGGGAATGGAGCTGAGCCCAGCTGGTGGCCAGTCACAAGTGGTGCTGCCCAGGGCTCAGCACTGGGGACAGTTGTGTTTAACATCTTTATAGATGACCTCAAGGAGGGGATCAAGGCACCCTCAGGAGCTCTGCAAAGGAGGCCAAGCTGGGTGGCTGTGCTGCTCTGCTGGAGGGCAGGAAGGCTCTGCAGAGGGATCTGGACAGGCTGGGCCCGTGGGCAGTGGGGCTGGTGAGGGGGCTGGAGCACAAGGCCTGTGAGGAGCAGTTGAAGGAGCTGCTGCTGCTCAGCCTAGAGAAGAGGAGGCTGAGGGGAGACCTTATAGCTCTCTGCAGCTCCCTGAAGGGAGGCTGGAGTGAGGAGGGGCTTGGGCTCTTCTCCCAGATACTGAATGACAGGATGAGAGGAAGTGGCCTCAAATTATGCAGGTTCAGGTTGAATATTAGGGGAAAATTTCTTCCCAGCAAGGGACCTCAGGCTCTGGGACAGGCTGGAGTGGAGGTGGTGGAGTCCCCCTCCAAAGACTGAAGCTCTTAGCCATGGCCTTGGCAGTGTGCAGGCAGATGGTAGGCTGGGCTTTTCCAACCAGGCTCTCCCATGATTCCAGAACTCAAAGTCACATTTGCCAGACATGTGCAGGGAGAAGGATTCCATGGTGGGCAGGCCTGCAGTGCTGCACTCAGCCAGGTTTCACCTCCTCCTGGCAGACAAGTCCCACCCTGCCCTGAGCCACCATTAGCTTCTTGATGTGGACCTTTCCTTCCCCATTGCTGTGACATTAGCCAGTGGAGGCTGGGAGACAGGGGATGATGCTCTCTGGCAGGCAAGGAGTATTTTAGCCTCCAGCAGGTGGGAGGTGTGAAAGGAGGGCTTGCAGCAGTGCTCTGAATGTGCTCAGGATCTGTGTCACTTGAGCTGCTATAGCTGGCACCAGTGGAAGAGGAACTGTTTTGGTTGCAGTGATTGCTGAGGTAGTCACAGAAACAGTGCTGCAGGGGGAAGGAAGGGAAATCGAAGTGATGCTTTACTATGGTGTGTAGAAGGCAGGGGAAAGGGGTGGGAGGCAGGAGCAGGTAAGATAAACAACATTTCTCCTTCATGTGGAGGAGAAGCACATCAGTCTGGAGTGGTGGAACTGCTGGAGAGAGTCCAACAGGGGGGCACTGAATGGTTTGGGATGGGAGGGACCTCCAGAGCTCATCCAGCCCAACCCCCTGCAGGCAGCAGGGACATCCTCCACTGGAGCAGGTCACCCAGAGCCCTCTCCAGCCTCACCTGCAATGTCTCCAGGCATGGAGCCTCAACCACCTCCCTGGGCAGCCTGCTGCAGTGCTCCAGCAGCCTCCTGGGCAGAACTTGTTCCTCACATCCAATCTCAATCTGCTCTGCTCTCATTTCAAACCATTGCCCCTGTGGCTGTCCCTGCAGGCCTTTGGGAACAGTCCCCCTGCAGCCTTCTTGGAGCCCCTGCAGGTCCTGGCAAGCTGCTATTGGTTCTCCCCAGAGCCTTCTCTTCTCCAGGCTGAACACCCCCAGCTCCCTCAGCCTGTCCCCAGAGCAGAGCTGCTCTAACTCCTTCAGCATGTTCATGGCTCTCCTCTGGACCCTCTCCATCAGCTCCAGGTCCTTCCTGTGCTGAGGGCTCCAGAGCTGCACACAGCACTGCAGGTGAGGTCTCAGCAGAGCAGAGCAAAGAGGCAGAATCACCTCTCTGGGGCTCTGGCAGTGCTGCTCTGGATGCAGCCCAGGCTGGGATTTGCCTTCTGTGCTGCAGTCTCACCCTGCCTGCTCCTGGCCAGCTTCTGCCCCACCAGCAACCCCAAATGGTTTTCCACAGGGCTGCCTTCTAACACCTCCCCCCCAGGCTGTATTGGTAGCTGGGACTGTGCCATGTGTTGGAGCTGCTCAGCCTTGGAGGAAAGAGGGCTCTGGGGATACCTCAGAGCAGCTTTCCAGGTAGTGAAGGAGAGCTGGAGAGAGACTTGTGAGAAGGGCTGGGAGTGGCAGGATGAAAGGGAATGGACTGAAGCTTGAGGAGGGCAGAGTCAGACTGGAGAGTGGGAAGGAATTGTTTGCAGTGAGGCTGGGGAGACTCTGGCCCAGGCTGCCCAGGGAGGCTGTGGCTGCCTCCTGCCTGGGGGTGTTGAGGGCCAGGCTGGATGAGGCCCTGGCATCCTGTGCTGGTGGGAGGTGATGTTTCTGTCAAGGAGAGCACTGGGTGGGAGCTCTGCCAGTGCTTTACTTAGGTCATTGCTTTTTATTGCTTTTCTGGCCCCAAAGGCTGCTGACAGTAGGAGATAACCGTGGGCTACTATTCCCTGTTGCAAGGAGCATGCTCTGAAACTGCTGTGATGTTCATGGCTCTGGACATAAACCTCTTTTTCCAGCCCATCTCTTAGGGCACTTTAAGATCCTGGGAACTATTCTTCTTTTTACCCTGCCATTGCTGTGTGTCTATCCAGCAGCCTCTGCTTGATCACAGCATCCTGCCTCACAGCCTGCTCAGGGCTGGGAGGGAGCTTCAGCCATCCTCAGCTGGTCTCTTCTCCCAGGCAGCCAGCACCAGAACAAGAGGACACAGTCTCAAGCTGTGCCAGGGGAGGTTTAGGCTGGAGGTGAGGAGGAAGTTCTACACAGAAAGAGTGATTGCCCATTGGAATGTGCTGCCTGGGGGGGTGGTGGAGTCACCATCCCTGGAGGTGTTCAGGAGGAGACTTGATAGGGTGCTTGGTGCCATGGGTTAGTTGATTAGGTGGTGTTGGATGATAGATTGGATGCGATGGTATTGAAGGTCTCTTCCAACCTGGTCTGGTCTGGTCTGGTCTGGTCTATTCTATTCTATTCTATTCTATTCTATTCTATTCTATTCTATTCTATTCTACTCTGTTCTATTCTATTCCATTCCATTCTATTCCATTCCATTCCATTCCATTCCATTCCATTCCATTCTATTCTGTGCACCCCCCCTCCAAACCAGGACCACTTGGAGCAGGTCACACAGCAGCACACCCAGGTGGCTTTTGGATGTCCCCAGAGAAGGAGACTCCACAACCTGCTCCAGGCCTCCAGCACCCTCACACCAGAGAAGTTGCTCCTCATGCTGAGGTGGAGCCTCCTGTGACTGACACCCATTGCCCCTTGTGCTGCCACTGGGTGTCACTGAGCAGAGCCTGGCTGCATCCTCCTGACCCCCACCCTCCAGATATCTGTAGGCACTAATCAGATCCCCAGTCAGCCTCCTCCTTTGCGGCCTGAGCAACCCCAGGGCTCTCAGCCTCTCCCCATCACACAGATGTTCCAAAGTTTCAGCAGCCTCACAATTCTCCATTAAACTCTCTCCAGCAGTTCCCTGTCCCCCTGAACTGGGGAGCCCAGAGCTGGACCCAGTGTTCCAGCTGCAGTCTAATTAGGGCTGAGTAGAGGGACATGAGACCCTCCCTAGCCCTGCTGGCCACACTCTTCTTAGCAGACCCCAGGATGCCACTGGCTTCCTTGGCCCCCAGGGCACAATGCTGGCCCATGCAGAACTTCTTGTCCACCAGCACCCCAAGAGCCTTCTCCATGGAGCTGCTCTCCTGCAGGCCCCCTCTCACTGCTGCCTGGAGTTGTTCCCCCCCCGATGCAGGACTCTGCACTTGTTCTTATTGAACTCCATGAGGTTCCCTCTGCCCAGCTCCCAGCCTGTGCAGGTCTCACTGGATGGCAGCACAGCCTGAGGGCTCTCAGCCTCTGTCCCAGCTTGGTGCCATCAGCAACCTGCCTGAGGCTCCATTCTGTCTGCACCTGGGTGGATGTGGGACAGCTTTTCCTTGTCAGGCAGGTACAAGGCCAGTCCAAAGGATGAGGCTGCTGCAGGGACAGGAAAGCCTCCACATAAACAGAGTGCAGAGTGGGTGTGAAGGGACAGCTCTGCTCCAGCAGACCCAGGGGAGTCCCAGGCATTGCTGGGGGGCATTGCTTGGGTCAGACTTGCTCAGCATTCCACACAGCTCAGCTCTGCCTTTGGCCAGTGGGCACGGCAGAGAACCCTGTAAGACTGGCATGGACCTTGCACCCCACAGGGATGCTCCTGATGCTGGCACCTACACAATCCCTGCTCTGCTGTTGGGACAGAGGACACACAGGCACCTAGGAAGGTACCTGGGAAGCACATGGATGCATAGGGAACACTCAGGGCATAGACTCTTAGAGTGCTTTGGGTTGGAAGGGACCTCAGAGCTCATCCAGCTCCAGCCCCCTGCCATGGGCAGGGACCCCTCCCACCAGCACAGGCTGCTCAAGGCCTCATCCAGCCTGGCCTTCAACACCTCCAGGCAGGAGGCAGCCACAGCCTCCCTGGGCAGCCTGTGCCAGAGTCTCCCCACCCTCACTCTCAACAATTTCTTCCTCAGCTCCACTCTCAATCTCTCCTCTCCCAGCTCAAAGCCATTGTTCCTCAGCCTGGCACTCCCAGCCCTTGTCACAAGTCCCTCCCCAGCTCTCCTGGAGCCCTTCAGGTCCTGGCAGGCTGCTCTGAGGTCTCCCTGCAGCCTTCTCTTCTCCAGGCTGCACAGCCCCAACTCTCCCAGCCTGGCCCCACAGGGGAGGGTCTGCAGCCTCTGCTCATCTTGGTGGCCTCCTCTGGAGCCTCTCTAGCAGCTCCAGGTCCTCCTTGCGCTGGGGGCCCAGAGCTGGAGGCAGTGCTGCAGGTGGGCTCTGAGCAGAGCAGAGCAGAGGGGCAGAATCCCCTCCCTGTGCTGCTGCTCTCCCTGCTCTGGCTGCAGCTCAGCACTCAGCTGGCTCTGGGCTGTCAGGGACCAGTGCTGGCTCCTGGGGCTCTGTCACCAGCTGAGCCCCAAGTCACCTAGGAAGCACAGGAGGCTGTTTCAGCATCAGTGGCTTGGTGCTTGATGAGCACACCTGGAGCTTCACTCTGCACTGGTTCAGCAGAGGCAGGTACCAGATGTCCTTTCCTTCTCTCCCCTGGCTGCTGGAGAAGGACTCCTTGGCTCTCATGGATTCTCTCTGTTGCCATGAGGAGAAATAGTGTGACAAATTGGATGTGTTGCAGGACTTTGCCTCTCACAGCCTGACTTTCACCATCTCATATTCCTTATTCTCTGGCATGTCTCTTTTCTCTTTTCTTCCCAGGCTCCAGGCTTCTGCCCTGGGGCTCCCCTCCAGGAGCTCAGCCCCATGCTGGGCTTTTCTTGGTGAGCTGCTGGGGTCAGAAGGAGCTCAGGCTCCCTCTTTCCTCCCATAAAGCCAGGCTTGGTTTGCTGTTTTCTCAGTGACTCCTTGAAGTTGTGTGCAGCAGTGAGTAAATCCTGGTGCCTCTAGCTCAGAGTACCTGGAGGAGAAAGGAGCCTGTGGCCTGGTGGCTCCAAGCCCAGCCTCTATTGCAGAATCAATCTAATTTATGTGTGCATAAACCTGCTGAAACCTTCAGTCAAAGAGTTTATTGAGAAGGCTGTGGCTTGGCTTGCTTGGGGATTTTTGCCACACACAGGATTGAAGCTCCAGCACTGGCCCCAGAGCTGCAACTGTGGTCTCAGCAGAGTGGAGCAGAGGGGCAGAATCCCCTCCCTGGCCCTGCTGGCCACACTTCTCTTGCTGCAGCCCAGGCTCTGCTTGGCTCTCTGGGCTGCAAGTGCTCCCTGCTGGCTCCTGCTGAGCTTCTCCTCCCCCAGCACCCCCAAGGCCTTTCCTCCAGGGCTGCTCTCCAGCCAGTCCCTGCCCAGCCTGTGTCAGTGCCTGGGATTGCCCTGCCCCAGCTGCAGGACCTTGCCCTTGGCCTTCTTGAACCTCCTGAGGTTGTCCTGGGCCCAGCTCTGCAGCCTGTCCTGGTGCCTCTGGATGGATCCTTCCCTCCAGCTGTCAGCAGCACCACACAGCTTGGTGCTGAGGGAGCCTCAGTGCCACTGCACCTGGCACCAACAGAGATGCTGAACAAGCCTGGTGCCAGCACTGATCCCTGAGGGACTCCACTTGTCCCTGGCCTCCACTTGGCCATGGACCACTGACAGCCACCCTTTGGGGCATTATTTCTGATGCCTTGTCAAAGTTCAGTCTACAGTGAAAAAGCCTTGGTGCTGTGTGTCCAGTTCTGGGCCCCTCAGTTTAGGAAGGACATTGAGAGACTTGAAGGTGTCCAGAGAAGGGCAACAAGGCTGGGGAGGGGTCTGGAGCACAGCCCTGTGAGGAGAGGCTGAGGGAGCTGGGGTTGTTTAGCCTGGAGAGGAGGAGGCTCAGGGGTGACCTCATTGCCCTCTGCAACTCCCTGGAGGGAGGTTGCAGCCAGGTGGGGGTTGGTCTCTTCTCCCAGGCAGCCAGCACCAGAACAAGAGGACACAGTCTCAAGCTGTGCCAGGGGAGGTTTAGTCTGGAGGTGAGGAGAAGGTTCTTCACTGAGAGAGTTGTTGGCCATTGGAATGTGCTGCCCAGGGAGGTGGTGGATTCCCCATCCCTGGAGGTGTTCAAGAGGGGATTGGATGTGGCACCTGGTGCCATGGTTTAGTCATGAGGTCTGTGGTGACAGGTTGGTCTCGATGATCCTCGAGGTCTCTTCCAGCCTTGGTGACACTGTGATACTGTGATGCTGTGCTGTTGTAATTCCATCCCTACAGCCCCATCAGAGACCACCACAGCACAAACCAAGGTCCATCAGTAGTTAAAGAGCAGAAGACAATTCCCTTGCACACCAGCTCCACTTGGGCAGGCTGAGGGGAAACTCACTGAAAGGAAAAGGCAACCTCAAGGCTGAGTTCTGATGAGCTTCCAGCTCCTGTGGAGTGCTGGGAGGGAATTTCTCACTGGGTGTGAGACCTTCCCCTTGAGCAAAGGCCTTGGGGCATGTGTGACTCTGTGCAGGTTCTTGGTCATTAACTGTCTTTAATTTCCCCGGGTTTGTGTCAGTCCTTTGACCATTCTGGTTTGCACTTCATCACTGTTTGATCTCCCCTTTGTGTGTGTCTCAGTTCTGCTGGGAAATGGCTGGGGTGGAAAGGAATTTGCAGGAGTCAAGATGGAAAAGGGAAACTGAGACACAAGTTGTGAAGCAACAAATGAAAGCTCTGCATAGCTGGGAGGTGCAGGAGGAGTGCAGTGCCTCAGCCACCACAGCCCTCACCACCAGCAGGACAGTGAGGAGCTGGAGCAGGTCCAGAGAAGGGCAACCAAGCTGGGGAAGGGTCTGGAGAACAGGGCTGGGGAGGAGCAGCTGAGGGAGCTGGGGGTGTTCAGTGTGGAGAAGAGGAGGCTGAGGGAGACCTCATTGCTCCCTGCAGCTCCCTGAGAGGGCAGCTTCCCGTGGTGCCCAGGAGCAGCAATGCTCTGTGCCTGGTCATTAATGAGAGGCAATGGCCTGAAACTGTGACAGGGGAGGCTGAGGTTGGAGAGGAGGAAAAATGTCTCTGCTGCAAGAGTGGTCAGGGCCTGGCAGAGGCTGCCCAGGGAGGTGGTGGAGTCCCCATGCCTGGAGGTGTTCCAGAGCCCTGTGGCCATGGCACTGGGGGCCCTGGTTTGGTGGCCATGGTGGGGCTGGGCTGATGTTGGACTGGGTGAGCTCAGAGGCTTTTTCCAACTGGAGCAGGTCTAGGATTGTGCAACTCCATCAGCCCCACTGAGCTGCAGTGCTTTCTCCTGCATGCTGCTGAGGTCCAGCTCAAATAATTGCTCTGCTTATTCAGTAGCAGGATGCTCTGCCTGGGAGGCAAAGCCCCTTGTAGGCTCCCTGAGACAGCTGCCTCCACAGCTCTGATCTGGCCCTCATGCAGAGATGCTGAAAGGTGCCCTGGACCTCACCACTGCCTGTAAATAGGCCTGAGGGTGACAAGCCCCTGGTGCTCAAGGCTCAGCTGAGCCTGCTGTGGGCTCTGGCCAGTGACTGAGTGCTGCAGTGAGGGAAGGAGTGTTCCCAGTTGTCTCTCAGAACTATAAATGCCTTGCTTGAGCTGAAACCAGCTGTTCAGAGGGAAGCAGAGCTGCTGGCAGGACACTGCTTGCTGGCCTGTGGCTGCAGCCATGGCTTTCAAGGCAAGGGCTCTCTAGCAGGATGAGGAGAGGTTTAGGAAGCATCTGGCCTGCAGAGCAGCCACCTCTCATTCACCTGCAGATCCTCCAGGCCTTGGAACTCTCTGCTAGGCTTCAAAGCTTAGGATTCATTTTAGCATCAGGGTAAGGATCTGTATTTCTCCCTCTGCCACCTCACACTTGGCTTTGTTCTTAAGAGACTGAGTTGGCAGGTGAAGGACCCTTTGTCTCATGTGTCTTCATCAACAGCTCTCTCTCCAGGCTCTCCACTCTTTGCTTCCTTGCCCTGGGAGTTCTGAGCAGACATTGTGCACCCTTTGGGTGCAGCATCAGCAGTGGGGGGACCCCGAGAGCCTCCAGGCCCTGGCCTCTCCCACAGCCAGCCTTGTGCTCAAGCAGCCCCTGGGGGAAAGCTGAGCTGCCTTGAGAGCTGCCCCATTTCTGCTGAGATGGCTGTGCTTGATCTGGAGCTGGCAAAAAGTACAGCTACAGAATCAGAGCATGCCAGGGGCTATAAGGGATCCTCAGAGGTCACCCAGCCCAAGCCCTGCCAGGGCAGGGGCACCCAGGGCAGGGCACTCAGAACACATCCAACTGGGGCTGGAAAGGCTCCAGAGCAGGAGACTCCACAGCCCTCCTGGGCAGCCTGCTCCAGGGCTCAGCACCCTCACACCAAAGTTTCTCCTCACACTGAGGTGGAAGCTCCTGGCTTCCAGGTTGTGTCCATTTCCCATTGTCCTCTCACAGGACACCACTGAACTGAGCAGATCCCTCTCAGCCTTCTCCTCTCCAGACTGACCAGCCCCAGGGCTCTCAGCCTCTCCTCCTCACACAGATGTTCCAGGCCCTTCAGCATCTTCCTATCCTCCATTGGGCACTCTGTAGTCAATCCCAGTCCCTCTTGAGCTGGGGGGCCCAGGACTGGACACAATATTCCAGGTGTGGCCTGACCAGAGCAGAGTAGAGGGGGAGCAGACCCTCCCTGGCCCTGCTGGCCACACTCTTCTCAGTGCACCCCAGGGGACCATTGGTCTCCTTGTCCGTGAGGGCACATTGCTGTCTCATGGAGAACTCATTGTCCACAAGGTCCTGCTCCCTGGAGCTGCTTTCCAGCAGGTCAAGCCCTACTCTGCCCTGGTGCCCGGGGATGTAGCTGTTTTAAGGAGAGGTTTAAGAGGGAGAAGCTGATGAGGAAGAGAAGTTCAGCCGGTGGCACCTGAGGAGAGGCAGCTGTGAGCAGCAGCGAGTTCTGCCTGCTGAGCTCCCCAGCCCCTGCTGGCTGCCTTCTGCCTTTGCTGCTGGCTGTCCCTGACATGTGTGGGGAGGAGTTTGCTCTCCATGTCTGGCTGGTGGGCTCTGGGTATATTTTTAAACTGCCAAAGATAATCTTAGAGCTGCTCGAGTGCATTCCTCTGCTGCAGAGAGCCTTGGTGTGGAAGCCAGGTGGCCCTGCATAATTGTCTCGCTTGAGGAATGTTTTCTCTCCCGCAAATGAAGCAGCTGCAGGAAGCTCACTTGTTGAAGTCTCAGACAGGAAGGGATCTCCTGAGTGTGCAAACCCCTCCATCACTTTCTTTAGCAAGGCAGAGTTGGATTTTTTTCCCTCTGAGGCTGCCTGGGTTTGTGGCAGCACAGTGACTTCAGCTGGGTTTGAAGTGACAGAGGAGAGCAAGCTCCATCCTGGGCAAGTCATGGCAGAGTGACCTGACTGAGGGCCTCTGCAGTGCTGGGGCTGCATGGGTGGATGCAGGGAGGGCAGGGGATGGGGTCTGCCTTGACTTCAGCCAGCCTTTGGACACTGTCTCCTATGACATCCTCATGGGAAAGCTCAGGAAGTGTGGGGTGGAAGAGTGGACAGGGAGAGGGATTTGGAACTGGCCAAACAACAGAGCCCAGAGGGCTGTGATCAGCAGTGCAGAGTCCAGCTGGAGACACAGAGCCACTGCTGTTCCCCAGGGGCCACTGCTGCTTCTAGTCTTGTTCAACATCTTCATCAAGGACCTGGATGAGGGCACAGAGTGGGCCTCAGGCAGTTGCTGATGGCACCAAGCTGGGAGCAGTGGCTGACAGCCCTCAGGCTGTGCTGCCATCCAGTGAGAGCAGAGCTGGGCAGAGGGAACCTCAGGATGTTCAGCAAGGCTGAGTGGAGAGTCCTGCCCCTGGGGAGGAACAACTCCAGGCAGCAGTGTTAGGGCCTGACCTCCTGGAAAGCAGCTCCATGGAGAAGGGACTTCAAGCCCTGCTGGGCAGGAGGTTCTGCATGGGACAGCAAGGTGCCTGGGTGGTCAAGAAGGCCAAGGGGGTCCTGGGGTGCATCAGGAAGAGAGTGGCCAAGGGAGGGTTTCCTCACACTCTACCCTGCCCTGCTGAGATCACATCTGGAGTACTGTGTCCAGTCCTGGACTCCCCAGTTCCAGAGGGACAGGGATATACCAGCAGCAGAGGCCAGGAGGATGATGAAGGGCCTGAAACATCTGTGTGATGAGGAGAGGCTGAGAGCCCTGGGGCTGTTCAGTCTGGAGAGAAGGCTGAGGGGGATCTGATCAATGCCTACAAATACCTGAGGGGTGGGGGTCAGGATGAAGGGGTGCTGGGTGACAGCAGCTGAACATGAGCCAGGGGGTGCCCAGGTGGCCAAGAAGGGCAGCAGCAGCCTGGCCTGGAGCAGCAGTGCTGTGGGCAGCAGGAGCAGGGCAGGGATGGTGCCCCTGGGCTCAGCACTGGGGAAGCCACAGCTTGAGTGCTGGGTTCAGTTTTGGGGTTCTCAGTCCAAGAAGAGCTGGAGCAGGGCCAGAGAAGGGCAACAGAGCTGGGGAGGGGTCTGGAGAAGAGGGCTGGGGAGGAGCAGCTGAGGGAGCTGGGGGTGTTCAGCCTGGAGCAGAGAAGGCTGAAGGAGACCTCATTGCTCTCTACAGCTCCCTGAGAGGAGACTGGAGCCAGGTTGGGGTTGGGCTCTGCTCCCCAGTCTCAGGTGACAGAAGGAGAGGAACTGGCCTGAAATTGTGCCAGGGGTGGGTTAGATTGCCCAGGGAGGTGGTGGAGTCCCCATGCCTGGAGGTGTTCCAGACCCCTGTGGCCATGGCACCTGGGGCCCTGGTGGGGAGACAGTTGGACTTGATGGTCTCAGAGGTCATTTCCAACCCTAATGATTCAATGATTCAATGATTCTGAGCTTCCTCACACACCTAAGCCCTGGTGCTGGCACACTCCCATTTGCATGGAGAGTTGTTCTTTGCAGGATTTATTCTCTTTGTGCTTTTGCTTTCCCTGGTGGCCTGTTGGGAGGAAAAGAGGGGAGGCTGGAGCACACCTGCTCTGGGGACAGGCTGAGGGAGCTGGGGGTGTCCAGCCTGGAGAAGAGAAGGCTCCAGGCAGACCTTACAGCTGCCTGCCAGTAGCTGAAGGGCCTCCAAGAAGGCTGCAGAGGGACTGTTCCCAAAGGCCTGCAGGGACAGCCCCAGGGGCAATGGTTTGAAATGAGAGCAGAGCAGATTGAGATTGGATGTGAGGAACAAGTTCTGCCCCAGGAGGCTGCTGGAACACTGCAGCAGGCTGCCCAGGGAGGTGGTTGAGGCTCCATCCCTGGAGCTATTGCAGGTGAGGCTGGAGAGGGCTCTGGGTGACCTGCTCCAGTGGAGGATGTCCCTGCTGGGTGCAGGGGGTTGGGCTGGGTGAGCTCTGGAGGTCTTTTCCAACCCAAACCATGACTCTCTGACTCTCTGACTCTCTGACTCTCTGACTCTCTGACTCTCTGACTCTCTGACTCTCTGACTCTAAACCTCCTCCTCCCCAACCTCTTCCCAGCTCATTCTCCTGCAGTACTTAGCTGTATAATTCCTCTTGCCCTACAGTGAGAGCAATTTGAGCAGAGCTGTGCCAGGCCTGGACCTGCCCTACCATCTATTGTCCCTGGGAGGTCTTTCCAGGACCTGAAGCTAAATGAAATAATAATAGGCAAGGAGCTGTAAACTGTGTGTTTCACTTGGAACACTGCTCTCAGCCCCCTCCTCCCTGCCAGGCTTGGTTTAGATTTGGTTTGTTCTAGGAGCTGGAGTTTGGCACTTGAAGGCTGTGCAACATAAAGAGAATGATGACAGAGCTGGGATTAGAGAACAATATTTACCCTTGGAGAAGGGAAGGCATTGTGCAGCCCAGAGTGCAGCCCAGCTGGGGGTAATGCAGGGAGGAAGGAGCTGCCAATGACTGTGCAGGGAATGCAGAGTCCTGGAGGAGGAATAGGATAGGATAGGATAGGATAGGATAGGATAGGATAGGATAGGATAGGATAGGATAGGATGGGATAGGATAGGATAGAGCAGGTTGGAAGAGACCTTCAATACCATCGCATCCAACCTATCATCCAACACCACCTAATCAACTAACCCATGGCACCAAGCACCCTATCAAGTCTCCTCCTGAACACCTCCAGGGATGGTGACTCCACCACCTCCCCAGGCAGCACATCCCAATGGCCAATCTCTCTCTCTGTACAGAACTTCCTCCTGACCTCCAGCCTGAACCTGCCCTGGCACAGCCTGAGAGAGAGAGGACTGGAGACCTTGGCAGTTCCAGCAGGGCAGGCCAGCTGAGAAGGGATTTGGCAGCATGAGCTCCTCACCTTTCCAGGACTGGTGCCTGGACTGGGGCTTGCAAAGCTCAAGATCAGAAAAGCACAGACCTGAGGGGAGGGAAACTTAAATCAAACAAAGAGCTACAGGGATGCCCCCTCCCTGGAGCTGGCAGAGCTGGGGCTGGGCAGCCTGGAGAAGAGAAGGCTGCAGGCAGACCTCAGAGCAGCCTGCCAGGACCTGAAGGGCTCCAGGAGAGCTGGGGAGGGACTTGTGACAAGGGCTGGGAGTGCCAGGGTGAGGAACAATGGCTTTGAGCTGGGAGAGGAGAGATTGAGCCTGGAGATGAGGAAGGAATTGTTGAGAGTGAGGCTGGGGAGACTCTGGCACAGGCTGCCCAGGGAGGCTGTGGCTGCCTCCTGCCTGGAGGTGTTGAAGGCAGGGCTGGGGGCTGCCATGGGAGCTGGGTGGGCACAGCTGGGCTGGGGACTGCCATGGGAGCTGGGTGGGCACAGCTGGGCTGGGGGCTGCCATGAGAGCTGGGTGGGTGAAGATCTAGCCTCTGCTCCATGCTCACCTGAGTGCCAGCTGCAGCAGGTGCAGCCTGGGGGGCTCTGCAGCACCCATGACCATGTCTGTCCTCAGCTCCTCTCTTCCCTCTTCCCTTTGTTTGTCCCCAGATTTCTAGTCAGGGATCCGCTGCCCTGGGAGGGCAGAGTGTGCTGAGGAGGCCCCTGGGGCGGCTGGGGCGGCTGGCAGCTGCTTTGCTCTGGAGCTGCTTGGGCTGTGGTGGTGTTGGTAATGTAAATCATCCCAGGCAGCACTCAGGGGAGCTCCTGGCAGGGTGTTAGTTCCCAAATCAATCTGAAGTGTTGAGAGCCAGCTGCTGGAGCTGCTGCCTGTGCTGGGGCAGCCCTGCAGGGGCTGGCCAAAGCAGACTGAGGAGGTTGGGTTTGGCTCTTTGTGCTCATCCCTGAGCCTGGCCCTGCCACACAAACCATGCCCTTGGGATCCTTCCTGTCACTCCAGCCAGCATTTATGAGGGGCATTGGGGCTCAGCCTTCTTCTGGGCTGGAAGGCAGCCCCAAGGGCATCTTGTCCAAGCCCTGCAGGCAGCAGGGACAGCTCCAGCCAGAGCAGGCTGCACAGGGACACAGCCAGGCTGAGCTTGGATGGCTCCAGGCATGGAGCCTCAAGCACCTCCCTGGGCAGCCTGTGCCAGTGTCTCACCACCCTCCCTGTGCAGAGCTTCCTCCTGATGGCCAACCTACCTCTGCCCTGCTCCACTTTCAAACCCTTGTCCCTTGTCCTATCCCCACAGCCCCTTCTGAACAGTCCCTCCCCAGCTGCCTGCAGCTCCCCTGCAGATAGTGAACTGCAGCTCTGAGGTCTGCCTGGAGCCTTCTCTTCTCCAGGCTGAACAGCCCCAACTCTCCCAGCCTGTGCCCATAGCAGAGGTTGTCCAGCCTCTGATCATCTTGGAGGCCTCCTCTGGACCCTCTCCAGCAGCTCCAGGTCTCTCTTATGCTGGGGGTCCCATATCTGGCCCCAGCCCTGCAGGTGAGGTCTCCCCAGAGCAGAGCAGAGGGGCAGGATCCTCTCTCCAGCTCTGGCCACACTGCTCTGGATGCAGCCCAGGCTGCCCTTGGCCTTCTGTGCTGCCAGTGCCCAGTGCTGGCTCCTGCCCAGCTTCTCCCCACCCAGCACCCCCAAGGCCTTCCCTGCAGGGCTGCTCTCAATCTCTCCACCCCCAGCCTGGGTTGGGACCGAGGGTTGGCCTGAGCCAGGGGCAGGAGCTTGCCCTTTGCCTTGTTGAACCTCCTGAGGTTCTCCTCAGCCACCTCTGCAGCCTGCCCAGGTGCCTCTGGATGCTCCCATCCCATCCTTCAGTCTGATCAACAGCACAGTCTTATCAACAGCTTCATTCTTATCAAGCGAGCACAGCTTGGTGCCCTGTGCTCACTTGCTGATGTTGCCTCAGTCTCTCTGTGTCCCTGGTGAAGATGCTGAGCAGCACTGGTCCCAGCACAGCCCCTGCTCAGCCCCACTGAGGAGACTTGCTGCAGCCCTGCTGTAGAATGAAGGCCCTGGGGCAGCTGACCTGCTGCAGGCTGCAGTCCCAGAGCATTGCTGCTGCTACTGCCATTGCCTTTGCCCTGTGCTCTGCCTCTCTGGAGCACTCCCAGATGCAACCACCGTGTGTGCAGCAGGCAGATGTTTGCCTGGCTCCCTCAGACAGTTTTCTCTCACTCTGGAGACCTTCAGGTGCAAGCAGGCAGCTCTTTACCTTCCCCCTGCCTCACCTGCCTGCCTGCTCTGCACTGCTGCCCATGCTGTCCATCCATGGCCCTGCAGATCTCCAGACACAGTGAGCTGGGCATGTCCTGTGCTGGCTCACATCTTCTCCTCCAGGCACCTCTTCCCCAGCCCTCCCTCCCCTGGCTGTGGCTTTCAGCACTGGGGCATCCTTCATCAGCTGCCACTGCTCTCTGAGCTCCTCCTTGCAGAGTTATCTGATGCTGGGAGGTTTCTCTTCTTTAAACCTCCCTGCAGGCAAGCAGTTGTCCTGATGCTGCCATTACTCACTGTCCTCTTCAAGCAGTGGCTGTTTGCTTGGTGAAGAGGCAGAGTCTGTAAGCTCAGACAGAATTAATCACTTGTTCCTCAAGTGATCCCCCAAGTACTGTGCTGCTCTCCAGTTCTGGGGCTGATGTCTCAGGTCCTCTGCTGGTGACTCAGAGCTGGGGGAGAAAAGTGTGGACCTCTGTGGAAGTGAAGAGGTTAATGTGCATCACTGAATCAGTCACAGAATGCCAGGGGCTGGGAGGGACCTCCAGAGCTCACCCAGCCCAGCCTCTGCCAGAGCAGGGTCACCCAGGGCAGGGCACACAGAACACAGCCAGCTGGGGCTGGAAAGGCTCCAGAGCAGGAGACTCCACAGCCTCTCTGGGCAGCCTGCTCCAGGGCTCAGCAGCCTCACAGGGACAAAGTTTCCCTCCTGTTGCCCTGGCACCTCCTCTGCTCCAGCTTGCCCCCAGTGCCCCTTGTGCTGCGCTTGGCCATCCCTGAGCAGAGCCTGGCTCCAGCCCTGCACATCTTTATCCCCAGCCATGAGGTCACCCTCAGGCTCCTCTGCTCCCAGCTCCCAGCCCCAGCTGCCTCAGCCTGGCCTCACAGGAGATGTTGCACTGCCTGCAGCAGCTCTGTGCCTCTGGGCTGGGCTCTCTCAAGCAGTTCCCTGAGCTCCTTCTTGAGCTGAGTGGCCCAGAACTGGACACAATGTTCCAGCTGTGGCCTCAGCAGAGCAGAGCTGAGGGGCAGGAGAACCTCTCTGACCTACAGAATACAGAGTACAGAATTAACCAGGTTGGAAAAGACCTCAGAGCTCATCCAGTCCAACCTATCCCCCAGCACCATCTGATCAACACAACCATGGCACCAAGGGCCTCAGCCAGGCTCTTCCTAAACACCTCCAGGGATGGGGACTCCACCACCTCCCTGGGCAGCACATCCCCATGGCCAATCTCTCTTTCTGGGAAGAATTTCTTCCTCACCTCCAGCCCAAACCTCCCCTGGCACAGCTTGAGACCTACTGACCACAGTCCTTCCAACCCACCCCAGGAAGCCCTTGGCCTTCTTGGCCACCAGGGCACATTGCTGGCTCGTGGCCATCCTTCTGTGCACCAGGACCCCCAGGTCCCTCTCCTCTGCACTGCTTTCCAGAAGGTCATCCCCAGCCTCCACTGCTCTGTGGGGCTGTCCTCTCCCATAGGCCAGGCTCTGCACTTGCCCCTGCATCTGTAGTCTGTACAGCAGGGATGCTAAAAGGCAGTGTAGGCAGTCTGTGGTGGGATGTGCTCCTGGGAAGAGCCAAAGAGGGAGCACAGATTGCATCAGTTTGGAAGGGACCTTCAAAGGTCCTCTTGTCCAGCCCCCATGCAGTCAGCAGGGACACCTCCAGCTCAGGCTGCACCAGGGGAGGTTCAGCCTGGATGTGAGGGAACATTGCCTCACTGAGAGGGTTACCAGGCACTGGGATGGCCTGCCCAGGGCAGTGCAGGGTCCCCATCCCTGGGGGGGCTCCAGCACTGTGTGGAGCTGGTGCTTAGGGACAGGGTTTGGTGTTGGCCCTGCAGTGCTGGCTTGAGGGTTGGACTGGGTGAGCTTGGAGGCCTCTTCCAGTCAGATCTATTCTGTGATAGAGCAGGCTGCCCAGGGCCACAGCCAGGCTGAGCTTGGATGGAGCCTCAAGCACCTCCCTGGGCAGCCTGTGCCAGTGTCTCACCACCCTCCCTCTGCAGAGCTTCCTCCTGATGGCCAACCTACCTCTGCCCTGTTCCACTTTCAAACCCTTGTCCCTTGGCCTATCCCCACAGCCCCTTCTGAACAGTCCCTCCCCAGCTGTCTGCAGCTCCCCTGCAGCTACTGAACTGCAGCTCTGAGGTCTCCCTGGAGCCTTCTCTGCTCCAGGCTGAACAGCCCCAGTTCTTTTAGCCTTAGAGAATGGGCAGTTGGGAGACTGCTAGGAAATAAAACTGAGAGGGTGACCAGGAGGGATGAGAAATGCTCAGGGGGTTGGAGCAGCTCTGCTCTGGGTACAGGTTGAGGGAGCTGGGGGTGTTCAGCCAGCACTGGTCTAGGGAAACATTAGAGCAGCCTTTCATTACCTGAAGGGAGCTATAAGAAGGCTGCAGGGGGACTGTTCCCAAAGGTCTGCAGGGACAGTCCCTGGAGCTATTGCAGGTGAGGCTGGAGAGGGCTCTGGGTGACCTGCTCCCGTGGAGGATGTCCCTGCTGGGTGCAGGGCGTTGGGCTGGGTGAGCTCTGGAGCTCCCTTCCAGCCCAAACCATTCTGTGACTCTGTGACTCTAAGCAAGTGACCCTTGTGGGGATGGAGCAGGTGGTGATGCCAGGGACAAGCCAGGGAGCTCATGTGGGCTGTGGGGAGCTCCTGGAGAGATGCACAGGAGAGCAAGAGCTAAAGGATGGCAGAAGGGCCAGGTGGTGGAATGTGAATTTATCTTGGGGTGTTTGACTGAGCCCTTCAGAAAGGCTGCTTTGAAGTGCAGAGTGCTAGCAGCAGCCTCAGCAGCTCCCTGTGGGCTGGAGCAGGGGAAGGGAAGTGTCAGAGTGATCAAAAGTGAGGCCCTGGGGTGTGGGTGCCCAGCCTGGGCTCAGTGTTAAACAGCAGAAGCAGAAGAAGCTTAGGACAAGCTGTGGTGGTTCTGTAACTGTTCCATCTCCTCTGGCCTGCTGGAAGGCTCTGCACCAGGAGGCTCAGCAGCACGTCCAGCAGCTCCTCTCTTTTGTGGGCATCATCCTCGCTGCTGTTGATGTTCCAAAGTGATAATGACTCAGAGCTGGGACTCTGCAGTTACTGCTGGATGCTTCTCCCTGCCTCTGAGTAATGTTCTGCACGAAACCAGATCTGCTGGGTAAGATGCTCGTGATGTTTGCTGCCTCCTCAGACCGTGGTGTGGTCACAGGGATCCAGCTGGCAGCACAATGCAGGCAGATCCTCCCTTTGCCTCTCTCCAGCACATGCCAGGCAGCTCAGAGCATTTATGTGGAGGGCTGCCCCAGATCCCTTTCAAGTAGCTTTTCCATTAGGTAACTTTCTGCCTCCTAAGGATTGATTCATTGGTGATTGACAGCTCAGGGCAAGGAGCCCCAAGCCGAGGAGCTGTGAGGCATTGGCCAGGTCTCTGCTTTCTCAGTGGGTGGCAAAGGAGCTGTGCCACAGACAGCTGATCCCCAAGAAGTGCCTGGGTGGGGAAGGCTCCCAGGGAAATTGTGCTGCACAGGAGAGTCCCAGGTTCATACAATGGTTCAGGTTGGAAGGGACCTCAAAGCTCATCCAGCTCCAGCCCCCTGCCATGGGCAGGGACCCCTCCCACCAGCACAGGCTGCTCAAGGCCTCATCCAGCCTGGCCTTCAACACCTCCAGGCAGGAGGCAGCCACAGCCTCCCTGGGCAGCCTGTGCCACAGTCTCCCCAGCCTCACTCTCAACAATTTCTTCCTCATCTCCAGGCTCAACCTCCCCTCTCCCAGCTCAAAGCCATTGTTCCTCAGCCTGGCACTCCCAGCCCTTGTCACAAGTCCCTCCCCAGCTCTCCTGGAGCCCTTCAGGTCCTGGCAGGCTGCTCTGAGGTCTCCCTGGAGCCTTCTCTTCTCCAGGCTGCACAGCCCCAACTCTCCCAGCCTGGCCCCACAGGGGAGGTTCTGCAGCCTCTGCTCATCTTGGTGGCCTCCTCTGGAGCCTCTCCAGCAGCTCCAGGTCCTTCTTGTGCTGGGGGCCCAGAGCTGGAGGCAGTGCTGCAGGTGGGCTCTGAGCAGAGCAGAGCAGAGGGGCAGAATCCCCTCCCTGTGCTGCTGCTCTGCCTGCTCTGGCTGCAGCCCTGCAGCCTGCTGCCTCTGGGCTCCCTGCACACGGAGATGTTGTTTCCATTTCCCTAGCTCTGAGCCTTGCCTCAGTTAATCAAACCTTTATGAACTGTTTAGCAAAACAAAGCAGTTTGGCTGTTTGGAAACTGTTTGCCCAAACTCTCAGCAGGAGCTGGGGAGGGGAGCTTGGCTCCAGCAGCAAAGCTTTTGTCCCTGCAGCAGGTCCCAGCTTTTGCCTGGGGAGTTTATAGCTGGTGTGGTAAAGTGGGGCAGAGTGAGATGGAGAGAGAGGAGGCTGAATGCAAAAGAGGGAACAAAGTGGCAGTGAGCCAGGCTGGATGCTCCAAGAGGGAATGGCTAATGAGGGATCCTCAGTGCCTCCAGCTGCCGGTACCCACACACCTGGAACGCACTGCCAGCCTCTGGCAGCACTCCTGGCATGCTGCCTGTGCTCTGGGGGGGCTCCTGGCTCTATGAAGCACAATATGCTTTCAGACCTGTTTCCCACCCAGCAGCTCACCCTTGCTCAGGATTTTCCATCACAGAGTCACAGAATGGTAGGGAAGGGACTTGCAGAAATCATCCAGTCCAAGCCCCCTGCAGAGCCAGACAGCTTAGGGCAGTTCACAAAGGAACACATCCAGGTGGGCTTGGAAAGTCTCCAGAGAAGGAGGCTCCACAGCCTCTCTGGGCAGCCTGCTCCAGGCCTCCAGCAGCCTCCCACCAAAGGAGTTTCTCCTCCTGTTGAGGTGAATGTCTGCCATTGAGTTTCCATCCACTGCCCCTTGTGCTGGCACTGGGTGTCCCTGAGCAGAGCCTGGCTGCATCCTCCTGGCAGCCACCCTGCAGCTCTCTGTAGACATTGAGCAGATCCCTCTCAGCCTTCTCCTCTCCAGACTAAACATCCCCAGGGCTCTCAGCCTCTCTTCATCACACAGATGTTCCAGAGCCTTCATCATCCTCATAGCCTCGGTGGACTCTCCAGCAGCTCCCTGTCCCTCCTGAGCTGGGGAGCCCAGAACTGGACACACTATTCCAGATGTGGTCTACCTAGGGCTGGGCAGAGGGACAGGAGAATCTCCCTTGACCTGCTGGCCACACTCTTCTTAATGCACCTGAAGATGCCTTTGGCCTTCAGGGCACTTTGCTGTGCTGTGGAGAACTTCTTGCCCACCAGGACTCCAAGGGCCTTCTGCAGGGAGCTGCTCTCCAGCAGGTCCCCCCTCCCCTGCACTGCTGCCTGCTGTTGGTCCTCCCCAGGTGCAGGACTCTGCACTTGGTGCACTCTGCCCAGCTCTTGCATCCTGTCCTGGTCCCAGCCTTGTCCTGAGTCCCACCCTTGTCCTGGTCCCAGCCTTCTCCTTGGTCCCAGCCTTCTCCTGAGTCCCAGCCTTCTCCTGAGTCCCAGCCTTGTCCTGGGTGCCAGCCTTCTCCTGGTCCCAGCCTTCTCCTGAGTCCCAGCCTTGTCCTGGGTGCCAGCCTTCTCCTGAGTCCCAGCCTTGTCCTGGGTGCCAGCCTTGTCCTGGGTCCCAGCCTTGTCCTGGGTCCCAGCCTTCTCCTGGGTGCCAGCCTTGTCCTGGGTGCCAGCCTTCTCCTGGGTGCCAGCCTTGTCCTGGGTCCCAGCCTTGTCCTGGGTCCCAGCCTTCTCCTGGGTGCCAGCCTTGTCCTGGGTCCCAGCCTTCTCCTGGGTGCCAGCCTTGTCCTGGGTGCCAGCCTTCTCCTGGGTCCCAGCCTTGTCCTGGGTCCCAGCCTTGTCCTGAGTCCCAGCCTTCTCCTGGGTCCCAGCCTTCTCCTGAGTCCCAGCCTTCTCCTGGGTCCCAGCCTTGTCCTGGGTCCCAGCCTTGTCCTGAGTCCCAGCCTTCTCCTGAGTCCCAGCCTTCTCCTGAGTCCCAGCCTTGTCCTGAGTCCCAGCCTTGTTCTGGGTCCCAGCTTTGTCCTGAGTCCCAGCCTTGTCCTGGTCCCAGCCTTTTCCTAGGTCCCAGCCTTGTCCTGGGCAGCTCCAGCTTTGCAGGTCTCCTCTCTGGGTCATTCTGATGATGCTTTAGCCAGCTCCTGGTATTAAAAAATGATCTTTGCTCTCTGAAGAATTGATCAAAAGGCTTCCTTCATAGCAGAGGAGTGGGGGAGAGAGGCTGGGACCAAGACTTTGAAGTAGGCTCTTAAGTCTCTTTGGGGCTGTTGCATGGAATGCTCTAAGTGGGAGAGAGGAAACTGCTTCCCTCTTGGTTTCCCACTGCTGAAGGTACAAAGCATCTCCTGTGTGCAGTCAGCCTGCTCAGATGGGGATGTTAGAGGCAGTGCTGGAGTCTTGCCTGAGTAAGAACAGCAGGAGGAGACCCCCATGGAGCAGCACTGGTGCAGAGCCCAGTGAGGTAATGGAAGAGCAGATGGCAGCATGGTTTAAAGAGCAGTGGCAGGGAAGATAAATCACTGCTCTGCAGCCAGCCCATCAGCCAGGAGGGAAAGAAATGTTCCTTCTGAGAAATCAGGGAGCTGCCTTGCTAGGAATGCTGCAATGCAGAGTGAGGCTGCCCTGGGGGCCCTCCCCAAGCCAGCACCCATTGGTGAATGTGCAGAGGAGGCCAAGAAGAGGGATTCCTTCTGAGGGCTCCTTCTGCCTCTCTGTGCCAAGCAGGCAGAATCCAGACTTACACTGACTTCTCAAGAGGAGCTGATCTTCACTGCCCTTGGTTGGAGAAACCAACCAGCAGGCATCTGGGGCTGGCACCACTAAGGCTGTTTGTACTGCTCAGCACTCTCTGATTTCCCCTTGCCCTTGGCTGAGGCTGGGCTCCCAGGCCAGCACAGCTCCCAGGCCAGCACAGCTCCCAGCACAGCTCCCAGCACAGCTCCCAGCACAGCTCCCAGGCCAGCACAGCTCCCAGGCCAGCACAGCTCCCAGCACAGCTCCCAGCACAGCTCCCAGCACAGCTCCCAGGCCAGCACAGCTCCCAGGCCAGCACAGCTCCCAGCACAGCTCCCAGCACAGCTCCCAGCACAGCTCCCAGGCCAGCACAGCTCCCAGCACAGCTCCCAGCACAGCTCCCAGGCCAGCACAGCTCCCAGGCCAGCACAGCTCCCAGCACAGCTCCCAGCACAGCTCCCAGCACAGCTCCCAGCACAGCTCCCAGGCCAGCACAGCTCCCAGCACAGCTCCCAGGCCAGCACAGCTCCCAGGCCAGCACAGCTCCCAGCACAGCTCCCAGGCCAGCACAGCTCCCTGGGGCTCAGGAAGGAGGCAGATTCTGGCAGCACTGTGTGCAGCTCTCCCCTGCCTGCTCACACCTGGCTTTGCTCGGTCTGTGCACACAGGCTCTGGCCTGGAGCAGCAGTGCTGTGGGCAGCAGGAGAGGGCAGGGATTGTGCCCCTGGGCTCAGCACTGGGGAGGCTGCACCTTGAGTCCTGGGCTCAGTTTTGGGTCCCTCACTCCCAGAAGGACATTGAGGAGCTGGAGCAGGTCCAGAGAAGGGCAACAGAGCTGGAGAAGGGTCTGGAGCACAGGGCTGGGGAGGAGCAGCTGAGGGAGCTGGGGGTGTTGAGTGTGGAGCAGAGGAGGCTGAGGGAGAGCTCATTGCTCTCTGCAGCTCCCTGAGAGGAGGCTGCAGTGGGGTGGGGGTTGGGCTCTGCTCCCTAGGCTCAGGTGTAAGGACAGGAACTGGCCTGAAACTGTGCCAGGGGAGGCTGAGGTTGGAGAGGAGGGAAAATGTCTTTGGTGCCAGAGTGGTCAGGGCCTGGCAGAGGCTGCCCAGGGAGGTGGTGGAGTCCCCATGCCTGGAGGTGTCCCAGAGCCCTGTGGCCATGGTGGGCTTGGCTCCATGGTTGGACTGGCTGAGCTCAGAGGCCCTTTCCAGCTCTGTGAATCTGTGATTCCTGCACTGCCTGCAGCACTCCACCTCTCTCTCTGGCACTGCACCTCCCTTGTTCCAGCAGACCTCTGGAGAGAGGCTTTCAGAGGCATGAGGCAACCTCAGCCCTAAACTCTAGATATAGTCCACTGATGTGTTTATAAATGCAGCCTGAACTTGTCGTGGTGTTAACCTCAGGGCCACTAGAAAAGTAGTGGCACTGAAGTGGCCTCAGGTTCACCCTTGGTGCCCTAATTATGCTTTGCAAGGGATTATCTCATTATCTGACCCTCATCTGTGTCATTAGCTGGATCTCCTTTCGGCAGTTACAAGCTCTGCATTTGTCATCTCTATGGGAGCAGAAAGCATCAGCAGCATAAATCAGAGCTTTGTGCAGCCTCAGCAGGAGCTGCTGGTGAGCCAAGCCTTCCTTGCTCTCTCTGCTGCTTCCACTTTTCCTTTTTCCCCCAACAAAATCTTTCCCAAATGCAAGTCCTGGGAATGGAGCCTGAGCCTGGAAATGCAAATGCTCAGGTTCCCTGCTTAGGCCTCCTCCTTGCACTGCTGCTGATTCTCCTGCCCCTCTGCTCTGCATCTGGTGCCATGGCTTAGCTGATCAGATGGTGCTGGGTGAGAGGTTGGCCTGGATGACCTCTGAAGTCTATTCCAACCTGCTTAATTCTGTACTCTGTATCCTGTAAGTCAGAGAGGTTCTCCTGCCCTCTGCTCTGCCCTGCTGAGACCACAGCTGGAACATTGTGTCCAGGCCTGGGCCCCTCAGGTCAAGAAGGAGCTCAGGAACTGCTTGAGAGAGTCCAGCCCAGAGGCACAGAGCTGCTGCAGGCAGTGCAACATCTCCTGTGAGGCCAGGCTGAGGCAGCTGGGGTCCTGCAGCTGGGAGCAGAGGAGCCTGAGGGTGACCTCATGGCTGGGGATAAAGATGTGCAGGGCTGGAGCCAGGCTCTGCTCAGGGATGGCCAAGGGCAGCACAAGGGGCACTGGGGGCAACAATAAAGTCTCCTTGGAGCCTTCTCTTCTCCAGGCTGAACAGACCCAAAACCCTCTCAGAGGTGTTCCATCCTTCTGATGACATTTGTGGCCCTCCCCTGGGGCTGCTCCAGCAGCTCCCTTTCCTTCCTGTACTGAGGAGAGCTGAGCTGGCCACAGTACTGCAGGTGAGATCTCCCCAGAGCAGAGCAGAGTGGCAGAGTCACCTCCCTTGGCCTGCTGGCCACGCTGCCTTTGGTGCAGCCAGGACACAGCTGCCTTGAGCCCAAGGCAGAGGGGCTGGGACTGGAGGCTCCTTGAGGTCCATGCTGTGATGTGCAAGATGCTGAATCCTTCTGAGCTGGAGCTAACTGCCTCCCAGGGCAGCAGGCACTGAGATTGATCCTGCAGCTCTTCAGATCCCTGCTGGCTGGAAGCAGCACTGCTTAGATCCCTCTTTACACCCATGCAATCCTGACTTTCAAGACTTAGTGGATTGGGGTTTGTAGTTTGGGGGGGTGTGTTGTTCTTTTTGGGTGTTTTTTTCCTGGTGCATTTCATCCTTGCCTGGCCTGAGTGCAGCTTCCTGGATGTGCTGCTTTGTTGTGACCTGTGGATGCACAGCATGTGCCTGCCAGCAGACACCAGCTCAGGTTCATTCTTTCGTGCAGAGAGAGTGAGGCACAAGGTTGACTCCTATGACAGCATCAGTGCCACCCAGGCTTCCAGCTGCAGCCACCTGGTGGGTGGGAAACAGGAACTTCAGTGCAGCAGCAGCTGCAGATGAGCAGCTGGGGGTTGGTCTCTCCTCCCAGGCACCAGTGACAGAAGGAGAGGACACAGTCTCAAGCTGCTCCAGGGGAGGTTTGGGCTGGAGGTGAGGAAGAAATTAATCACAGCAAGAGAGATTGGCCATGGGAATGTGCTGCCCAGGGAGGTGGTGGAGTCACCATCCCTGGAGGTGTTTAGGAAGAGCCTGGATGTGGCCTTGGTGCCATGGTTGAGTTGATCAGATGGTGCTGGGTGAGAGGTTGGACTGGATGAGCTCTGAGGTCTTTCCCCACCTGGCTGATTCTGTACTCTGTATATGTAGCACAGAGAGCATGGTGCTGCTGCAGCTGAGCCTAGCTGCCTCCTGCCCCTTCACAACTTCCAGTTAGGAGCAGAGAATCACAGAATGGTTGTGGCTGGAATTTCTTTAAGATCATCCAGTCCAAGCATTCTCTAACTCTGGCAGCACCACAGCTCTGCCTCTGAAACACCTCTGGGCATGGGGGTCCAGCCACCTCCCTGGGCAGCCTGGGCCAGGCTGGGAGAAAACTTTTCAGGGAACAAGTTTTCTCTAATGCCCAACCTAAGCCTCCCCTGCCACAGTTTCAGAACATTTCCTCTCCTATCACCTGAGACTGGGGAGCAGAGCCCAGCCCCCAGCTCACTGCAGCCTCCTCTCAGGGAGCTGCAGAGAGCAATGAGGTCTCCCTCAGCCTCCTCTGCTCCACACTCAGCACCCCCAGCTCCCTCAGCTGCACCTCCCCAGCCCTCTTCTCCAGACCCTTCCCCAGCTCTGTTGCCCTTCTCTGGACCTGCTCCAGCTCCTCAATGTCCTTCTTGGAGTGAGGGACCCAAAACTGAACCCAGGACTCAAGGTGCAGCCTCCCCAGTGCTGAGCCCAGAGGCACCATCCCTGCCCTGCTCCTGCTGCCCACAGCACTGCTGCTCCAGGCCAGGTGCTGGTGGCCTTCTGGGCTGCATCCAAAGCAGTGTGGCCAGAGATGGAGAGAGGGGATCCTGCCCCCCTGCTCTGGGGGGACCTCACCTGCAGTGCTGGGTCCAGCTCTGGAGACCTCAATACAGGAAGGACCTGGAGCTGATGGAGTGGCTCCACAATGGCCACAAAAATGACCATGGAGCTGGAGCACCTCTGTCACAAGGACAGGCTGGGAGAGCTGTGGTTGCTCAGCCTGGAGAAGAGAAGGCTCTGGGGAGACCTCAGAGCAGCCTGGCAGCACCTGCAGGGGCTCCAAGAAGGCTGCAGAGGGACTGTTCCCAAAGGCCTGCAGGGACAGCCCCAGGGGCAATGGTTTGAGATGAGAGCAGAGCAGATTGAGACTGGATGTGAGGAACAAGTTCTGCCCCAGGAGGCTGCTGGAACACTGCAGCAGGCTGCCCAGGGAGGTGGTTGAGGCTCCATGCCTGGAGCTGTTGCAGGTGAGGCTGGAGAGGGCTCTGGGTGACCTGCTCCAGTGGAGGATGTCCCTGCTGGGTGCAGGGGGTTGGCCGTAGATGACCTTCAGAGCTCCCTTCTGTCCCAGGCCACTCTGTGCTTGAGAGCTTGCTGGCTGATGTCCATGGCTGTAGGACATCCTGCAGCAGAGTGTGAGCAGCTGTCTGCTCTCCTGAGGCACTGTGGAAGTGCCTTGCAGGTTTGTGGCTGCTGGATACTGTGAGTATTGCCACAGTTAGTTGGCTGCTTCCCTCCTAACTGGTGGCTGAGTGTGGCTGAGAGGCTGATGGCTTTCAGTGACATCAGAAGGAGCTGTGCTGAAGTCACAGCCTTGCTTTGGAGGTGGCCCTGTGCCTGTTTTCACTGCCTGCCTTTCTCTGTGCAGTGTGTGAAGGTAACACCATGGGGGTTCAATGGCAGTGACAAAACATTTCAGCTTCCCTCTTTGCCTGGAGCAGCCACAGAGAGCTGATCCTGAGTTTGTGTTTTTGAACAGCTCCAGCACTACTCAAATCACAAATTAGATTGTTCCAGCTGCAGAGTGCTGCTTGGCTGACAGCAGCTGTCTCTCCTGGAAGCAGACATCAGTGCCTCATTAGTGCTTGCACTGTGAAAATGATCTGGAGGCTTTGCAGAAGCTGCTTTGGTCTCTGCAGAGATGGCAGGAAGGCCTAGGGGGAGTTCATGCTGCTCCACAGGGCCTGGGAGCAGAACAGGAAGAGCCCACTTGGCCCTGTTGAGTTATTGATGGTGGATCCAGGACACCAAAGTGATGATTTGTCCAGGCTGCAGGCTGCCCCTGGGCTGCTGCTGCAGGCTCTCACCACTCCAGCTTCCCTTCACACTGCTCACCTCAGTGGCCAGAAGCCAGGCAGGGTCCTGTGCTGCCAGCCAGCCCTTTGTGCCCCTTTGCTATCTCTCTGTGAAGAGCAGGCTCCCCACAAGGCAAAGAAGGGAGCAGAGCTCCACTTCCAGCTTGTCTGACAGTGGATGTGCCTAACAGAGCCCTGGGCCAGTGCTGGCACCACCCAGAGCTGTCACAACCTGAGTGACCCCTGCCAGTGTCAGCCAGGAGCTGTGTTGCTTGGAGCTTCTGGTGGGTTGAAACTTCTTCCCCCCCAGAGTGAACTTTGCCAGAGCAGCTCAGCTGGAAGCAGAGGAGAGCTGTCTGTACAGGCAGAACTGCACTCTGCAGGGCAAGGCAAGGCACCAGATAGCCAGGAGGCACAATACTGACAGGGATCTGCCATGAGCACACAGCACAAGAGCCAGCCTCTGGTCGAAGACCTGGGGAACCTACTGGCTTCAACTTCCCTGCCTCCCCCTGGCCCCTGCACAGAAGAAGGGACAAGAGACAGGAGCAGAGGAGCTAATACCTAAACAGTGCAGCCAAGGTCAAGCAGAAGGGAGAGGAGAGGAGAGGTTCGGAGAGGAGAGGTTCGGAGAGGAGAGGTTCGGAGAGGAGAGGAGAGGAGAGGAGAGGAGAGGAGAGGAGAGGAGAGGAGAGGAGAGGAGAGGAGAGGAATTGTTTTGGGAACAAGATCTTCTGGTAGATATCTCTCCAATGGGATAGGTTAGAACAATCTTTGCTTTCCTTTTCACACCCAGCAGTGATTTGTCGACATTCTGCTACTTTTCTGCTCAAGATCTGTGAAAAAAATGGAAAGGCACAGCCTGAACCCACCCCAGAGCTGCTGCATGAAGCTGATTTGCTGCATTTGTGCTATCCCACCGTGAGTCCTGGAGTCCTGGAAGGGTCTAGATTGGAAGGGATCTCAAAGCTCATCCAGCTCCAGCCCCCTGCCATGGGCAGGGACCCCTCCCACCAGCACAGGCTGCTCAAGGCCTCATCCAGCCTGGCCTTCAACACCTCCAGGCAGGAGGCAGCCACAGCCTCCCTGGGCAGCCTGTGCCACAGTCTCCCCAGCCTCACTCTCAAGGATTTCTTCCCCCTCTCCACTCTCAGTCCCCCCTCCCCCAGCTCAAAGGCAATAGGGCAGCTGAGAGCCCTTCACCCAGGGGCTGGGAGGAGCTCTGAGGCTGGCAGAACGACACAGCCCTGCACACACAGGTCTGCACCAGAGCAGGACCTGTCCAGAGTCTCTCTGTGGCGCTGGGGATAGCACAGCACACAGTCAGTCTGTCTGAGGTTTGCTTGTCCCAGCTCATTCCCTTCCCTCTCATCCTTCTCCTGCCTTTTCAAAAGGAAATCTGCTAAAATAACTTCATTTTGGTGACAGCTTTTGCTTCTTCCCCATGCAGATCTGTGGGCAGCCAGGGCTGCTTGTGAAAATCATCTGGTGTATTTTAATTTCAATTAAATTCCTACTCCAAGCTTCTTTTTAGCTGAAATGTAAATTCAGAGGATAAGCTGAACCAGACTGGCTGCTGCTGCATAGCCTTTCCCACCTAGAAGTGTGACCAGCAGCTTCTCCCCTGCTCTGCTCAGAGCCCACCTGCAGCACTGCCTCCAGCTCTGGGCCCCCAGCACAAGAAGGACCTGGAGCTGCTGGAGAGGCTCCAGAGGAGGCCACCAAGATGAGCAGAGGCTGCAGAACCTCCCCTGTGGGGCCAGGCTGGGAGAGTTGGGGCTGTGCAGCCTGGAGAAGAGAAGGCTGCAGGGAGACCTCAGAGCAGCCTGCCAGGACCTGAAGGGCTCCAGGAGAGCTGGGGAGGGACTTGTGACAAGGGCTGGGAGTGCCAGGCTGAGGAACAATGGCTTTGAGCTGGGAGAGGAGAGATTGAGAGTGGAGATGAGGAAGAAATTGTTGAGAGTGAGGCTGGGGAGACTGTGGCACAGGCTGCCCAGGGAGGCTGTGGCTGCCTCCTGCCTGGAGGTGTTGAAGGCCAGGCTGGATGAGGCCTTGAGCAGCCTGTGCTGGTGGGAGGGGTCCCTGCCCATGGCAGGGGGCTGGAGCTGGATGAGCTTTGAGGTCCCTTCCAGCCCAAACCAGCCTAGGATACTAAGGTTTCCCCAGGGATCAGGACTGGGTCCAGTTCTGTTCAGTATCTCCATCAGTGATGTGGATGAAGGCACAGAGTGGAGCCTCAGGCAGGTTGCTGATGGCACCAAGCTGGGACAGAGGCTGAGAGCCCTCAGGCTGTGCTGCCATCCAGTGAGACCTGCACAGGCTGGGAGCTGGGCAGAGGGAACCTCATGGAGTTCAATAGGAACAAGTGCAGAGTCCTGCATCTGGGGGGGAACAATCCCCTGCACAGGCTGGGAAGCAGCCCCATGGAGGAAGACCTTCCAGCCCAGCCCATTCAGTGGCTCCCTGGCTGTACCTGTGCTGACAACCCTTGTCATTTACACAAGGGGCCCAAGCTGCTCAGGATGCTGCTCAGGGTCAGGTCATTCATCCCTGATCCCATACATCACTGTAGGGGGCACTGGGCACTGGGAATTCCTCAGCAGCTCTGCTCAGGGATCCTGTTCTCAGTTCTTTGCATGCCTTTGTTTCTGTACATGGAAGGGAAGAGCAGGCTGGCTTCCTGCAGGCTGCCTGCAATGCTGTGTGCTGCCCTTGTCATGGGCATGGTGACAGCACTGTGCTGCTGCTGCTGCTGCCTGGGCTGCCCTTTGCCTGCAGTGTGCTCGGTGCTGACTCTGGTTATGGCAAGCTGGGAGGTGACTGTGGCCAGCATGATCATGCAGCTCCCCTCCTCTGCACAGGGGTTTGGGAGTCATGTCGTGGAGCTGTGCAAAGAGTTGGTGCTGAGCTGCTGAGTAGTTAATAAAGCAAAGTTCCAGTGAGTGTCCTGGAGGGATGGGAACAGTCAGCTGAGGGCCTTCAAGGTCCTGAGCGTTTTCACACATGGCACTGGGTTGGAAGGGACCTCCAAGGGCATCTTGTCCAACCCCTGCCATGGGCAGCAGGGACAGCTCCAGCCAGAGCAGGCTGCACAGGGACACAGCCAGGCTGAGCTTGGATGGCTCCAGGCATGGAGCCTCAAGCACCTCCCTGGGCAGCCTGTGCCAGTGTCTCACCACCCTCCCTGTGCAGAGCTTCCTCCTGATGGCCAACCTACCTCTGCCCTGCTCCAGTTCCAAACCCTTGACCCTCATCAATGTGCCACAGGAACAGGAGGGAAACCTTTGTCCCTGTGAAGGTGCTGAGCCCTGGAGCAGGCTGCCCAGAGAGGTTGTGGAGTCTCCTGCTCTGGGGATATTCCAACCCCCCTGGATGTGTTCTGTGTGCCCTGCCCTGGGTGACCCTGCTCTGGCAGGGGCTTGGTCTGGGTGATCTCCACAGGCCCCTCCCAACCCCTAACATTCCATGATTCTGTGATGTTGGAGGTGATTTCCATCCTAAATGACTCTGGGAGTCTGAAGAACCATGGTGTTCAACCAACACATGAACAAGAAACCCCTTCAGGTGTCACTGGCAGGACACAATAGATCTTACTCAAGCAGGAATTCATTTAGCCATTCCAAGTGATTTCTTGAGCCACTCTTGTCTCCTTGTTTGGTTGCACTCAATGATCTGAAAGGATCTTTTCCAACCTAGAGGATCCCAGGGGTTTCAGATTGAGATGAGCAGCAACAACACAGTTTTGCTAAGAAAAGAAAAGAAACAAAGCAGAAACCAACCCCAAACCTCAGTAAAAGCTGCTCTGGGTTCAGTTCTCATTTCTCCTGTGAGCTGATCCTTTTGTAAGCAAGCTGAGGGAGCAAGGCAAGAGACTGCCTGAAGCTTGAACTGCCTTGGATTCTAGTTGTGGCTTTTAGAGTACAGAATAGAACACAGAATTAACCAGGTGGGGAAAGACCTCAGAGCTCATCCAGTCCAACCTCCCCCCCAGCACCATCTGATCAACTCAACCATGGCACCAAGGGCCTCATCCAGGCTCTTCCTAAACACCTCCAGGGATGGGGACTCCACCACCTCCCTGGGCAGCACATCCCAATGGCCAATCTCTCTCTCAGTGAAGAACTTTCTCCTCACCTCCAGCCTAAACCTCCCCTGGCACAGCTTGAGACTGTGTCCTCTTGTTCTGGTGCTGCTTGCCTGGGAGAAGAGACCAACCCCCACCTGGCTCCAACCTCCCTTCAGGGAGTTGGAGAGATCAAGAAGGTCTCCCCTGAGCCTCCTCTTCTCCAGGCTAAGCAACCCCAGCTCCCTCAGCCTCTCCTCACAGGGCTGTGCTCCAGACCCCTCCCCAGCCTCCTTGCCCTTCTCTGGGCATTAGAGGGCAAAGGAGAACCTCCCTTGCATTTCAAACTTTGTTTTTCCATGCACAGAATCTGCACAGCACAGGATTACAGCAAAACCTTGCTCTCAGCAGGGTGTGAGCATGGAGTGACCTCATTGCTCTCTACAGCTCCCTGAGAGGAGGCTGCAGGGAGCTGGGCTTGGGCTCTGCTGCCCAGTCTCAGGTGATGGAAGGAGGGAGAGGAACTGGCCTGAACCTGTGCCAGGGGAGGCTGAGGTTGGAGAGGAGGGAAAATGTCTTTGGTGCCAGAGTGGTCAGGGCCTGGCAGAGGCTGCCCAGGGAGGTGGTGGAGTCCCCATGCCTGGAGGTGGTGAGGACACCTCTGGAGATGGCACTTGGGGCCATGGTTTGGTGGCCATGGTGGGGTTGGGCTGCTGGTTGGACTGGGTGATCTGGGAGGCCTCTTCTACCTGCAACAGTTCAGCAGCTCCTGGTTTGGGTTCTGGTGGTGCTGCTGTTCTAAAGGAAACAGCAAGATGCAGTACAGCTGAATCCTGGGGGGTTGGGGTTGGGTTGGTGGTTGGACTCAGTCATCTTAAGAGGTCTCCTCCAACCTAAGCTGTTCCACAATTGCATGAAACCCAAACCCACTGACAAGGTCCCCTGCCCCTTCTGCCAGCTGTGGGGGAGGTTTTCATGCTGCCAGTTCCTCCACACCCCCCTGGCTGGGCTGGGCTGGGCTGGGCTGGGTTTGTGAGCCCCAGGTCGCGTTGGCCATGCCCTGCTGTTCTCACCTTTGCCTTTGTGGAGCACCTCCAAAGCCAGCAGCAGCCCTGCAGGAGCCCTGTGGTGGTGCCTCCAGCTCTCAGCAAGCCTTGCTTCCCCCTCCCCTCCACGTGCTCTGGCAGAAGCCTGCCTGGCTGAGAGGGGAGTGCTGGCATTACATAAGGAATGTGACTTGCACAGCACACAAGTGGTGTGTGGGTGCAGGCACATCTTGGGGAGAGAGGAGCAATGGGCTGTGTAAAAATAGGCATCAGGGGACGTGCCCAAATGAGTAACTTACATTGTGGAGGGAACAGCTAAACTCAAGCCCCCCTTCCCCTGCCCACTCTCCTCCCCCAGCTACTAATAACTGTAATCCAATCAAATAAATGACACAAGCTGACAGGAAGTAGAAGCTGGCTCCATTTCTGTCACCTGTCAACTGCTCAGAGGGTTCTGCATGGGAAATTGGACACTTTGGGGAGCTTGTGCAAGATGTGAATGGGCAAAGGGAAGCACTGGTCACTCCTCCCTGTGTGAGTGCAGGTGTGGCTGTAGGGACTGCAGAACTGAGCACCACTCAACAGCTCACACATGTGCAGACTGGAAGAAGCTGGATTGGGATGAGACATGAGCAAGAAATTCTTCCCTAGGAGGGTGGGGAGGCACTGGAAGAGGTTGCCCAGAGAAGTGGAGGCTCCAAGCTTGGAGGTGTTGAAGGCCAGGCTGGATGAGGCCTTGAGCAACCTGTGGTGCTGGGAGGGGTCCCTGCCCATGGCAGAGGGTTTGCACTGGATGAGCTTTGAGGTCCCTTCCAGCCCAAACAAGTCTAAGGTTTCCCCAGGGATCAGGACAGGGTCCAGTTCTGTTCAATATCTCCATCAGTGATGTGGATGAAGGCACAGAGTGGAGCCTCAGGCAGTTGCTGATGGCACCAAGCTGGGACAGAGGCTGAGAGCCCTCAGGCTGTGCTGCCATCCAGTGAGACCTGCACAGGCTGGGAGCTGGGCAGAGGGAACCTCATGGTGTTCAGTAAGAACAAGTGCAGAGTCCTGCATCTGGGGGGCAACAATCCCCTGCAGCAGCTGGGAAGCAGCTCCATGGAGAAAGACCTTGGAGTGCTGGTGGGCAGCAAGCTCTGCATGGGGCAGCAGTGTGCCCTGGGGGCCAAGAGAGCCAATGGGGTCCTGGGGGGCAGCAAGAGAAGTGTGGAGCAGGGCTGGGGAGGTTCTGCTGCCCCTCTGCTCTGCCCTGCTGAGACCACAGCTGCAATCCTGTGTCCAGTGCTGGGCTCCCCAGGTCCAGAGAGACAGAGACCTGCTGGAGAGAGTCCAAGGGAGAGCCAGGAGGATGCAGAGGGGACTTGAGCATCTGCCCTGTGAAGAGAGACTGAGAGCCCTGGGGCTGTTTAGTCTGGAGAAGAGAAGGCTGAGAGGGATCTGATCAATGCCTATCAATAGCTGAGGGCTGGGGGTCAGGAGGAAGGGGCCAGGCCCTTTTTGGTGGTGCTCAGTGATAGGACAAGGATCAAGGGGTACAAGCTGGAACCCAGGAAGTTCTACCTCAACTTGAGGAGAAACTTCTTAGGTGTGAGGGTGCTGAGCCCTGGAGCAGGCTGCCCAGAGAGGTTGTGGAGTCTCCTGCTCTGGAGCCTTTCCAACCCCCCTGGATGTGTTCTGAGTGCCCTGCCCTGGGTGACCCTGCTCTGGCAGGGCTTGGCCGGGGTGATCTCCAGAGATCCCTTCCAAGCCCTGATGTTCTGTGATCCCCCCTAGCATTGTGCCCCACTGGCTTCCTGGGAGATCATCCAGGGCCTTTTAAAGCCTTGTTAAATGCAAGCAGGGTGGAAGCTGCCAATGGGATGGGTGACTGTGATGAATTAATGTCAGAGTGTGAGGCTGATTACTCATTTCAGATCAGCTGTAATTAGAGAGCCTTACTGCAAATAAATCACCTACTCTGGGAGATACCAACAGGTAATGTTATTGATTGCAGCTGACATTTAGATAATAAGCTCCTATTGAAACCCTACAAAAGGTAATTCTGCATCTTATGTCTTTGTCAGAGTTAGAGTTTTATGGTCAAATATTCAGTTGGTTATTTTTGTGCTGCAGACCCCAGGCACTGAACCCTGCACTGCTGGGGAGACAGCTCTCTAGGGAATCACAGAACTGTCAGGGCTGGAAGGGATCCCAAGGCTCAGCCAGTCCCAGCCCCTGCCATGGGCAGGGACACCTCACACCACAGCAGGTTGCTCACAGCCACCTCCAGCCTGGCTGCAAACACCTCCAGGCAGGAGGCTTCCACCACCTCCCTGGGCAACCTGTGCCAGGCTCTCACCACCCTCATGGGGAATAACTTCTTCCTCACAGCCAAGCTCAATCTCCCCACTTCTAGCTTTGCTCCACCCCCCCAGTCCTATCCCTCCCTGACACCCTCAAAAGTCCCTCCCCAGCTTTCTTGGAGCCCCCTGCAGATCCTGGAAGGCCACCAGAAGGTCTCCTGGGAGCCTTCTCCTCTCCAGCCTGCACAACCCCAACTCTCTCAGGCTGTCTCCAGAGCAGAGCAGCTCCAGCCCTCTGCTCCTCCTCCTGGTCCTTCTCTGAACACCTTCCAGCCCCTCCAGAGCCTTCCTGGCACAGAGGCTCCAGAGCTGGCCCCAGAGCTCCAGCTGTGGTCTCAGCAGAGTGGAGCAGAGGGGCAGAATCCCCTCCCTGGCCCTGCTGGCCACACTTCTCTTGCTGCAGCCCAGGCTCTGCTTGGCTCTCTGGGCTGCAAGTGCTCCCTGCTGGCTCCTGCTGAGCTTCTCCTCCCCCAGCACCCCCAAGGCCTTTTCTCCAGGGCTGCTCTCCAGCCAGCCCCTGCCCAGCCTGTGTCAGAAGAGACTGCAAATGTTTCTGGTGGTGCAGTGGTGCTGGAGAGCCACCGTGCTGGACCTTCAGGTGCCTCCAGGGCTCACAGGTGCTGGTAGCTCTCTTTGGCCATTGCCTTTCAAAATCCAATCTGTACAGACTTGCAGAAGTGTGGGAAGCATTGCTCAGTGCTTCAGCTGTGAGGTCTGAGCCATGTGTTTACCACCTGCATTGGACTTAAAGCCAAAGGAGAGCTGGAACTTTGCAAAGCAGCTGTCCTGGTACCAGCCAGCTTGGGCTCAGCCTTGCAGGTGAACAGAAAGAGACTCCTTGGTGCCAGGAGTTAGCAGAGTGCGTGTGGGCTGGTCAGGAGAAGCTCACAGTGCTAGCCAGCAGCAAAGAGCTTGCTTTCCTCCTTTGAAAGGGTGCTTTGCTAGGGTGGCTCACACCATCCCATCAGGGTGCCTGTGTGTCCCTGAATCCCAGGCAGCCCAGGGGAAACCTCTCCCTGGATGTGTGCAGACTGCTTTGGCAGCTGCTGATGGATGCTTGGGGCAGCTGAGCAGCATCCACCTCTGCTTTGCTTTGCTCAGGATCACAGAACAGAATCACAGAACAGTTCTGCTTGGAAGAGGCCTCCAAGCTCACCCAGTCCAGCCCTCAGCCCAGCACTGCAGGCTCAGCACCAAACCCTGCACCAGCACCAGCTCCACACAGTGCTGGAACACCCCCAGGGGTGGTGACTCCAGCACTGCCCTGGGCAGCCCTTCCAGTGTCTGAGATCCCTTCCAGGGCAGAAATATTTCCTGATCCCAGCCTGAGCCTCCCCTGGGGCAGCTTGGAACCATTGCCTCTGCTCCTGTCCCTTGGCACCAAGGAGCAGAGGCTGCCCCCTCCTCACTCCAACCTCCCTTCATGGAGCTGGAGAGAGCAATGAGGTCTCCCTCAGCCTCCTCTCCTCCAGCCTGAACACCCCCAGCTCCAAGACAAGTTAGCTGCTCTCAAAGCCAGGGAGAAAGTTGGTCCAGAGGACGCCTGGCAGCCCTGCTGCAAAGAGGGTGGTTGGCAGGGCTGAGCTCTCAGCATCCTGGGAGCTGTCCCCACCTGAGGGAGAGCTCTGAGGCCCCTGGAGTGTCTGCTCTGCGAGGGTGCTCTGGCTGGTGCCTTGGCCTGCCTGCTCTCTGCTGTGCTGCACAGGCTGCTGACCTGCAGGGCTGCTGCTGTGAGGAGTGAGCTCTGCTATTAGCTAATTAGCAGTGCCAGGGCTTTTGCTGAGGGATGATTCAGTGGAGGTTAATTGTGCTCCACAGAGCTGTGTGTGATCACAGAGAGCAGTGTCTGGATCTGATGAGCATCCTGGGAGGCTTTCAGCGCTTGCTTTGGCAGATGGAAGTTTAACCTCCGTGTTGTGCTGTGCAGGGCTGTGATGCATTCCCCTGAGCTCTCTCTGCAAACTCAGAGTCAGTGAGGCCATCACTTCTGACCTCTGAGAGCCAGACAAATTGCATGTGACTTGAGAGAATCTTAGCCTGGCAGGGATCAAAGGCTGCATGAACAGAAACACAGGAGCTGCTTAACCTCTTGCTTGCAGTTTGACTCATCTGCAGTGCTGTGTCCAGCTCTGGGCTGCCCAGCTCAAGAGCAACAAGCAACTACTGGAGAGAGTCCAGCACAGAGCCTCCAAGATGCTGAGGGAACCATATGGGAGAGGCTGAGAGAGCTGGGGCTGGTTAGGATCACAGGATCACAGCTCACAGGAGGTCAGGGGTTGGAAGGCACCTCTGGAGATCTCCCAGGCCAACCCCCTGCCAGAGCAGGAGCAGAGAATCCAGCACAGGTCACACAGGAACACATCCAGACAGGGCTGGGAAGGCTCCAGAGCAGGAGACTCCACAACCTCTCTGGGCAGCCTGCTCCAGGCCTCTGGGAGCCTCACAGTGCAGAAGTTCCTCCTCCTGTTGAAGTGGAACCTCCTGTGCTGCAGTTTCCATCCCCTGCCCCTTGGCCTATCCCAGGGTGCAGCTGAGCAGAGCCTGTCCCTGTCCCTGTCCCTGTCCCTGTCCCTGTCCCTGTCCCTGTCCCTGTCCCTGTCCCTGTCCCTGTCCCTTCCTTCCTGACCCCCAGCCCTCAGCTATTGATAGACATTGATCAGATCCCTCTCAGTCTTCTCCTCTCCACACTGAACAGCCCCAGGGCTCTCAGCCTCTCCTCCCCAGGCAGTGCTGCAGTCCCTTCAGCATCCCTGGAGCCTCCCTTGGCCTCTCTGCAGCAGATCCCTGTCCCTCCTGAGCTGGGCAGCCCAGAGCTGGATGCAATATTCCAGGTGAGGTCTCAGCAGGGCAGAGGAGCAGACTGAGGAGGGATCTCATTAGTGCTGATCAATATCTGGAGGCTGAGTGTCAGGGGAATGGAGCCAGATGCTTCTCAGTGGTGCTCAGGGACAGGACAAGGAGCAAGGGCCACAAACTGGAACCCAGGAGGTTCCATGGGAGCATAAGGAAAAACTTCTTCACTGTGGTGGTGGCTGCCCAGAGGGGTTGTGGAGGCTCCTTCTCTGGAAGCTTTCAAACCCCATCTGGACACATTTCTGTGTTTCATACTCTGGGTGATCCTGCTCTGGCAGGGGGCTGGATCAATGACCTTCAGAGATCCCTTCTAGTACCTGCCACTCTGTGACACTGTGACCCTGGGCAGTGGCTGGCAGGGACCTCAGGGCATCAGAGAAAGCCTGTCCCTCCCCAGTCTGAGCTGGTCAGCAGAGGAAAGAGCTCATGCCATAGCTCAGCTCTGTCTCCTGATTGTCAGTGGTGTGGTCAGAGTGGGATTTCTTTGCCTTACCCCATGCTGGAAGGTGTCCAGAGCAGGGCCAGGAGGAGGAGCAGAGGGCTGGAGCTGCTCTGCTCTGGAGACAGCCTGAGAGAGTTGGGGTTGTGCAGGCTGGAGAGGAGAAGGCTCCCAGGAGACCTTCTGGTGACCTTGCAGGATCTGCAGGGGGCTCCAAGAAAGCTGAGGAGGGACTTTTGAGGGTGTCAGGGAGGGATAGGACTGGGGGGGTGGAGCAAAGCTAGAGGTGGGGAGATTGAGCTTGGCTGTGAGGAAGAAGTTGTTGCCCATGAGGGTGGTGAGAGCCTGGCACAGGTTGCCCAGGGAGGTGGTGGAAGCCTCCTGCCTGGAGGTGTTTGCAGCCAGGCTGGAGGTGGCTGTGAGCAACCTGCAGTGGTGTGAGGTGTCCCTGCCCATGGCAGGGGCTTGGGACTGGCTGAGCCTTGAGGTCCCTTCCCTCCCTGAGAGCTCTGTGGCTCTCTCATGCCTGGCAGTGCTGTGCTGGTCAGCAGCACAGGGCTGACTCATGCCAACATCTGGGCACCGACGTCACAGTGATGCACTTTTCATTCCTAGCATGACTGTCCCAGGCTCTCCAGCAGGCAATTGAAAATGAGCACATGATGCCATTTGTTATTGATGAGAAGCAAATGAGCCAGGGAAATGACATTCAGGGGCTCTGCAACTCCTCCTGCTTTGCTTTGAACATATTGGCCGTCAGAGGCTGTCGATACAGGCCGCTGAAAATGTCTCCTGCAGTGTTCCACTGCTCAGAGCTCAGGTACTTGTCAGAGATTTTCCTCTGCTAACACAGCCTGATCATCACACTGAGGGTGACTGCAGTGCACTGCTTCTGTTTGCACAGAGGCAGATCAGTGGTCTGCTGCTCTGGCAGCCACCCTGCTGCAGCCATCACAGCAAGGCAGAGCAGAGGGAAGCGCAGGGCAAGCACAGAGCACAGCCACAGCCTGCCCAGAAACGCTGAGAGTGGCCAAGGTGGTCCTGAAACACCAGTGAGGAATCTTCTAAGTCCTGGATATGAGGCATGAAAGAATGAATGGCTGGAGTTAGGGAGCTGAAGTGGGCTGAGGAGATCCTCAGGAGGTTCAACAAGGCAAAGGGCAAGGTCCTGCCCCTGGCTCAGGGCAACCCTCGGTCCCAACCCAGGCTGGGGATGGAGAGATTGAGAGCAGCCCTGCAGAGAAGGCCTTGGGGGTGCTGGGGGAGGAGAAGCTGGGCAGGAGCCAGCACTGGGCACTGGCAGCACAGAAGGCCAAGGGCAGCCTGGGCTGCATCCAAAGCAGTGTGGCCAGAGCTGGAGAGAGGATCCTGCCCCTCTGCTCTGCTCTGGGGAGACCTCACCTGCAGGGCTGGGGCCAGATATGGAGCCATCAACACAGGAAGGACTTGGAGCTGATGGGGAGGCTCCAGAGGCCACCAAGATGAGCAGAGGGCTGGAGAACCTCTCCTGTGAGGATAGACTGAGAGAGTTGGGGCTGTTCAGCCTGGAGAGGAGAAGGCTCCAGGCAGACCTCAGAGCTGCAGTTCAGTATCTGCAGGGGAGCTGCAGGCAGCTGGGGAGGGACTGTTCTGAAGGGGCTGTGGGGACAGGACAAGGGACAAGGGTTTGAAAGTGGAGCAGGGCAGAGGTAGGTTGGCCATCAGGAGGAAGCTCTGCAGAGGGAGGGTGGTGAGACACTGGCACAGGCTGCCCAGGGAGGTGCTTGAGGCTCCATGCCTGGAGCCATCCAAGCTCAGCCTGGCTGTGTCCCTGTGCAGCCTGCTCTGGCTGGAGCTGTCCCTGCTGCCTGCAGGGGTTGGACAAGAACATTGAATCCAACTGTCAGCACACCATGGCCACAAAACTCTGGCCCCAGGTGCCATGGCCACAGGGGTCTGAAACACCTCCAGGCATGGGGACTCCACCACCTCCCTGGGCAGCCTCTGCCAGGCCCTGACCACTCTTACACCAAAGACATTTTCCCTCATCTCCACCCTAAGCCTCCCCTGGCACAGTCACATCCAAAAAAGGAAAGAATCCTCTCTTCTGAGTGTTGCTGTCATTGAGATGTGAGCCAGTCGTTGGATGTCAGGAAGAAGTTCTCCACAGAGAGAGTGATTGCCCATTGGGATGTGCTGCCTGGGGAGGTGGTGGAGTCACCATCCCTGGAGGTGTTCAGGAGGAGACTTGCTGGGGTGCTTGGTGCCATGGGTTAGCTGTTTGGGTGGGTTGGATTGGTTGATGGGTTGGACACAATGATCTTGAAGGTCTCTTCCAACCTGGTTTGGTTTATTCTAAATAAAGGTTTATTCCAAGGGTGAGTTCTTCTTAGATACCAAACTGAAAGGCTGCAGTTGGTTGCATGAGTCCCACTCCCAGACCCGAGGCCTTGGTTCAAGTCTGAGCTTCACAGTTCCCAGCTGGAGCAGGGCTCCCTCAGCTGGTGGCTGCCCAGGAGCCATGGCCAAGGGGTGCTGGTGCTTCCCTCTCTGGAGGCCGTGTGTGAGTCCTGCGGGAGCTGCCAGAAGCAGCCCTGAGAAGCAAAACTAAACTGTGCAGTGCTGTCCAGGGCGAAATGCTAGTGGCAGAGCAGTGGCTGTGCTCCCTAACTTCAGCAAGCAGATCAGCAGCATGGAGACTACAGGCTGGAAAGCTCTCATCACCCTCCTTCCACTCAGCAAGGACAAGCTGGGCATGCAGACTGCAAATCACAGAGTGGGTTGGGTTGGAAGGGACCTCAAAGCTCATCCAGCTCCAGCCCCCTGCCATGGGCAGGGACCCCTCCCACCAGCACAGGCTGCTCAAGGCCTCATCCAGCCTGGCCTTCAACACCTCCAGGCAGGAGGCAGCCACAGCCTCCCTGGGCAGCCTGTGCCAGAGTCTCCTCACACATAAGCAGCAGCTGAGGAGTTTGCATGTCTGCAGTACTGCAGTTCCAGTTGCAATGTGGAAGGACAAACTCTTGGAGCATTTGCTGCCTGGGCTTCTGTGTTTCTATAAACTGAGCCTTTGTGTAAACCCAACTTCCATCCCAGGCTGTTGGCATTCAGCCCCTGGGTTGGATTGCTGTGGGAAGGAGGCTGCATTGTGCTGGCTGCAGTTCCACTGCACCTCATTGATAACAAAACCATGACACCAATGCAGGCCTAGAAGTCTGCATGCTGCAGGTTCCCTCCTAAGATCTGCAGGTGCAGCCCTAGCAGAAGTTTTGCCTCTTCACCAGAGACCTGGATGAGGGCACAGAGTGGAGCCTCAGGCAGTTTGCTGATGGCCCCAAACCAGGAGCTGTGCTGCCATCCAGTGAGACCTGCACAGGCTGAGGGCAGAGTCCTGCCCCTGGGGAACAGCAACCCCAGGGAGCACTGCAGGCTGGGGGCTGAGCTGCTGCAGAGCAGCTCTGGGCAAAAGCACCTGGGGGTCCTGGCAGACAGCAGGATGCCCATGGGCCAGCAAAGGGCCCTGGTGGCCAAGAAGGCCAAGGGCATCCTGGGGGCACGAAGAGAAGTGTGGCCAGCAGGTCAAGGGAGGCTCTCCTGCCCCTCTGCTCTGCCCTGCTGAGGCCTCCCCTGCAGTGCTGTGTCCAGTTCTGGGCTCCCCAGCTGCAGAAGGACAAAGAGCTCCAGGAGAGAGTCCAGCACAGGGCCAGGGAGCTGCTGAGGGCACTGCAACAGCTCTCAGCTGAGGAGAGGCTGAGAGAGCTGGGGCTGCTTAGCCTGGGCAAGAGGAGGCTGAGGGGGATCTGATCAATGCTTACAGATAGCTGAGGGCTGGGGGTCAGGGAGCTGGGGCCAGGCTCTGCTCAGTGGTGCCCTGGGACAGGACAGGAGGCAGTGGGCACAAAGTTGAACAGAGGAAGCTCTGACCATGAGGAGCAACTTCTTGAGTGTGAGGCTGCTGAGCCCTGGAGCAGGCTGCCCAGAGAGGTTGTGGAGTCTCCTGCTCTGGAGCCTTTCCAGCCCCAGCTGGATGTGTTCTGAGTGCCCTGCCCTGGCTGACCCTGCTCTGGCAGGGGCTTGGGCTGGGTGATCTCTGAGGATCCTTTCCAGCCCCTCCAGTTCTGTGATTCTGTGACATTAATGAGAAGTGCTGAATTTGCAGCCTTCTTGACACTCCTCCTACCTATCTTGCAAGTAGAAATAACAGAATCCAAATTCAGTAACCAAGTATTAATTGCTAATTACTGCCTAAGCCTGTGTGACCTCAGATTTCCTCTGGTGTTTCACTTTGAACAAATTATTCTTGAAAGCCCTCAGTGTGTCTTAATTTAGTGCTTTTAGTACATTTCCATGGAGTTTGGAGAGCTGGATGCAGACCATGACTGCATGTGGCGCAGAAGAGGTGCAGCCAAGGCTCCAGCAGACTTCAGAAGCTCATTTTGTGAGGAAAGCAGGCAGCAGGCAGGCCAGAAAGCTTCATGTCAAGAAGCATCAAAGCTTCAATCCCTCTGGTGTGGCTTCTGCCAAGGAAGTCTGACAGCTCTCCAAGCACAGCACAGACCCCACAGGCACCATGGGTTGAGGATCACCTCTGTGCTGTGTGGGGACTTGTGCAGCTCACTGGAAACCCTTCTTATTTCAGGCAACATTTCCTTGCTCTCACAGAGCCGCAGCATGGCTCAGGTTGGAAGGGACCTCAGAGATCATCTACTCCTACCCCCTGCCATGGGCAGGGACCCCTCCCACCAGCACAGGCTGCTCAAGGCCTCATCCAGCCTGGCCTTCAACACCTCCAGGCAGGAGGCAGCCACAGCCTCCCTGGGCAGCCTGTGCCAGAGTCTCCCCAGCCTCACACTGAAGAACTTCTTCCTCATCTCCACTCTAACCCTGCTCTGCCTCAGCTTCAAACCCTTCCCCCTTGGCCTGGCTGCAGACAGAAACTGTTTGCCATGAGCAGAGTCAGACACTGGAATCCCCTCCCAGGGGCAGCAGTGGAGTGCCCTGCACTGGGCAGTTTGAGACTCAGCTTGCCAGGGTGCTGAGCCAGCTCATGGCAACTGCACTGTCACCTGGAGAGGCTGGGGCAGAGCATCCTTGGGGCCCTTCCAGCCTGGCAGGCTGAGTCTGGGATTCCTCTACTTGCACAGTGAGGAACTGAAGGCACCAACATCCAGAGGACATTCTCCCTCAGCTTGGGAGCAGGCTCTGGAGCAGCTCACACATGAGGGCACTCCTGGGTTGCAGAAGTCAAATAGACCTAAGTCAAACTGAACAGGAGCAAATCAGCAGGAATTCCTCTGCTCTTATTTTCTCAAGCCAGAGCTTTGCTTTCTAGGAACTTCATCCTCTGCACTCTGCCTGGGACAGGAATAACCAAGTCTTGCAATCAGGGTTGTTTTTTTCAGTCCTGTATTGATTTAAACTGCAGGTTTAATATATCCCTGGTGGTTAACATCTCCTGGGAATAGAGTGTTCTGCTAAAACATGACTGAGGCCTGCAGTCTGCTGCAGAGCAGCTATTTAAAGGAGCCAGGTCGCTGCTTGGAGCTGAGATTGTTCTGCAATTCCATTAGCACTTCTGTAGGCAGCCCTCTGATCTGCAGCACCCAGAGCCTTCTGGTTCTGAAGGAAACATCCTGAGTGCTTGCCTCTGGGAACTGCAGAGAGATCCAAGGGGAACAGTGCCTTTGTGAATCAAAGGGTGGCAGTGATAGGACTGGGGGGGATGGAGCAGAGCTAGAAGTGAGGAGATTCAGATTGGATGTGAGGAAGAAGTTGTTGCCCATGAGGGTGGTGAGAGCCTGGCACAGGTTGCCCAGGGAGGTGGTGGAAGCCTCCTGCCTGGAGGTGTTTGCAGCCAGGCTGGAGGTGGCTGTGAGCAACCTGCTGTGGTGTGAGGTGTCCCTGGCCATGGCAGGGGACTGGGACTGGCTGAGCCTTGAGGTCCCTTCCAGCCCTGACAGTTCTGTGACTCTGTTTATTTCCCAATTCCCCCTTTGCTTGGCTCCAAGCTTAAAATAGAACTTGGGGGAATTGTCTCCTTGAGAAAACAGTGGGGCTGCTGAACTCAGCCAGCTGCCTGAGCCCATGTGTCCTGACGGCTTCTCCTTGTAGGGTTATTGTAGGGCCGGGTTCTGCACATCAGCTACAACAACCCCAGGCAGTGCTACAGGCTGGGGTAAGAGTGCCTGAGAGCTGCCAAACAGAGAGGGACCTGGGGGTGCTGGTCGATGGTAGGCTGAACATGAGCCTGCAGTGTGCCCAGGCAGCCAAGAGGGCCAATGGCCTCCTGGCCTGCAGCAGGAGCAGTGTGGCCAGCAGGAGCAGGGAGGTCATTCTGCCCTGTACACTGCACTGGTTAGGCCACACCTTGAGTCCTGTGTCCAGCTCTGGGCCCCTCAGGTTAGGAAGGAGGTTGACTTGCTGGAAGGTGTCCAGAGAAGGGCAACAAAGCTGGGGAGGGGTCTGGAGCACAGCCCTGTGAGGAGAGGCTGAGGGAGCTGGGGTTGCTTAGAGAGAGGAGAAGAGGAGACTCAGGGGAGACCTCATTGCTCTCTCCAACTCCCTGAAGGGAGGTTGTAGCCAGGTGGGGGTTGGTCTCTTCTCCCAGGCAAGCAGCACCGGAACAAGAGGACACAGTCTCAAGCTGTGCCAGGGGAGGTTTAGGCTGGATGTTAGGAAGAAGTTCTACACAGAGAGAGTGATTGCCCATTGGGATGGGCTGCCTGGGGAGGTGGTGGAGTCACCATCAGTGGAGGTGTTCAGGAGGAGACTTGACTGGGTGCTTGGTGCCATGGGTTAGTTGTTTAGGTGGGTTGGATTGGTTGATGGGTTGGACACAATGATCTTGAAGGTCTCTTCCAACCTGGTCTATTCTATGTATTCCATGTGTTTTTGTCCAAGCTGTGATTTTTACTTACTTTTGCCCCCCAGCCTGTTCTGTAACTCTGCTCCAGTCCTTCCTCTGCAGCTGCACAGTGAGGTTGAGCAGCTCTGGGCACAGCAGGTGTAAGGTGTAAGGCTCTGCAGTGTGCTGGCTCTTCACAAATCATCCTGAGGTCTGAAGAGCTGAGCTCCAGCTCCAAAATGCCACAGTGTTGGGTATCATATAGAGACTTCTAAATCCGACTCCCAGCAGCTATAAATCAAAGCTGCAGCCTCTGAGTTTCCCCTCTCAGAGGTGAGTTTGTGCAGAGTGTGTTCCCTGCCCTGGCCTCCCAGGCTCCAGGAACCGCAGCAAAGTAGAGGGACTCAGAAATTGTCATGGGCACCTTGGCTCTGTGCCATAGGAGCAAGTCAGTGATCCATGTGATGATTCACAGACGGCACTGGCTTGGAAGGCAGCCTCCAAGGGCACCTTTTCCCACCCCTCTGCAGGCAGCAGGGACAGCTCCAGCCAGAGCAGGCTGCACAGGGACACAGCCAGGCTGAGCTTGGATGGCTCCAGGCATGGAGCCTCAAGCACCTCCCTGGGCAGCCTGTGCCAGTGTCTCACCACCCTCCCTGTGCAGAGCTTCCTCCTGATGGCCAACCTACCTCTGCCCTGCTCCACTTTCAAACCCTTGTCCCTTGTCCTATCCCCACAGCCCCTTCTGAACAGTCCCTCCCCAGCTGCCTGCAGCTCCCCTGCAGACAGTGAACTGCAGCTCTGAGGTCTGCCTGGAGCCTTCTCCTCTCCAGGCTGAACAGCCCCAACTCTCCCAGCCTGTGCCCACAGCAGATCTGCTCCAGCCCTCTGATCATCTTGGTGCCCATTTTGTATCTCCCTTTGTGATGCAGGTGGATCTTGGTTTGCCTACATCTACATCAGTCTGGGCACAACTCTTGGCTCCCTCTTTTCTATGGCTACCTGAAGAGCTCTGAAAGCAGAGGGAGGTGAGCAGAGGAGGTGGCAGGGAGAGCTCTTTGAGGTCTGCCCTGTAAAACTCATCCCTGCAGTGCAGAGCAGGCAGTGAAGCGCAGACAGCTCAGCTGCTGCTGTGGTTGTGTTTGTTTGCTTGCTGAGGTTGGCTGAGTCTTGGCTCTTTGCTTCAGGTTGGGTTTTGTTTTCCATAACACCTCATGTGCTGCTCAGAACAGGAGCTGCAAACCTGCTGAGGCTTTGGCAGCGTGCCTGGAGACAGGCTGAAAACATCACACTACACAGAGGCAGAGAATCGTGGAACCATGCAGTCATGGAGTCATGGAGTCATGGAGTCATGGAATGATGGAATCATGGAGTCATGGAATGATGGAACCATGGAATCATGAAGCCATGGAGTCATGGAATCATAGAGTCATAGAGTCATGGAGTCATGGAATCATAGAGTCATAGAGTCATGGAGTCATGGAACCATGGAACCATGGAATCATGGAGTAATGGAGTCATGGATTCATGGAGTCATGGAATCATGGAGTCATGGAGTCATGGAGTCATGGAACCATGGAGTCATGGAATCACAGAGTCATGGAGTCATAGAGTCAAGGAATCATGGAGTCATGGACTCATGGAGTCAAAGAGTCATGGAATCATGGATCCATGGAGTCATGGAGTCATAGAGTCAAAGAATCATGGAACCATGGAATCATGGAGTCATGGAGTCATGGAATGATGGAACCATGGAATCATGGAGTAATGGAGTCATAGAGTCATGGAGTCATGGAATAATGGAATCATGGAATCATGGAGTCATGGAGTCATGGAGTCATGGAGTCATGGAGTCATGGAACCATGGAGTCATGGAATCACGGAGTCATGGAGTCATGGAATCATGGTTCCATGGAGTCATGGAGTCATAGAGTCAAGGAATCATGGAGTCATGGACTCATGGAGTCAAAGAGTCATGGAACCATGGAATCATGGAGTCATGGAGTCATGGATTCATGGAGTCATGGAGTCATGGAGTCATGGAACAATGGAGTCATGGAATCATGGAGTCATGGAGTCATGGAGTCATAGAGTCAAGGAATCATGGAGTCATGGACTCATGGAGTCAAAGAGTCATGGAACCATGGAATCATGGAGTCATGGAGTCATGGAATGATGGAACCACGGAGTCATGGAGTCATGGAATGATGGAACCATGGAATCATGGAGTCATAGAGTCATGGAATCATGGAACCATGGAGTCATGGAGTCATAGAGTCAAAGAATCATGGAACCATGGAATCATGGAGTCATGGAGTCATGGAATGATGGAACCATGGAATCATGGAGTCATGGAGTCATAGAGTCATGGAATCATGGAACCATAGAGTCATGGAGTCATGGAGTCAAAGAATCATGGAACCATGGAATCATGGAGTCATGGAGTCATAGAACCATAGAATCATGGAATCATAGGAAGAGCCTGGATGAGGCCCTTGGTGCCATGGTTTAGTTGATCAGATGGTGCTGGGTGAGAGGTTGGACTGGATGATCTTGAAGGCCTTTTCCAACCTGGTCTGGTCTATTCTATTCCATTCTATTCCATTCTATTCTGTTCTATTCTGTTCTGTTCTGTTCTGTTCTATTCTATTCTATTCTATTCTATTCTATTCTATTCTATTCTATTCTATTCTATTCTATTCATAGAATCACAGACTCACAGAATGGTTTGGGTTGGAAGGGAGCTCCAAAGCTCATCCAGTCCAACCCCCTGCACCCAGCAGGGACATCCTCCACTGGAGCAGGTTGCCCAGAGCCCTCTCCAGCCTCACCCTGAATATCTCCAGGGATGGAGCCTCAACCACCTCCCTGGGCAGCCTGCTGCAGTGTTCCAGCAGCCTCCTGCTGCAGAACTCATTCCTCACATCCAGTCTCAATCTGCTCTGCTCTAGTTTGAAGCCATTGCCCCTGGTCCTGTCACTACAGGCCCACTCTACACCTCTCCTTCCCTTGGCAGCAGAAGGACAATTTGAACCTCTCAGATATTTAAAGGTTTTAGAGAGAAACACTGAGGAACCTGCCTGCAGCTGCCAGCCATGAGGAAGCTTCAGTGGGCAAAGTCAGCTCTTGGGTGTGGAGGAGGAAAGGGCTGAGATTGCAGCCACAGACAAGGGCAAGGCTGAGCCTGGCTCTGACCAGGACAAAGTTTTCATCACAGGTTCACTTTTTCCCTCAGTACAAGAGATGACCACTGACCTCCCTGCCAGGTTGCATCAAGATCTGTTCCCTCCTTGGGAGAGGAATCTTCTTCAGGTTTATCTGTTAGTTAAGAAACTTCCTGGTCAAAGCCCTACTGCAGAAAGCTGTTTTCTGCTAAGAGTTGCTTTGGAGGGAGAGGAAGAGAATGCTCCTGGCATGTTGTGCTGAAAGAAGCTGAGAGGGAAAGAGAAGCTCTGGAAGTGTTCAGTTCAACCATGTCAGAATGGGAGGGGTTGGAAGGGACCTCCAGAGCTCACCCAGCCCAAGCCCCTGCCAGAGCAGGGGCACCCAGGGCAGGGCACACAGAACACAGCCAGGGGGGGCTGAAAAGGCTCCAGAGCAGGAGACTCCACAACCTCTCTGGGCAGCCTGCTCCAGGGCTCAGCAGCCTCACACCAAAGAGATTTCTCCTCATGTTGAGGCAGAACCTCCTGGGTTCCAGTTTGTGCCCATTGTTCCTTGTCTTACCACTGGGCACCACCAACACAGAGCCTGGCCCCCTCACCCTGACAGCCACCCTGCAGGTATTGGTAGACATTGATCAGATCCCTCTCAGCCTTCTCCCCAGACTAAAGAGCCCCAGGGCTCTCAGCCTCTCTTCACAGGGTGCTGATCTCTTCCCTTAACCACCCTCATAGCCTCCCCTGGACTCTCTGCAGCAGATCCCTGTCTCTCCTGAGCTGGGGAGCCCAGAGCAGGGCCATGCAGGCTGCATGAGCTGCTGCACCAAGCTCCTGTGTCTCAGGGCTCACATGCAGCTGTGTAGGCAGTGTTAGGATTCCCTACTGGATTTCAATACCAGTTTCAAGCCATTTCCCCTTGAGGCTGCATTTAGCTCATCTTTTGCTTTTGAAACTCCCCCAAGTGCCTTCTCTGTGCTGCCTGCTCAGGAACCTGCACCTTGGCAAACTTGAGCATAGAAGGCTCCACCTCAATGTGAGGAAAAACTTCTTTGGTGTGAGGGTGCTGAGGCCTGGAGCAGGCTGCCCAGAGAGGCTGTGGAGTCTCCTGCTCTGGAGCCTTTCCATCCCCCCTGGATGTGTTCTGAGTGCCCTGCCCTGGGTGATGCTGCTCTGGCAGGCATGGACTGGGTGATCTCAGGAGGTCCCTTCCAGCCCCTAACATTTTATGAGTCTGCTACTACTAAACTTTTGCAGTTGCTGCTGGCTTTGTAGCCTGGCAGAAGCCTGGGAGCTAGGGCAGGCTCCTCCTGCCAGCCCAGCTGAGCTCTCAACCTGGTTGTTTATTGCAGTAGTGAAATGGGATCTTGGAAAGGCTCTTGGGAAATAACATCCTGGAGTTCAGAGCTGCTTCAAGAGGAGCTGGAAAGGAAGCTGTGAGGCCATTTGACTGTGCTGTAGGCTTTCAGAGCTCCCTGGTCTCCTTTCAGAGGCTTGGAGTAGCACTTTGCTTGCACAGCTAAAGGTGCACAAAGTGATCGTTAACCAAAGCAAATCAGGTGGCTGCAGCAGTGAGCATCGGGCACTGAGTGCAGGGGAGGTTCAGCTGGTGCCAGGGGATTTGGGGCACACAGGAGTCAGCAGCACAATGGAAACAGAGCAGGTTTCAGTCTGGAGGGGAGAAGGCTGAGAGGGATCTGATCAATGTCTATCAATAGCTGAGGGCTGGGGGTCAGGAAGGAAGGGACAGGGACAGGGACAGGGACAGGGACAGGGACAGGGACAGGCTCTGCTCACTGTGCCCTGGGATAGGCCAAGGGGCAGGGGATGGAAACTGCAGCACAGGAGGTTCCACCTCAACAGGAGGAGGAACTTCTGCACTGTGAGGGTCCCAGAGCCTTGGAGCAGGCTGCCCAGAGAGGTTGTGGAGTCTCCTGCTCTGGAGCCTTCCCAGCCCTGTCTGGATGTGCTCCTGTGTGACCTGTGCTGGGTTCTCTGCTCCTGCTCTGGTGGGGGGGGACGATGACTTGATGATCCCTGGAGGTTCCCCCGGACCCCTAACATCCTCTGATCCTGTGAGCCTGTGCCCCAGAGCCAGGCTGGTGTGCGAGGGAGGTGCCAGATAAAACCCTTGGGCAGCAAGAAGGAAAAGCTGGGGCTCCTTTTGTCCTTTCCCCCCTGCCCATCAGAAGGAATGACTCTTCTCAACATGCCCGTGGCTGACAGGACCTGGGGGCTTTTTCCTACCAGCAAAGCATCTGACTCACCCTGATAAGGCTACCAATCTTAATTGCCCTGTAAAGATGCATCCTTGTGTCATCTGTGAGGCATTTAAAGGCCTTGGGAAAGGTTGCCTTTGAGGCCAGCCCTGCATTTTGTCTGAAGATTTATAGCTGGCTGTGGCTGTGCATCCTGCCAAGCGTTTGGAGCATGCCTGTGACCTTTCTGCTGCGAGGAGGTGCTGCAGGCCTGGCCCTGCACTGAGAGCCTCTCTCACAACACCATAAATTCTTGTAGGCCTGGTAAAAGTCACCCAGCAAGCTGGCACCCAACTTGATGGGGGCCAGTGACCTCCTGACTGCATTTAGCCCTCCTCTGGGGCTGAATTCTAGCAGTTGCTCTCTCACCCAAGGATCCTTCAGCAGGGAGGGGAAGGCAGGAAGAGGAGAAAAGCTCGGGTTGGAATGCAGATGGCTTAATGGAGGAGCCAAATGAACATCAGTGACAGAAAGCTCTGCTCAGCCCAGCAGAAGGGCAGCAGTCACAACACACAGGAGGGCAGCCCCCAAAGCAGCAGAGGGAAGAGAAGCAGCTTGAGGAGGAGCCCAAGGAGAAGCCCAGGCAGGAGGCTCTGGCAGGAGACTCCACTGCAAACTTCCCCCTGAGTGTGATCCTCATGGTTTGGGATACACTAACCCACATGGACCTCTGGAGATCACCCAGGCCAACCCCCTGCCAGTGCAGGCTCACCCAAGGACAGGCTGTACAGAGTGGCACCCAAGAGGGCTGTGAAAGTAGATGAACATGAGCCAGCAGTGTGCCCAGGGGGCCAAGAAGGCCAATGGCATCCTGGCCTGCAGCAGGAGCAGTGTGGCCAGCAGGAGCAGGGAGGTCATTCTGCCCTGTACACTGCACTGGTTAGGCCACACCTTGAGTCCTGTGTCCAGTTCTGGGCTCCTCAGGTCAGGAAAGATGTTGAGCTGCTGGAAGGTGTCCAGAGAAGGGCAACAAAGCTGGGGAGGGGTCTGGAGCACAGCCCTGTGAGGAGAGCCCGAGGGAGCTGGGGTTGCTTAGCCTGGAGAAGAGGAGGCTCAGGGGAGACCTCATTGCTCTCTCCAACTCCCTGAAGGGAGGTTGTAGCCAGGAAGGGGTTGGTCTCTTCTCCCAGGCAGCCAGCACCAGAACAAGAGGACACAGTCTCAAGCTGTGCCAGGGGAAGTTCAGGCTGGAGGTGAGGAGCAAGTGCTTCCCAGCAAGAGAGATTGGCCATTTGGATGTTCTGCCCAGGAAGGTGGTGGAGTCCCCATCCCTGGAGGTGTTTAGGAAGAGCCTGGCTGAGGCCCTTGGTGCCATGGTTTAGTTGATCAGATGGTGCTGGGGGAGAGGTTGGACTGGATGACCTGAGGTCTTTTCCAACCTGGTTAATTCTGTGAATGACTCCAGAGGTGGAGACTCCACCACCCCTCTGGGCAGCCTGCTCCAGGGCTTCAGCTCCCTCAGAGCTCCTCCTCATGTTTAGATGGAACTTCCTGTGGTCAAGTTTGTGGTCATTAGCCCTTGTCCTGTCACTGGGCACCACTGAGAACAATCTGGACCCATCCTCCTGGCACCACTACCAGCACTGATGAGATCCTCCCTCAGTCATTTCTGTGCCATCTCCCAGCCTTTCCTCATCCCCTCAGCATCTTTGTTGACCTTTGCTCTCCCAGGAACTTCAGCTGGGGAGCCCAGAACTGGACACAGTACTCCAGCTGTGGCCTCACCAGGGCAGAGCAGAGGGGCAGGACGACCTCCCTTGCCCTGCTGGCCACACTCCCCTTGATGCACCCCAGGATGCTCTTGGCCTTCTTGGCCACAAGGGCACATTGCTGCCCCGTGGGCATCCTGCTGTCCACCAGGTCTCTCAGGTTGTGTCTTCCACAGAGCTGCTCTCCTGCAGGTCCCCTCTCACCTGTGCTGCTGCAGGAGGTTGTTCCTCCCCAGGGGCAGGACTCTACACTCACTGAACACCATGAGGTTCCCTCTGCCCAGCTCTCAGCCTGTGCAGGTCTCACTGGATGGCAGCACAGCCTGAGGGCTCTCAGCCTCTGTCCCAGCTTGGTGCCATCAGCAACTGCCTGAGGCTCCACTCTGTGCCTTCATCCAGGCTCTTGATGAATACCTTGAGCAGGGCTGAAGCCCTGGGGAACACCACTTGCTGTGGACATCCAACTGGAGTGTGCCATGGACCACAGCCCTCTGAGCTCTGTCAGTCTCATCCCTGCCCTCCCCTCACTATCTGTCCTCCCTTGCAGAGGCTCTCAGATGATTCAGACAAGACATCCCCATGCTGACTACTGAAACCCTTCACTTGCTTCCCACTCTGAGGTGATGCCCAGAATGTGCTGTTCCATCACCTGTCCAGGGATGGAGGTGAGGCTGACTGCCCTGCAGCTTCCTTTGTCTTCCTTCCTGCTCTTTTAGAAGGCTGGGGTGACACTGGCTTCTTGACTTTGAGGGTGGCAGAGCCCTGGAGCAGGCTGCCCAGAGAGGTTGTGGAGTCTCCTGCTCTGGAGACTCAAAATCTACCTGGATGTGTTCTGTGTGCCCTGCCCTGGGTGCTCCTGGGACTGGGTGATCTCCAGAGGTCCCTTCCTACCCCTCCAATTGTGTGGTTGTTTATTTACTCACACCCAACCCAGCCATGGACAAATTAGCCTGGCACAACTGGGTTTCTCTGCTCTCAGAGTGCTTGGAGCAGGGGACCTGCCTGAGCAGTTTTCTCCTGAGCAGAGCTAATTCCCCAGGGCTGTACCTGGTGGCTTGCCTTTCATTAAGGTTTGCAACCAGTCCTGGGTTTTGGATCCCATTAGTCTTTTCATCCTGCACATTCAAGCCAGCCAAGGGGCACAGAGTGAGCACCAAGAGGTGCTTGGAGGGGCAGGATGTGACTGATAGAGATTGCCTGGCTGGAGGCAGGCTGCAGCGGCAGGCAGGGGTGGGGTGAAGGCTGATCCCAGGGTAGGGCTGCCCAGGATAGGGCTGCCCAGGGCAGGGCTGGACAGGGTAGGGCTGGACAGGGTAGGGCTGGACAGGAAAGGGCTGCCCAGGGTAGGGCTGCCCAGGGTAGGTCTGGACAGGGTAGGGCTGGACAGGAAAGGGCTGCCCAGGGTAGGGCTGGACAGGGTAGGGCTGCCCAGGGTAGGGCTGGACAGGGTAGGGCTGCCCAGGGTAGGGCTTCCTTGATTGTTCATCTTCCTGGGGGTAGCAGTTCTCAGTCCCTCTGGGGAGCTGGGTGGTGATGAGCTCACAGGCAGCTTCTCCTGGAGAATCCAGCTGGCAGCAGCACTGCTCAGGGGTTGTGGGCTTGCTTCTGAGGCTGTTTGGCTGCTTCATGCTTCACCATGCAGCAAGGTGGAAAAGGCAGCTTGTGGCAATGGGCAGCCCTGCCTCTGCTCCACTGGAGGGAGGATGAGTTTGGAGGAGTCTTACCTGCCAGGAGTCTTTGTGGACTAGGAGATGGCAGTGGGGAAGGGGCTGCAGAGCTGCCACACATGACCATGGCTATTGAATGCCCAGCAGTGGCAAAGGCACCAGCTGCAGCCTGCTCTCTGCTCCTCTCTGCTGAGCCTCTCTCCAGGGCCTGCAGAGCAGGATTTGGGTCATGAAAATCTCTCTGCGGGGTGCAGGGATGTTCCTTCCTGGGGCCACACTCTCCAGCAAGGAATCAGGGAGTCACAGAATGTTGGTGTTTGGGAGGGACCTCCAGAGCTCACCCAGTCCAACCCCTGCCAGAGCAGGGTCACCCAGGGCAGGGCACACAGAACACCTCCAGGGGGGTTGGAAAGGCTCCAGAGCAGGAGACTCCACAACCTCTCTGGGCAGCCTGCCCCAGGGCTCAGCAGCCTCACAGGGACAAAGTTTCCCTCCTGTTGCCCTGGCACCTCCTCTGCTCCAGCTTGCCCCCAGTGCCTCTTGTGCTGTGCTTGGCCATCCCTGAGCAGAGCCTGGCTCCAGCCCTGCACATCTTTATCCCCAGCCATGAGGTCACCCTCAGGCTCCTCTGCTCCCAGCCCCAGCTGCCTCAGCCTGGCCTCACAGAGAGATGTTGCACTGCCTGCAGCAGCTCTGTGCCTCTGGGCTGGGCTCTCTCAAGCAGTTCCCTGAGCTCCTTCTTGAGCTGAGTGGCCCAGAGCTGGACACAATGTTCCAGCTGTGGCCTCAGCAGGGCAGAGCAGAGACTGGAGTGGTGGCACTCAGCCTACAAACCAGGACACATGGCCAAGGCTCTTTCAGCTCCAGGAGGCTTCCTCCCTGGCACCTTGGGGTTTCAGCCCCTTTCACTGAAAGGAGCTCAGGCTCTGCCCATGGCACTTTTCCTGGGAGCAAAGCACTCCCTGCTGCAGTCAGCCATGGGTCCAAGAGGCAGCTGTAGTCATGAGCAGCAGGAGCTGCCTCTCTGGCAGCATCCCCAGCTGGGCTGTGCCGAGGGGCATGCAGGGTTCTGCTGCTTTAGCTCTTCTAGAGCAGGCTTCTCCAATAAGCACACAGCGGAACCCAGCAGGTTTGGTTTGGGAAGCTCTGCCCTCAGGGGAAGGCCACTGGAAGGTCCTCTTCCACTATTCTGCCAGAAAGGACACTTAACATTCAGGTTGTGCTGGGGACTCACACAGCAGCAGACACCCTGAGCCGGGCCTGAGCCAAGCTTTTGATGAGTCAGAAGGGTTAATCCCAGCACTCACAGCACATTTAGTCCCTTCCATGTCAGCTGCAAACCTTGCTGCTGGGAAGGGATTAGCACACAGACCACAAGCCCAGCGTGTGTGCAGGAGATAAAAATGGACCTGGGCTGCAGACCATGCTGGGAACAGCAAACTAAGATTGTTTTGGAAGTGCTCTAACAGCCCTGACCCATTGCTGCTGAGCCTGCAGAGACACAGCTGAGTGCACAGCCCCTGCAGGCTCTGCTGCTGCCGTTCACAGAGCACACACTGCATTGGCTTGGAAGGGACCCTCAGAGGGCAGCCTCTCCACCCCCCTGCGTGCAGCAGGGACAGCTCCAGCCAGAGCAGGCTGCACAGGGACACAGCCAGGCTGAGCTTGGATGGCTCCAGGCATGGAGCCTCAAGCACCTCCCTGGGCAGCCTGTGCCAGTGTCTCACCACCCTCCCTGTGCAGAGCTTCCTCCTGATGGCCAACCTACCTCTGCCCTGCTCCACTTTCAAACCCTTGTCCCTTGTCCTGTCCCCACAGCCCCTTCTGAACAGTCCCTCCCCAGCTGCCTGCAGCTCCCCTGCAGATAGTGAAATGACTTGATGGGGTGCTTGGTGCCATGGGTTAGTCGATTAGGTGGTGTTGGATGATAGGTTGGACTCGATGATCTTGAGGGTCTCTTCCAACCTGGTCTATTCTATTCTATTCTATTCTATTCTATTCTATTCTATTCTATTCTATTCTATTCTATTCTATTCTATTCTATTCTATTCTATTCTATTCCATTCCATTCCATTCCATTCCATTCCATTCCATTCCATTCCATTCTTCTCCAGGCTGAACAGCCCCAACTCTCCCAGCCTGTGCCCATAGCAGAGGTTCTCCAGCCCTCTGATCATCTTGGTAGCCTCCTCTGGACCCTCTCCATCAGCTTCAGGTCTCCCTTGTGTTGGGGGCACCTACAGCTAGGCACAGTGAGGTCTCCCCAGAGCAGAGCAGAGTGGAGTGGCAGAATCCCCCCTCTGGACCTGCTCCACAGGCTTCTTTTGATGTAGCCCAGGAAGAGATTTGCCAGGTGGGACTGGTCTCTTACATGCCATAAGTGGAGGAAATAGCCTCAAGTTGTGCCAGGGGAGGCTCAGGTTAGGTATTAGGGGAAATTTCTTCCCATTAAGAGTTTCCAGGCACTGTCCCAGGCTGCCCAGGGAGGTGCTGGAGTGCCCATCCCTGGAGGGGTTTAAAAGCTGTGTTGTGGTGCTGAGGCCTGTGGGTCAGTGGCAGTGGTGGGTTGTGAGCTGTGGGTGAGCTTGGACTTGGTGATCTCAGAGGTCTCTTCCCACCTCAAGAGCTCTCTGTTTCCATGCTGTGTGTATCAGCAGGCCATGAGAGGCTGCAGGCTGCTGCGTGTGTTAGGGTGGCCACACCTGGGCTGAGTCCCTGTGTGGTGACTCTGCAAACACAGAGGTGCAGGGGCTGCAGTGAGCAGCTGGGGCTGGCCCAGGGATTGCATCAGGACAAGAGCATCCTCTTAGGAGGGTTGCAGGAGTGGATATGGGGCTATGGTTTAGGGGTGAACCTTGTAGGGCAGGGTTCTGGGTTGGACTTGGTGATCCCGAGGGTCCTTTTGCAGCCTGAGTGTTTCTGGGCTTCTGCATGCAGTGGTTTGGGCTCTGTGTCCAGGGTGACCTGGTTTGGAACTGAAGGCAAAGAGCTCTTCCAGGCAGAGAGGGGAGAGGAGAGTGAAGAAGGGAGAAGAGATTTGTGTGGGAATCTGCACCTCTGTGTGCTGAAATATCAAACATTATGAGGTGAGTTCAGCCTCAGTTTTAGCTCTCTTGGGGTCAGAGGAGGTTTATGTGAAGGGAAACCTGCCCTAGACATTTCTCCAGGCACTGCACTTACTCCACCAGCCTTTATTTCTTCTCACTTCTGCTCTCTGACAGCTTTTCAAGTCTCAGGTTCTTCCTTGTGCAAACACTTTGTTGTGCTCCTCTCTCTGACTAATTGTTTAAGGTCCTGATCTTCATCTACCATTTGTTGATACTCCCAGAGAGTGTTCTTAATGAAGCCTCCAGAATGCTAAAGGAAGTTGTAGTTCTCTCCACCAATAAAGCTTTGTGCTTGCCACCATTTTCCTGTTGGAAGGCTGTTCCTGTGCAACACCTACAAAATCCATGCTCCTACGAAGCACAAAGAGGCTTTGAGGGCTTAGGGAGGCAATTAAAGGAGAATTTTCTTTCCTTTTGGGGGCCTTTTGTTAAAAGAATAGGAAGATGACAGAGTGGGAAAGGAGCCTTGGGTACTGCAGAGGCATGAGAGCAATGATTGCCTCAGCTTAGGGACCTTGCAGTAACTCACTGCAGGGGATGCTGCTTGCTGGCCTGCAGCTGTGGTTCTCCCTGTCTCATGTTTGCTGTGGTGCAAGGAAACTCTGCTCATAAACTACCATCCAGTAATGCTGGAGCTGCTGACTATGACAGCAGTTTGAATTCCTGAGCCTGTGGGATGGGCCTGAGTGGAATCATTCATTGCTGTGTGCAGCCTGGCTTGACATTTCAGATCGCTAACAGGAGACACAGCAATGTAATAGCCTCCTGGAGGGGAAAGGAAGGGCCCTACAGGAAAGGGAAAGGTTAGCATTAAGGGGAAGAAAATGTTGCCAAGAGTCCTGTGAAATGAGGAAGCCACATCTGCCTCACTTGGAAGAACATTTGTGAGTGTTCTGAGAGCCACTGCAGCCCAGGAGAGACCCCCAGCCAAGCTGAGGGCTGAGAGAGGAGCACAGAGTCACAGCTTGCACTGTGCTGGAAGGCAGCCTCCAAGGGCATCCTAACCAAGCCCTGCAGGCAGCAGGGACAGCTCCAGCTAGGGCAGGCTGCACAGGGACACAGCCAGGCTGAGCTTGGATGGCTCCAGGCATGGAGCCTCAAGCACCTCCCTGGGCAGCCTGTGCCAGTGTCTCACCACCCTCCCTGTGCAGAGCTTCCTCCTGATGGCCAACCTACCTCTGCCCTGCTCCACTTTCAAACCCTTGTCCCTTGTCCTATCCCCACAGCCCCTTCTGAACAGTCCCTCCCCAGCTGCCTGCAGCTCCCCTGCAGGTATTGAACTGCAGCTCCCAGCCTCTCCCTGGAGCCTTCTCTTCCCCATGCTGTTGATTGCACACTATTCTCTTTGCCATCCCTGCCATTGGTATGTGCAACCTCTCAGCACCATCCAGAACTGTTTTCTACTTGAATAAGTCAACATCTCCACTGGAGACATTTTTACATCAGCAGCATCCAACCCCCCCTGGTCTCAGCTTTGCTGGCAGTGTGAACGGCAGAAGTGTGCTGCCCATCTGAAGGCATGAAGCACAGCCTTGGTCACAGCAGAGCACTCAAGATTTGGCCTCCTGTGGGAAAGCCACAACAAGAATCTTTGCCAAAGGGAAGCCTGAAGGGGGGAAAAGCCCCTTCTGGAATGTAAAATTTGCTGCTGTTAATCTGCCCACACCTCCCTGTGATTTGCTTGGGTTTTGATGGATTATTTGTATTCCCCTCCCCACCCCCCCCAAACCAAACCGTGTGAATAAATTACTGGCATTGCCCAAACCAAAGTACCCCAGTTCCAGTTGGCTCTCTGCTGAGCCTGCAGCCACAGCCTGCACAGCACTACCACTGAGGGCTAGGCCTTGAAATCCCAGTGCAGGCTCTTACTTTGGGTAGGGACTGAGTGATCCTTGGAAGGCTGAAAGCTGCACCAAGAGGTTGGGCAAGGGTCACTAAAGCCCCATTAGGAAATTCCTTTGCCCACCAGGCCTCTGTCCCTTCTGTCTCCCAAACAACAGCACTCAGATCTCATCACACACCAGCAGGTCCTTATCTTCAATCTATTATGCAAATAGACCTCTTCACCTTTAATTCAGCTGCCTGGGTAATAATTGATGTCCATTAGGGCTTCTGGTCAGGCATAGGATGAGAGCAGCTTGGTCAGGCCATGGGGGAGCACTGGGAGTGTGGTTCCCAATTCTACATCAGGGGGAATTTGTCAAATGAGCACTTGGGGGTGTCAGGTGGTGACAGAGTGCCCAGGAGCCAGCACTGGTCCCTGGCAGCCCAGAGCCAGCTGAGTGCTGAGCTGCAGCCAGAGCAGGGAGAGCAGCAGCACAGGGAGGGGATTCTGCCCCTCTGCTCTGCTCTGCTCAGAGCCCACCTGCAGCACTGCCTCCAGCTCTGGGCCCCCAGCACAGGAAGGACCTGGAGCTGCTGGAGAGGCTCCAGAGGAGGCCACCAAGATGAGCAGAGGCTGCAGAACCTCCCCTGTGGGGCCAGGCTGGGAGAGTTGGGGCTGTGCAGCCTGGAGAAGAGAAGGCTCCAGGGGTGACCTCAGAGCAGCCTGCCAGGACCTGAAGGGCTCCAGGAGAGCTGGGGAGGGACTTGTGACAAGGGCTGGGAGTGCCAGGCTGAGGAACAATGGCTTTGAGCTGGGAGAGGGGAGATTGAGCCTGGAGATGAGGAAGAAATTGTTGAGAGTGAGGCTGGGGAGACTCTGGCACAGGCTGCCCAGAGAGGCTGTGGCTGCCTCCTGCCTGGAGGTGTTGAAGGCCAGGCTGGATGAGGCCTTGAGCAGCCTGTGCTGGTGGGAGGGGTCCCTGCCCATGGCAGGGGGTTGGATCCTGATGATCTCTCAGGTCCCTTCCAACCCAACCCATTCTGTGATTCTCTAAAACCCTTTCCAAAGGGCTCCTCTGCTTTGTGAGCAGCGTGGTCCTGGCACACACTCAAAGCTGTGACTCAACACCTTCACATTGAGGGATTTTTAATGGTTCTTTTAACTACTTCTGTAAGTTTTTATTCATTTTAGGATGGTTTTATTTCCAGTGGTTGGCTCTGAGGCACAGAGAGAAGCCTCCTCCCCCTTAGCACCCAGTGTCATGGAAATGGAAATTTCCACTTGGTTGCTTGGGTGCAGCCTGAGAGCTCTGTGAGCCCCACCACGGGGTGGACAGTTACAGCATCAGTAAATGCAGCTCCCAAGTGCAAGCATCAGGCACCTCCTGTGTCCTGGGGCTCTGGAGTCTGATCTTAATTGTTTTTTTGCAGTGATGAGCCTGCCAAGCAAGGAACATTTGTTAAGCTATGGCAGAGGTCTTCTGGAGCCAGCCCTCTTTCCCAGACCTTCAGAGAGCCACAGAATGGGTTGGGTTGGAAGGGACCACAGAGCTCATCCAGCTCCCTGCCATGAGCAGGGACCCCTCCCACCAGCACAGGCTGCTCAAGGCCTCATCCAGCCTGGTCCTGAGCACCTCCAGGCAGGAGGCAGCCACAGCCTCCCTGGGCAGCCTGTGCCAGAGTCTCCCCAGCCTCACTCTCAACAATTTCTTCCTCATCGCCACTCTGAGTCTCCCCTCTCCCAGCTCAAAGCCATTGTTCCTCAGCCTGGCACTCCCAGCCCTTGTCACAAGTCCCTCCCCAGCTTTCCTGGAGCCCTTCAGGTGCTGCAAGGTTGCTCTGAGGTCTCCCTGCAGCCTTCTCTTCCCCAGGCTGCACAGCCCCAACTCTCCCAGCCTGGCCCCACAGGGGAGGTTCTGCAGCCTCTGCTCATCTCTGTGGCCTCCTCTGGAGCCTCTCCAGCAGCTCCAGGTCCTTCTTGTGCTGGGGGCCCAGAGCTGGAGGCAGTGCTGCAGGTGGGCTCTGAGCAGAGCAGAGCAGAGGGGCAGAATCCCCTCAGTCATCCTTTCCCTGACTGTTTCCTCCACAGTGTGACTTCTCTGTGCAGCCTTCTGAGATGGTGCACAAGCTTCCAGTAACTCTCTTGCCTGGATGCAGATGTGTGCACTAGGGTGATGACCCTTTCAAAGTGCTGTTCTGTGCCTCTTCATACCCTGTGTGTGAGAGGTCTGTGCTGCAGAGCAGATCCTAAGTGCCTGCAGAGCTGTGCTATGGAAAATGACTGGGAAAGGGAAATGAGTTGTGGGATGCTTTTTGGTTGCATTCATCACAATTCCATGCAGTTTGTGTCAACAGAACCCAGGGATCTTGAATCACAGGCAGCAGAGCTTTACATGAGCAAACCATATGGAAGGTAAAGGCACAGCTAAGGAGGGGGCTGTGAGGTGGGGTTGGGCTCTGCTCCCTAGGGTAAGAGGGTAGGATGAGAGGAACTGGCCTGAAACTGTGCCAGGGGAGGGTTAGGTTGGAGAGGAGGAAAAATGTCTCTGTTGCAGGAGTGGTCAGGGCCTGGCAGAGGCTGCCCAGGGAGGTGGTGGAGTCCCCATGCCTGGAGGTGTTCCAGAACCCTCTGGCCATGGCTCTTGGGGCCATGGTTTGGTGGCCATGGTGGGGCTGGGCCTTGCCAGGCTGGACAGATGGGCAGAGTAGATGAGTCAAATAGAAGGAGATTGAACAAGCCTGAGTGCCAGGTTCTACACAGTGTGGCCAGCAGGAGCAGGGAGGTCCTTCTGCCCTGTGCTCAGCACTGGTTAGCATTGAGGGAGCTGGGGTTGCTTAGCCTGGGCAAGAGGAGGCTCAGGGGAGACCTTCTTGCTCTCTACGACTCCCTGAAGGGAGGTTGTAGCCAGGTGGGGGTTGGTCTCTTCTCCCAGGCACCCAGCACCAGAACAAGAGGACACAGTCTCAAGCTCTGCCAGGGGAGGCTTACACTGGAGGTGAGGAAGAAATTCTTCCCAGTGAGAGAGATTGGCCATGGGAATGTGCTGCCCAGGGAGGTGGTGGAGTCACCATCCCTGGAGGAGCCTGGATGAGGCCCTTGGAGCCATGGTTTAGTTGATCAACTGGTGCTGGGTGATAGGTTGGACTTGGTGGTCTTGGAGGTCTCTTCCAACCTGCTTGACTCTGTGATTCTGTGACCTTAGAGAGCTTGTCCAGGTGAAACCATTCTGTGATTCCATTGTGCTCCCTCAGCTCTTGGCCATAGTTACTTTAGCAGAGTTTTTCATTGCCAAATTGGTGATGTTCAGAGCTTTGCTGGAAGTTGCAGCTGCTCAGTTCCTGATCCTGTGGCCCAGGCTGTTAGAGCCTGCAGGGCTTTGGGTGCCCCCCTGATTTTTAAGCACTCCTCCTTAGTGCTGGCCTTGTGCCAACAGCAGCTCCCAGGGGAAGCTTCACTTCTGAGGCTTTGTAACTTCCTATGTAAATCACTTTGGAGAGAAAAATCCTCCCAAGGCATTTCTGTCCCAACTGCAAACCTGATGTCCTGATCTGAGAGCAAACCAACCAAGCCACAACTCATAAATGGGATCATCCCCAGAGAGCCACTGACCTCTGAGCCCCAGCAAGCCCAGTCACAGAATGAGAGAGGCTGGAAGGGACCTCCAGAGCTCACCCAGCCCAAGCCCTGCCAGAGCAGGGTCACCCAGGGCAGGGCACACAGAACACAGCCAGGTGGGGTTGGAAAGGCTCCAGAGCAGGAGACTCCACAACCTCTCTGGGCAGCCTGCTCCAGGGCTCAGCAGCCTCACAGGGACAAAGTTTCCCTCCTGTTACCCTGGCACCTCCTCTGCTCCAGCTTGCCCCCAGTGCCCCTTGTGCTGTCCTTGGCCATCCCTGAGCAGAGCCTGGCTCTAGCCCTGCACATCTTTATCCCCAGCCATGAGGTCACCCTCAGGCTCCTCTGCTCCCAGCTGCAGGACCCCAGCTGCCTCAGCCTGGCCTCACAGGAGATGTTGCACTGCCTGCAGCAGCTCTGTGCCTCTGGGCTGGACTCTCTCAAGCAGTTCCCTGAGCTCCTTCTTGAGCTGAGTGGCCCAGACCTGGACACAATGTTCCAGCTGTGGCCTCAGCAGGGCAGAAGTAAGCACCCCTGCCTGAGCTGAAGTGGCTCAGAAACTTTTAGCTGGTGTCAGAATAAGACTTGGGGCTGAGGCCTCTTGGGCTGAGTCCATTTGTTCTTTCCCAAACAGTCTGCATTTTGCCCCCAGTGTTTCCTGCTGATAGAAATTGCCTCTTCCTGCCTTCCACACACATCCAGATGCCTGATAGGGTGTCTGCAGCTTGGCCACTGCCTGTCATTGTGTGGAGGCAGGAGCAAGCTGGCCTGGCACTTGTTCCTCCCACTGCTCTTGCTCAGAGGTTTAGCTCTCTTCTTGCTGCCTGTGCTGCTGGCACCCAGGTTTGAAAGCTGTGGGCACCCCGGGGCTGCAGTTGAAGGGCTTCCAGTGCCTTGGATGAGGGCTGCAGGGATGCACCAGAGCAGTGTGGGCAGCGACTTCTGGGAAGATCATGAAACACTAACAGCTTGGTTAATGGACCTGAGCTCCTCTCCCTTCCCTTTTGGCAGTGGTTCACAGGGACACAAAGTAAGTACAAAGCATGGTGCCAAAGCCTGGTGCCAAGACAAAATGGTCCTGAATTATGCTTGCCTCAAGAGCTCCTGAAGCCAGGAGGCATCTTTAAAGGCTTCCTTGAATTCAGTCCTGATTGGGCTAAAGCACAAAGCTGGCAGCAGGCCTTGCAGGACTGCAGCTGCCTGCACCATGGCTCTGGCATCAGGGGGCTGAGCTTGCAGCCCACCTCTGTGGCAGGGCTTGGGCTCAGCTGGGCACAGAGGTGAGTCTGGGAGGGTTTGCATGCTCACACCTGAGCAGGGGCAGTGCTCTGCTGGATGAAGCTGGGAGAAGCAACCTGCCCTGCATGTGCTGGTCTACAGGCTCCACTGCTGGCCAGAGGGATGGCATCCTGCTCTGTGGAGGGATCAGTGCTGGGCCCCAGCCTGTTCTTTACTGATGATCTGGAGGAGGGGATGGAGTCCATCAGCAGTAAGTTTGAGATGACAGCAAGCTGGGGGCAGGAGTTGATCTGTCAGAGGGTAGGAGAGCTCTGCAGAGGGAGCTGGACAGGCTGGGCAGATGGGCAGAGGCCAAGGGCAGGAGATTGAACACAGCCAAGTGCCAGGTGCTGCACATTGGCCACAACAACCCCAGGCAGTGCTACAGGCTGGGGTCAGAGTGCCTGAGAGCAGCCAGGCAGAGAGGGACCTGGGGGTGCTGGTGGACAGCAGCTGAACAGGAGGCAGCAGTGTGCCCAGGGGGCCAAGAAGGCCAAGGGCATCCTGGCCTGCATCAGGAACTGTGTGGCCAGCAGGAGCAGGGAAGTCCTTGTGCCCTGTGCTCAGCACTGGTTAGGCCACACCTTGAGTCCTGTGTCCAGTTCTGGGCTCCTCAGGTCAGGAAGGATGTTGAGCTGCTGGAAGGTGTCCAGAGAAGGGCAACAAGGCTGGGGAGGGGTCTGGAGCACAGCCCTGTGAGGAGAGGCTGAGGGAGCTGGGGTTGCTTAGCCTGGAGAAGAGGAGGCTCAGGGGAGACCTTCTTGCTCTCTCCAACTCCCTGCAGGGAGGTTGTAGCCAGGTGGGGGTTGGTCTCTTCTCCCAGGCACCCAGCACCAGAACAAGAGGACACAGTCTCAGGCTGTGCCAGGGGAGGTTTAGGCTGGAGGTGAGAAGAAAGTTTTTCCCAGCAAGAGAGATTGCCCATTGGGATGTGCTGCCCAGGGAGGTGGTGGAGTCACCATCCCTGGAAGGGTTTAAAAACAGCCTGGCTGAGGCACTTGGTGCCATGGTTTAGCTGATGAGATGGTGTTGGGTGAGAGGTTGGACTGGATGATCTCCAAGGTCTTTTCCAACCTGGTCTATTCTATTCCATTCTATTCCATTCTATTCCATTCTATTCCATTCTATTCTATGGAGAGTTTTCCCACTTGGGCAAGCAGGATCCAGTGCAGAGGAACAAGTGCAGGAGTGAGTGTTTGAGCTGCCCTGTGCCTGACAGCCTGCTCAGCCCAGGCTGTGCCTCCTGCTTTGGCTATAACCCCTCTGCTCCTCTGGCTGGGTTGTGTGGGGGTCCAGGACTCCTGCCCCCCTCTGCTTTGGTGCTGCTGAGGGAAAATGTTGGGATCTGCCTCATGCTGGTTCTTGTTGATAGAATCCTCCGGATCAGTTCCACCTGCAGGGAATGTGCCATGGTGTGGGGGTTTGGTGAACACATCCAGACAGGGCTGGGAAGGCTCCAGAGCAGGAGACTCCACAACCTCTCTGGGCAGCCTGCTCCAGGGCTCTGGGAGCCTCACAGTGCAGAAGTTCCTCTTCCTGTTGAGGTGGAACCTCCTGTGCTGCAGTTTCTATCCACTGCCCCTTGGCCTATCCCAGGGCACAACTGAGCAGAGCCTGTCCCTGTCCCTGTCCCTGTCCCTGTCCCTGTCCTTGTCCCTGTCCCTGTCCCTGTCCCTTCCTTCCTGATCCCCAGCCCTCAGCTCTTGAGAGACATTGATCAGATCCCTCTCAGCCTTCTCCTCTCCAGACTGAACAGCCCCAGGGCTCTCAGCCTCTTCTCCCCAGGCACTGCTGCAGTCCCTTGCAGCCTCCCTTGGACTCTCTCCAGCAGATCCCTGTCCCTCCTGAGCTGGGCAGCCCAGAGCTGGATGCAATATTCCAGGGGAGGTCTCAGCAGGGCAGAGCAGAGGGGGAGGAGAACCTCCCTGGCTCTGCTGGCCACACTCCTCTCAATGCACATTGCTGTGCCCTGCAGACCTTGCTGCCCAGCAGCACTCCCAGCTCCTTCTCCTTGGGGCTGCTCTGCAGCAGATCCCCTCCCAGGCTGTGCTGCTGCAGTTGATTCTTCCTGCCCAGCTGCAGGACTCTGCTCCTCTCCTTGTTGAGCCTCAGCAGGTTCCTCTCTGCCCAGCTCTCAGCCTGCCCAAGTCTCACACAGCCTTCAGGTGTCTCAGCCAAGCCTCCCAGCTTGGTGTCATCAGCAAAGCTGCTGAGCAGCCTCTGTCTGTCTGTCTGTCATTGCCATCAGTGTCATTGATGAAGATGTTGAGCAGAAGAGACCATTCCCCATGAGCATGTGAAGGAAGCTGGGAATTCTCTGGATAACACAGGGGATGATGGCTGGCTGCAAACCATTGTGGTGCCTACCATCAGTCCTCCCTCTGGAAAAGGTGAAGCTCTCTGCAGGCCTTTGGGTCCCAGTGTGGTCAGCAGCAATTGGCTCAAGTTGCTGATTATGGAGATCATTTTTGTGCATACCTGCCTCTTAGCTGCCTGCCAGCCATGCTGGGGGGTGCATCTTGTAGGCAGGGCATGGAGTCAAACATGAGGTAGTTGCTCTGTATTGCTAACTGAACCCCTGCTTTGGCTCCAGAGCAGCTTGGCACACACTGCAGGTCCAAATGATCACCCAGTAAGGAAGAAAGCTGCAAAGCTGGTTGAAAGCAGAGTTGTCCTAGGCATGGTGTGCTTGTTGGCTTCACCAGCAGGCATTTACTGCAGGGATACAGCCAGGGGTAGCTGGGGCCAGGCAAGCACACAGATATTTGCATCTTTGGAGGAAGATTAACAGGTAGCTACAGCAGGGCTGAGGTCAGAGCATCACAGGATGGCTCAGGTTGGAGGGAACCTCAGACAGCATCTGCTCCAAGCCTCTGCCATGGGCAGGGACCTCTCCCACCAGCACAGGAGGGCAGAGAGGCTTTGCAGTGGGATCTTGCCAGGCTGGACAGATGGGCAGAGTCCAAGGGCAGGAGATTGAACACAGCCAAGTGCCAGGTGCTGCACATTGGCCACAGCAACCCCAGGCAGTGCTACAGGCTGGGGTCAGAGTGGCTGAGAGCAGCCAGGCAGAGAGGGACCTGGGGGTGCTGGTTGATGGTAGGCTGAACATGAGCCTGCAGTGTGCCCAGGGGGCCAAGAAGGCCAAGGGCATCCTGGCCTGCATCAGGAGCAGTGTGGCCAGCAGGAGCAGGGAGGTCATTCTGCCCCTGTACACTGCACTGGTTAGGCCACACCTTGAGTCCTGTGTCCAGTTCTGGGCTCCTCAGGTAAGGAAAGATGTTGAGCTGCTGGAAGGTGTCCAGAGAAGGGCAAGAAAGCTGGGGAGGGGTCTGGAGCACAGCCCTGTGAGGAGAGGCTGAGGGAGCTGGGGCTGCTTAGCCTGGAGAAGAGGAGGCTCAGGGGAGACCTTCTTGCTCTCTGCAACTCCCTGAAGGGAGGTTGTAGCCAGGTGGGGGTTGGTCTCTTCTCCCAGGCAGCCATCACTAGAACAAGAGGACACAGTCTCAGGCTGTGCCAGGGGAGGTTTAGGCTGGAGGTTAGGAAGAAGTTCTACACAGAGAGAGTGATTGCCCATTGGAATGGGCTGCCTGGGAAGGTGGTGGAGTCACCATCCCTGGAGGTGTTCAGGAGGAGACTTGATAGGGTGCTTGGTGCCATGGGTTAGTCGATTAGGTGGTGTTGGATGATAGGTTGGACTTGGTGATCTTGAAGGTCTCTTCCAACCTGGTTTATTCTGTTCTGCTCTATTCTATTCTATTCTATTCTATTCTATTCTATTCTATTCTATTCTATTCTATGCCACATCCAGCCTGGCCTTCAACACCTCCAGGCAGGAGGCAGCCACAGCCTCCCTGGGCAGCCTGTGCCAGAGTCTCCCCAGCCTCACTCTCAAGAACTTCTTCCTCAGCTCCACTCTAACCCTGCTCTGCCTCAGCTCCAAACCCTTCCCCCTTGGCCTGGCTCCAGACCCCCTCAGCAAAAGTCTCTCTGCAGCTTCCTGCAGGATCCCTTCAGCTCCTGGCAGCAGCTCTGAGGTCCCCCTGGAGCCTTCTCCTCTCCAGGCTGCACAGCCCCAGCTCCCTCAGCCTGTGCTCACAGCAGAGCTGCTGCAGCCCTTGGATCATCCTTGTGCCCTCCTCTGGCCTCACTCCAGCAGCTCTGTGTCCTCCTTCTGCTGCCCTGCTGCCCACCCTGCTCTGGCTGCAGCCCAGCACACAGTTGCCTGCTGGGCAGCAGGAGGCACTGCTGGCTCCTGGGGAGCTGCTCAGCACCCAGCACCCCCAGAACAGTTCCTTAAGTGAAAATGTTTGGGCTGCAGTCAGTGGCTCCTGCTTGGTTCAAACTTCTGCGTGGTTCATAGCTCTGCTTTGTGTTGTGTTCCCTCTGATGTCTTATGCTCTTTAAATCCCAGCTTTGGTTTAGCTCCCATTGGGGTGAAGGGGGGAGCTGAGGTCACACCCATCTCACCTGACTCCAGAGCAGCAGGTGCCCTTCTCTCAGGGCTGGGGTTGGTGTGTGGCTCATGTGCTGAGATGTTGGGCTGATCTTCTGGTCTGGGGGAAGGGAGGAAAGCCCCCTGCCAGTGAAGCAATGCCAACTGCCAGCAGTGGATTTGGCTCTGTCTTTTCAGGGAGCACTTTTTGTTACAGAGCAAGACCCAGACTAAAGACACTTGTTCCACTCCTCTGTCAGCCACAGGGAGCAGGTCCAGAGGAGGCCACCAAGAGGATCAGAGGGCTGCAGAACCTCTGCTGTGGGCACAGGCTGGGAGAGTTGGGGCTGTTCAGCCTGGGGAAGAGAAGGCTCCAGGGAGACCTCAGAGCTGCAGTTCAGTATCTGCAAGGGAGCTGCAGGCAGCTGGGGAGGGACTGTTCAGAAGGGGCTGTGGGGAGAGGCCAAGGGACAAGGGTTTGAAAGTGGAGCAGGGCAGAGGTAGGTTGGCCATCAGGAGGAAGCTCTGCAGAGGGAGGGTGGTGAGACACTGGCACAGGCTGCCCAGGGAGGTGCTTGAGGCTCCATGCCTGGAGCCATCCAAGCTCAGCCTGGCTGTGTCCCTGTGCAGCCTGCTCTGGCTGGAGCTGTCCCTGCTGCCTGCAGGGCTTGGAGAGGATGACCTTGGAGAGTCCCTTCCAAGGGGATGCAACCTCTGACTGTATCAGAGGCAGAGTGCAGCTCCTGGCCTGGTTGGTTGTGGGCGGTGCCGCTGAATGTCACCGGTGCAGAACAGATATCTTCTGCTCTAAGGCACTGGGGGAGAGGAATGGTGTCCCCTGCTGTGCAAGACATCATTCTCTTCCTAATGTGAAGCAGCACAGAAGCACAGAACAGCTTAGGCTTGAAGGGACCTCAGAATCCTGGACTCCACCCCCTCAGCATGGGCAGGGACATCTCTCAACCAGAGGTGTTTTGTGCTGCCCACTTGAAAAGGAAGCTGTCCTTCTGGCACATTAACCTTCCTCTTACTTGTGGAGGAAAAGGTTGACTGCACTGAAATTCTGATGAGTGATAGATTGGCTAACATGAGGAAAGCTAATGGCAGACGTCAGGAGAGGTGTCTGAGGGAGAGACCAAAGGGCAGTGCTTGCATCACCTTGCTCTCTGTTGTGAGGACTGCAGTCAACAGGAAGATGAGAGAGGGCTGAAGCTGTTAGAACTGCTGTGGGTTCAATGTGTTTGCTGTGCTCTACCTCAGAGGCAGAGAAACTGCCACTTTGCACCCAGTTTCATTCCAGCCCAGGGCCAGCATCCACAGGATGAACATTCACAGGTGACAGAATCACAGAACACATCCAGTTGGAAGAGGCCTCCAAGCTCACCCAGTCCAACCCTCAGCCCAGCACTGCAGGCTCAGCACCAAACCCTGCACCAGCACCAGCTCCACACAGTGCTGGAACACCCCCAGGGGTGGTGACTCCAGCACTGCCCTGGGCAGCCTCTTCCAGTGTCTGAGATCCCTGCCAGGGCAGAAATATTTCCTGATCCCAGCCTGAGCCTCCCCTGGGGCAGCTTGGAACCATTGCCTCTGCTCCTGTCCCTTGGCACCAAGGAGCAGAGGCTGCCCCCTCCTCCCTCCAACCTCCCTTCATGGAGCTGGAGAGAGCAATGAGGTCTCCCTCAGCCTCCTCTCCTCCAGCCTGAACACCCCCAGCTCCCTCAGCCTCTCCTCTAGCCCAGGGGCCCCAGGCCCTTCTCCAGCCTCATTGCCTTTAATTAAAGCATGGTGGAGAAGATCATCTCTTGCTATTTCAGGCTGCAGAGAAGCTTCATTGTTCACACTTTGCTCTTTGCTCTTCTTTATTCTGCTTTCCTTCCTAAGAGTGCTCTGTAAAATTCTCCATATCCAGAATTAACCTTACTGAGCCCTGACTGATGGGATGCTATTGTGCTCTCACCCGGGATGGCACCACTGGAATCAGTACAAGAGGCTGGAATGAGCTGGGTGGCAGGTTGACAATGCTCCCTTGCTCTGTGCTGCTCTGGGTTGCTCAGTGCCCTTTGCTGCTATGTGCAGAAGTTGTGTCCTTTCTCTTCTAAAGGGGAGTGAAAGGGTCAGAGAGGTTCTCCTGCCCCTCTGCTCTGCCCTGCTGAGGCCACAGCTGGAACATTGTGTCCAGGCCTGGGCCCCTCAGCACAAGAAGGAGCTCAGGGAACTGCTTCAGAGAGTCCAACCCAGAGCCACAGAGCTGCTGCAGGCAGTGCAACATCTCCCTGTGAGGCCAGGCTGAGGGAGCTGGGGCTTGGAGCTGGGAGCAGAGGAGCCTGAGGGTGACCTCATGGCTGGGGATAAAGATCTGAGGTCGTTTCCAACCTTATTGATACTATGATTCTATGTGCAGGGCTGGAGCCAGGCTCTGCTCAGGGATGGCCAAGCACAGCGCAAGGGGCACTGGGGGCAAGCTGGAGCAGAGGAGGTGCCAGGGCAACAGGAGGGAAACTTTGTCCCTGTGAGGCTGCTGAGCCCTGGAGCAGGCTACCCAGAGAGGTTGTGGAGTCTCCTGCTCTGGAGCCTTTCCAACCCCCCTGGCTGTGTTCTGTGTGCCCTGCCCTGGGTGACCCTGCTCTGGCAGGGGCTTGGGCTGGGTGAGCTCTGGAGATCCCTTCCAGCCCCTGGCATTCTGTGATTCTTTTTCTTGGGTTTGCTTGTTTCTTTTCTTTTTCAAGCTGGCTCTGAGCAGTGGGGAAAGAGCCCAAGCACAGCTCTGCCCCTGCCCTGCTGAAAAGGGGTGTTAGCAATGGCAGAGAACATTACAGCCCTGATATTAGCTTGGCTACTGCACTGGCTTTAAACATGTAGACGTGTCAGGGGGAGCAGCAACTCAGTCCTTAATTGCAATCACTTAGCAGGTGCAGATGAGAAGAAATGTCAGTAGTTATAGAATTTGTTGAAGCTTTCCAAACAAATCAGCCACTGAGCAGCAAAACTGCTGACATCTGCATGATAATTCCACTTCTGAGCCCAGTTAAGGAGCTGGTCAGGGATCCAGCTCATGAGCTGCTGACTTGGAGGCATTTTGCCCTGCTGTGTGTGCAGAGGGTCTCTGAAAATAGGGTAGTTCAGGAAAACATTGCTGCTGCTGAGAAGATTTTAACATCTTGGAGGTCTCTTCCAACCTGTTTGGTTCTGTGATCACTTCACTTTCTGGGAGTTGTGGTTCTTCCCCTTCACAGATTCACAGAACATTAGGGGCTGGAAGGGTCCTTCAGAGATCATCCTGATCTGAAAGCAAACCAACCAAGCCACAACTCATAAATAGGATCATCCCCAGAGAGCCACTGCACCTCTGAGCCCAAGCAAGCCCAGTCACAGAATGAGAGAGGCTGGAAGGGACCTCCAGAGATCACCCAGCCCAAGCCCTGCCAGAGCAGGGTCACCCAGGGCAGGGCACACAGAACACAGCCAGGGGGGTTGGAAAGGCTCCAGAGCAGGAGACTCCACAACCTCTCTGGGCAGCCTGCTCCAGGGCTCAGCAGCCTCACAGGGACAAAGGTTTCCCTCCTGTTGCCCTGGCACCTCCTCTGCTCCAGCTTGCCCCCAGTGCCCCTTGTGCTGTGCTTGGCCATCCCTGAGCAGAGCCTGGCTCCAGCCCTGCACATCTTTATCCCCAGCCATGAGGTCACCCTCAGGCTCCTCTGCTCCCAGCTCCAAGCCCCAGCTCCCTCAGCTGTCCTCACAGGCTGCCTGCAGCAGCTCTGTGCCTCTGGGCTGGACTCTTCCAAGAGAGCTGCTAAAACGTTATGGTGACCCAGAGAGAAGTGGGAACCTATTAGCCATACAAATCCACTTCATTTGTACACAGTCATGAAGTGCATGGGGTTGGAAGGGACCTTTAAAGCTCCTCCAGCCCACCCCCCCCTGCAGCCCCCAGGGACCTCCCCAGCTAGATCATGTTGCTCTGAGCCCCATCAAGCCTGATCTTGTATCTGTGCATTGGATGCAGCTGTAGGTGTGCTTGTGACCAGCTTATCTGAGACCTATGGCATCCTTCAGGGCTGGGTTTGAGCCTTCTGGAAGTCTCTGTGGCAGTGGCTCACATTTTCCTGTGTGGCAAGAAGAATTCCTGAGACTGAGAGGCTGCCTGAGCCTCTCATACAGAGCTCTCAGCAGAGCCTCTGAACTTCCCTTATGGTCTGCCAGACTTTCCCTCTGCACTGTGAAGTCTGTAAGAGCTGCAAGGTCTTGTCTGGGTTTCCTTTAATTATTGATTTATTTCCTCCATTTCCTCCATTTCTTTATTTCCTTTACTTCTTTATTTCCTCTATTTCTTTATCTCTTCTGCTTCTTTCCTTTCTTTCCTCTCTTCCTTTCTTTCCTCTCTTCCTTTCTTTCCTCTCTTCCTCTCTTCCTCTCTTCCTCTCTTTCCTCTCTTCCTCTCTTTCCTCTCTTCCTCTCTTTCCTCTCTTCCTCTCTTTCCTCTCTTCCTCTCTTCCTCTCTTTCCTCTCTTCCTCTCTTTCCTCTCTTCCTCTCTTTCCTCTCTTTCCTCTCTTTCCTCTCTTCCTCTCTTCCTCTCTTCCTCTCTTCCTCTCTTCCTCTCTTCCTCTCTTCCTCTCTTCCTCTCTTCCTCTCTTCCTCTCTTCCTCTCTTCCTCTCTTCCTCTCTTCCTCTCTTCCCTCTCTTCCTCTCTTCCCTCTCTTCCTCTCTTCCCTCTCTTCCTCTCTTCCCTCTCTTCCTCTCTTCCCTCTCTTCCTCTCTTCCCTCTCTTCCTCTCTTCCCTCTCTTCCCCTCTTTCCTCTCTTCCCCTCTTTCCTCTCTTCCCCTCTTTCCTCTCTTCCTCTCTTTCCTCTCTTCCTCTCTTTCCTCTCTTCCTCTCTTTCCTCTCTTCCTCTCTTTCCTCTCTTCCTCTCTTTCCTCTCTTCCTCTCTTTCCTCTCTTCCTCTCTTCCTTTATCCCCTCTATTTGTTTCCTTTATTTCTCCTATCTCTTTATTTCCTCTATGCCTTTACTTCCTTTATTCCTTTCTTCCCTCTACTTGCTTCCTTTATTTTTGTTCCCTGTTTCCTTATTTCCTCTCTTTATTCCCTCTGTTTCTTTATTCCCTCATTTCTTTGTTTCTCAATTTCCTCTCTTTCTTTATTCCCTTCATTTATTTTCTCTGTGTCCTTGTTTGCTTTCTCTCTAACCTTTGCCTCTCCAAGCTGTGTGCCTTGGTTCATGCTGCCTGTCCTGCCCATTTCTACACTGATGCCTAGGCTGGAGCACAGCATGAGGTTCATTTTCTCATGCCTTGCTTCCCTGCATCCCCTGTCCTGCTGGTCCTTGAATCTGATCTGTTCCAGTGCCTGCACATTCTGTGTCTCTCCAGCAAGTCTGCTCACAGGGGAATCTGAAAGGGCATCCTATAAAAGAGCACAGAATCAAGTTGGACCATCAAGTCCAACTCTCAACCCCCCATGGCCCCTGAACCATGCCCCACAGTGCCATGGAGCCTGCAGGAGCCTGCAGAGAGACTGCTTCTGAGGGGGTCTGGAGCCAGGCCAAGGGGGAAGGGTTTGGAGCTGAGGCAGAGCAGGGTTAGAGTGGAGCTGAGGAAGAAGTTCTTCAGTGTGAGGCTGGGGAGACTCTGGCACAGGCTGCCCAGGGAGGCTGTGGCTGCCTCCTGCCTGGGGGTGTTGAAGGCCAGGCTGGATGAGGCCTTGAGCAAAGAGTTCCAGCTGAGAGGAGTCCCTGCCCATGGCAGGGAGCTGGAGCAGATGATCTCTGAGGTCCCTTCCAGCCTGAGCCCTTCTGTGACTCTATGAGTCCAACCACTATGTTTGGTGCTAGGGGGTGCAGTGCTGTCTGCTCTTGTGTCAGTGCAGCAAGCTCTCCCTGGTGGGCCTGCAGGACATGAGATCAGCACACATGGCTTTGCCTTTTGGCTTTTCCTCTCTGCCTATAATTATTTCTTTTTAATTTCCTTTTCAGCAGGCCTGGTTGGGAGCTGTCCCTGCCCGTGGCTGGGGCTTGGAGCAGATGAGCTCTGAGCTCCCTTCCAACCTGAGCCACTCTCTGACTGACTGATTTTCTCAGGCTGTGCAGCAGGGATGCTTTGCAGCAGGGATGCTTTGCAGCAGGAGCTGTTCTGTTCCTAAGGCTATGATGCAGCTCCCTGGGCTGGGCCCCTGGGCTGGGCTGGCTGCCCCTGTGGTGTTCCATGACACATGGCAGTGGCTCATGGCTGTGATTTCCACTTGCAGAGGGCTCTGTGCGCTGCCTTGGAGAAATGGATTTGAGATCCATGAGCACAGGATGAAAGCTGGATTCTGGTATTTCTCTCTTGAATGCCTTCATCCTGTTTTCCACTTGATCCTGATGTTCCAGACAGGTGTCTGATGCTGCTGCAGACACAACCAGGCAGAACAAGTGGAGGTGGACTCATGCCAGTTTTGGATGGACTACTGAAAGACAATTTCCAAAGCCACATGCTACTACTGAGTACTACTACAGCAGCACTCAGCTCTGCTCTTTCAGGGAGGCTTTGGTTAATCAATGTATTTTGTGAGGGTTAGTAGCTCTTCAGGACCTTTTCCACAAAATTCTTTTGTGGCTGACTCACATTGCTTACCCTGTCTGCAGCCAGTAGCTGCTGCAGCACCATGTGTCATGCTGGGATGGCACACTGGTGCCTGCAGAAGGTAGAACTCTCCCATGGTGCACAGAAATATGCTGCTTGGGCAGTGCCCAGCACAAATCCAGCAGGATGAGGGGAGGCTCAAGAGCAGCCTTGAGCAGAAGGCCTTGGGGGTGTCAGGTGGTGACAGAGTGCCCAGGAGCCAGCACTGGTCCCTGGCAGCCCAGAGCCAGCTGAGTGCTGAGCTGCAGCCAGAGCAGGGAGAGCAGCAGCACAGGGAGGGGATTCTGCCCCTCTGCTCTGCTCAGAGCCCACCTGCAGCACTGCCTCCAGCTCTGGGCCCCCAGCACAAGGACCTGGAGCTGCTGGAGAGGTTCCAGAGGAGGCCACCAAGATGAGCAGAGGGCTGTAGAACTCCAGGGAGACTGAAGGGACTCCAGGAGAGCTGGGGAGGGACTTGTGACAAGGGCTGGGAGTGCCAGGCTGAGGAACAATGGCTTTGAGCTGGGAGAGGGGAGAGTGAGCCTGGAGATGAGGAAGGAATTGTTGAGAGTGAGGCTGGGGAGACTCTGGCACAGGCTGCCCAGGGAGGCTGTGGCTGCCTCCTGCCTGGAGGTGTTGAAGGCCAGGCTGGATGAGGCCTTGAGCAGCCTGTGCTGGTGGGAGGGGTCCCTGCCCATGGCAGGGGGCTGGAACTGGATGGTCTTTGAGGTCCTTTCCAGCCCAACCCATTCTGTGATTCTCTGGGACTCCCTGCTGCCAGTGCCAGGTGTGTTACTTCAGTTACCGAAGTCATTGCCTGGGGATCTCCTTGCTGAAAATCTTTGCTGACAGTCTGAAGCTACCTGTCTGGAGCTGGTTTGTTGTGCTTGCAGGGGAACAGCTGCAAGGAGCACAGAGTGGCATCTGATGAACCCAGAGGAGAAGCTGGGATGTGAAGCAGACTGAGCAGAGCAGAGCGTGGTGTGAGCTCTGGCTGGTGTTTGTGGGATGAAAGCTGCTTGGATTTGAAGCTGTTAATGCTGGGCAATTTCAGCTTCATGCTGGGAGGTTTGGTTTAAGGAGGGCTATGTTTGCTGAGAAAACACCAAATCCACAACAAACTGTGAGCAGGCCACAGCTGAGCAACCCACCCCATGCACAGGAGTCCATCCAAGGGACTCATTCCAGGGGGGTGTTTGAGGTGTACTGCCTGGAAAGCCACAGGAAGGTTTCGGTTTCAAGGCTGAACATCCTTCTTCATTCCTCCTTCTCTCTCTCTCTCTCCCCAGAGGTCTCCCTGGCATTTCTGAGTCTCCTCCTCGGTGAGCAATTCAGCTTGGTGGCATCCAGGAGTGCAAAGTGCTTCCAAAAGAGCCCCCTGAAGGCATGCCTCCAGACCCCGAGTGACACAGAGCACACTGCCCTGGCTCCTCACCACACCTGCCTCAGACCCTTCCTTGGAGCAGCTGCCAGAGGGACTGAACCTTCCTGCTTCCAGCTCTGTGCCCAGGACCTTCTCTGTTTCAGCCAAGGCTGATGGAGCCCAGAGCCTAGCTGGTGCCATGTGGAAGTGAGACACTCAGCCTGCTCCCCAACAGCCTCTCCTGCTTCCATCCCTGCCAGCTGCTGCGTCCCCACTCCAGATGTGCAGGCAGCTGCCGAGAGCTTCCCTCCTCAAGTGCAGCTGCTCTCATTCCAGGAGAAAGTAAGTGCTGCTCAGCGGGGGTGGGCCAGGGTCACTGTGTGGCCAGGCTCTGCTCAGCAGTGTCCTGAGAGAGGAAAGGGGCACAGGGCACAAACTGGAACCCAGGAGGTTCCACCTCAGCATGAGCAGAAACTGCTTTGGTGTGAGGCTGCTGAGCCCTGGGGCAGGCTGCCAGAGAGATTGTGGAGTCTCCTGCTCTGGAGTCTTTCAAGACCACAGCTGGAGCTCTGGGTCCAGTTCTGGAGCCTCTGTGCCAGGAAGGCTCTGGAGGGGCTGGAAGGTGTCCAGAGCAGGACCACGAGGAGGAGCAGAGGGCTGGAGCTGCTCTGCTCTGGAGACAGCCTGAGAGAGTTGGGGGTGTGCAGGCTGGAGAGGAGAAGGCTCCCAGGAGGCCTTGCAGGATCTGCAGGGGGCTGCAAGAAAGCTGGGGAGGGACTTTGGAGGGTGTCAGGGAGGGATAGGACTGGGGGGGTGGAGCAAAGCTAGAGGTGGGGAGATTGAGCTTGGCTGTGAGGAAGAAGTTGTTGCCCATGAGGGTGGTGAGAGCCTGGCACAGCTTGCCCAGGGAGGTGGTGGAAGCCTCCTGCCTGGAGGTGTTTGCAGCCAGGCTGGAGGTGGCTGTGAGCAGCCTGCTGTGGTGTGAGGTGTCCCTGCCCATGGCAGGGGGTTGGGACTGGCTGAGCCTTGAGGTCCCTTCCAGCCCTGGCAGTTCTGTGGTTCTTTGATTCTGTGTGTCCTGTGTGACCTGCCCTGGGTGACCCTGCTCTGGCAGGGGGGCGTTGGACTGGATGGTCTCTGGAGGTCCATTCCAACCCTCCCATTCTGTGTGGTTCTGTGACTGGATTATCTGAAGGCTGCTTCCTGGGAGCTGGAAAAGGAGAGGGCAGTGCCAGTGCCTGGGTTGGCTGAACTGGCAGTGTGCCAACCCACTGCCCTCACTTCCCCTGACAAGCCCAGGTGAGACCTGGGGAAGCCAAGGTTCCTGGGGAAGATTTGCTTACTTCCAAGTGCTTTGTGAGCAAATGCTGCTGCTGACTGCTCTGTCACTTTCAGCCTCCTCTGTTGTGATTTCAAGCTGAGAGGGAGTTTAGGTAAAGCCTCCTCTTCAGCCAAGCCTCTGCTGGGTTCATCCCCAGCGTAGCTCAGCCTTCATCTGCCTCATTTCCGCATCAGCCAAGGTGAATCCCAGGGGACTAAAGCTCTGAAGTAAGTGGCTCCAGGCTGTTCTTCTGGAAAACTGAGACACTCAGAGCTCTGGAAAGAAAAGAGTTGAGTAATCAGTGCAAGAGCCTTGCCTGCAAGGCAGCTGGTTTGGAGCACTTGCCCGTGGTGATCCCAGCCAGGCTGCAGCGCCAGCATCGCTCCCTCCCTGCAGCGACAGCACGGAGCTGTTTCGCTTCCTCTCCTGCCATCCCGCACTGCAAGTACTTTCCCATTTGAAATCAGCACTGGCCTTTGAGCAGGGACATTCCTCTGAGTGTTCCCTTACAGACCAAGAGCAGTTAAAACCCCAGGGGAGGGAGGAAGCTTCTGCTGCCACGCTGCTGGCTGGGCAGCAAGCGTTGATCGGGAGCAGGGAAGGACCTGGGCTCTACTCTCTTGCAGAGAGGGAAAGAAGGGGCTGGGAGAGAGTTTGCCTGCCTGCACCCCACTGCCTGCCAGCAGCAGCACAGGCAGGCTGTGGGTGCCTCTGCAAAGCCTCCAGTGCTGATGGGATGTGGTTAGTCTCTGCCCTGCCCTCCAGGTGTGTTGATTCCAGGTAATCGCACCCAGGGAGAGAAGTTTCTTGCTCTTTGAAGAAGTGTCAGTGGATCACTGTTCCTGTGCATGCTGACCCTCAGAAGTGGGCCTCAGAACTTTCAACTGCTCTGAACTTCAGGCACTTAAGAGTTTTTCATCAGTAGCTTGCAAACAAAAACCCTCTCTGCTCTGCTCTGCTTGGAGGCCTCCTCTGGACCCTCTCCATCAGCTCCAGGTCTCTCTTGTGTTGGGGGTCCCACAGCTGGCCCCAGCCCTGCAGGTGAGGTCTCCCCAGGGCAGAGCAGAGGGGCAGGATCCTCTCTCCAGCTCTGGCCACACTGCTTTGGATGCAGCCCAGGCTGTCCTTGGCCTTCTGTGCTGCCAGTGCCCAGTGCTGGCTCCTGCCCAGCTTCTCCCCCCGCAGCACCCCCAAGGCCTTCCCTGCAGGGCTGCTCTCAATCTCTCCACCCCCAGCCTGGGTTGGGACCGAGGGTTGGCCTGAGCCAGGGGCAGGACCTTGCCCTTTGCCTTGTTGAACCTCCTGAGGTTCTCCTCAGCCTCCTCTGCAGCCTGCCCAGGTCCCTCTGGGTGGCTCCCATCCCATTTCTGGGGAACCTGTCTCCCTGTGTAGCTGCAGGAGCACTGCTTTGTGCCCCTCTCTGCACAGAAAAGGTGCCCACATTGCTGCTGTGCTCCACACAATCATCTGCAGGGTTCACCAACTGTCCTCCTAAGCAGCCAGTGGAGGCAGGTTGGGATGTTCTGCCCTCACAGCTCAGAGCACAACAGGAGGGGAAGCCTCCTGCAGCTGGTGTTACGCAGAGCTATTTGTCTCGGGAAGCAGCAGCAGATTAAATTACTGCTGCTGTTGTCAACAAGCTCCTCCTGCATGTTCTGTAACGATTGAGGTCCTTGGAGGCTTTGGATCACTCATGTTTCTCAGAGCAGCTACAGGCTGTGAACATCAGGGCTGCATCAAGTAAATTACAGAATGAGTTGAAAGGCAGAGAGCTTCCTTCCCTCCTGAGTGCTCTGGGGAGAAGAATCCTGCTGACACCACATCTCTGGCTGCTGAGAACATAACCTTGTCAGGTAGCTAAATGTGCATGGGAAGCTCTCCAGCTCTTGCATTTGGTGTCCAGCTGCAGAGATCCTTTGAAGTGAGGCTGGGGAGACTCTGGCACAGGCTGCCCAGGGAGGCTGTGGCTGCCTCCTGCCTGGAGGTGTTGAAGGCCAGGCTGGATGAGGCCTTGAGCAGCCTGTGCTGGTGGGAGGGGTCCCTGCCCATGGCAGGGGGCTGGAGCTGTATGAGCTTTGAGGTCCCTTCCAACCCAACCCATCTGGTGATTCTATGAATCTATGAAACTGCTCCTAGCAAGGAGCTGCTGCCCAGCTGTTGCTGCTGTGATACACAGGGACATGGGCTGAGGTCCTCAGGAGGTTCAACAAGGCAAAGGGCAAGGTTCTGCCCCTGGCTCAGGCCAACCCTCGGTCCCAACCCAGGCTGGGGGTGGAGAGATTGAGAGCAGCCCTGCAGAGAAGGCCTTGGGGGTGCTGGGGGGGGAGAAGCTGGGCAGGAGCCAGCACTGGGCACTAGCAGCACAGAAGGCCAAGGGCAGCCTGGGCTGCATCCAAAGCAGTGTGGCCAGAGCTGGAGAGAGGATCCTGCCCCTCTGCTCTGCTCTGGGGAGACCTCACCTGCAGGGCTGGGGCCAGATATGGGACCCCCAACACAAGAGAGACCTGGAGCTGATGGAGAGGGTCTAGAGGAGGACTCCAAGATGATGAGAGGGCTGCAGAACCTCTGCTATGGGGACAGGCTGGGAGAGTTGGGGCTGTTCAGCCTGGAGAGGAGAAAGCTCCAGGGAGACCTCAGAGCTGCAGTTCAATATCTGCAGGGGAGCTGCAGGCAGCTGGGGAGGGACTGTTCAGAAGGAGCTGTGGGGACAGGACAAGGGACAAGGGTTTGAAAGTGGAGCAGGGCAGAGGTAGGCTGGACATCAGGAGGAAGCTCTGCACAGGGAGGGTGGTGAGACACTGGCACAGATGTTCTGAGCACAGGAGGACAATCCCATGTCTGGCCCTGCTGGCCACACCACTGCTGATCCAGGCCTGGTTGCTGTGGGCACACTCTGGCTCATTTTCTGCTTGCTTTTGTTCAACACCCCCCAGCTCCTTTTCCCCCAGGCTGTTTCCAGCCACTCTGCCCTGAGCCTGCAGTGCTCCTGGGGTCGTTGTGGCTCAAGTGCAGCACCCAGTGCCTGACCTCATCCCACTGATCCAATCCATCCAGGCCTCCCTGCAGAGCCTCCCTGCAGAGCCTCCAGCAGATCAGCACAGCCACCCAGCTTGGTGCCCTCTGCAAACTCTTTGAGGGGTCCTTGATCCCCTCAGTGCAGAGCATTGCTAAAGAGCTTGCAGTGAAGCATGCCCAGCCTGAGCCCTGGGGAGCAGCACTGGTGCCTGGCCTCCAGCACACCCAGCTTCTGGGGGGTGATGTAAAACACTGCCATGGAAATTGTTGACCACTGCTCTGGGAGGGCAGGGGGAGTCAGGTCCTTGTGCCATCTGCCTCTGGAGGGCATCCTGAGTTGTTCCTCTGGCAGCTGCTCCGATGCAGCACAGTGCTGTGACAGGAGCTGGCATTTGGTGTTCATTAGTGACCCCAAATGTCACCTGGTGTTTGTCATTGATCTGAGATGGCACTGGGTGGCAGTTAGTGATATGACAGGGCACTTGGTATTTATTATTGATCTGAGATGGCATTTGGTGTGTGTGATTGTGCAAGCAGCTGCAGGGCAGGGGGGGTGTGCCCCTTGGGAGGGAGGGGGACAGCCAGGACAGGGGAGCTTTGGGTCCTCTGCCATGGTGAGGCCACACCTTGAATCCTGTAGTTCAGTTTTGGGCTCCTTGCTCCAAGAAGGACATTGAGGGGCTGGAGTGGGTCCAGAGAAGGGCAGTGGTGTGGTTTAAGCTTTCCTGGAGTCCAAAAGCCCAAGTGATTTGGGTTGCCTTCCCTCTGCCTTTTATCCTGGTAGGGGAAAGCAAATTGGGCAGGAGAAAAGAGAGGTAAAATGCTGAAAGGCAGAGTCTGGAAGGGAAAAGGAAAGCTTAACAAAATGTAGAAGGCATTTGAGGAAAAGGAAGGTTACAAAGGTGTAAGGGAAAAGGGTGAATAAAAATGTGACCAAGGGCAGGCCCAGCTGGCAGAGGATGCTCTGGGTGCAAGGTGGATTTGCTCTGGGTGCAGCCCATAGGGGTCAGGAGCAGCATGGGGCAGGCCCCAGCAGGTGCTTACAGCAAGAGCAGGAGCAGCAAGAGGTCTGTTGGGCAGGTATCACAGTATCAGTCAGGGTTGGAAGGGACCACAGGGATCACCTAGTTCCAACCCCCCTGCCATGGGCAGGGACACCCCACACTAGAGCAGGCTGCCCTGAGCCTCATCCAGCCTGGGCTTAAGCACCTCCAGGGACAGGGCCCCAACCACCTCCCTGGACAACTCATTCCTGGGCTTCACCACTCTCATGGGGAAGAACTTCCTCCTCACCTCCAGCCTCAATCTCCCCACCTCCAGCTTCATTCCATTCCCCCTAGTCCTATCACTGCCTGAGATCCTGAGCAGTCCCTCCCCAGCCTTCCTGGAGCCCCCTTCAGATCCTGGAAGGCCACAATGAGGTCACCTGGGAGCCTTCTCTTCTGCAGACTGAACAGCCCCAACTCCTTCAGTCTGTCCTCACAGGAGAGGTGCTGCAGCCCTCTGCTCATCCTCCTGGCCCTGCTCTGGACACCTTCCAGCCCCTCCACATCCCTCTTGCAATAGGGGCTCCAGAACTGGAGGCAGTACTCCAGGTGGGGTCTCACCAGAGCTGAGTAGAGGGGGAGGATCACCTCCCTTGCCCTGCTGGCCACACTTCTCCTGATGCAGCCCAGGATGTGGCTGGCTGAGGTGAGGGCAGGAGAAGAGAGGGAGACAGGGGATGGCTTCCCCTTGGTGGGCAGGGAGTGGAATAGACTTTGGCCTGGGGACCCATCCCCCTGGCAGGGGGGACCAAGTCTCTGCCCACCTGGGTCAGGTTTCTTTGTCTGCCTGGGACTAGGTTCTTTTCAGCCCAGCCCCTCCTGGGCTGGGTGCAGCCTGGCACAGGCAGTGACCCTGGTGAAGGGTCTGGAGGAGAGCTGTGGTGAGGAGCAGCTGAGGGAGCTGGGCAGGAGACCTCCTGGCTCTTGGTAACTCTCCAAAAGGCCACTGGAGGGAGGTGGGAATCGATCTCTTCTCCCTACTGTTGGGTGATGGATTAAGAGGCAATGGCTTGAACTTCAGACTGGGCATGAGGAACAATTTCTGTGTCTAAAGAGGCACTGAAGGAGGCTGCCCAGGGCAGGGGGGCAGTCACTGCCCCTGCAGCTGTTCAGGAAACCTGTGCCCGTGGGAAGTGTCTTAATGGCCATGGTGGTGCTGGGTTGGAGGTTGGATTCAAGGCTCTTGGAGGTCTCTTCCAACCCAAAGACCTCTATAGTTCTCCATGACATGGCTTTTGGTGTTTGGCAGTGCTGTGAAATGCCATTGGCTGTTTATTATTTGTTTATTCCCTGGCATTTGGTGTTTGCCAGTGCTGGCCATGGCATGAGATAGTTATCAGTTATTGATTTGCCTGTCCTTTGGTGCTTGTTATTGATATGAAATGCCAGTGGGTGTTTGTTAATCATTTCCTTCCCTGTCATTTGGTGTTTATCAGTGCTAGGCCATGGCATGAGATAGTCATTCCTTGGGCTTCCTTCTGGTTTCCTTCTCTCACTTTCTGTCTTGCTGCAATCCCATTGTATTTGGAGTGGGAGGCAGCAAACCCAGGCCTATCTTGTTTTGCTTTGCATGTCCCAGAAGAGTTAGCAGCTCTGTGTGAATCCTAATGTGGATGTACAGTTTAAGTACTAATTTAGCTGCCAGACTGCCCCAAAGCTTCAGCATTAATTCAGGAGCTAATCAGTAATCCTGGCTTTCACAAGCTCTGTGTTTACAGCAGCACAGAGCTTGCTTTTGCAAGGAAATCTCTCAGTGCTGTTAACAAGGAAAACAAGAAGCTTACAGCTGGCACAAACCCAAGCTGCATTCCTTTTCATTTCCAGGGTCTGATCTGAGCATCCTTCCTCGGCTTGCAAGCAAGGCCATGCAATGCAGCTCACTGACAGCAGCAGAAGAGCTGAGGTCATGCCTGGCTCTTCCCTCCCTCCTTTTTGCCAGAGTATCTCCCTGATCAGGAGTGCCTAATGATGTCCTAAGTGCCTTCTTTATTCTTGTCAGCCACGTCCCCTGAATGGGGGCTGCTGCCTCTGCTCCATGTGCTTGGACAGAGTTGGTGGTGGGAAGGAAGGGAAGGGAGAGGGAGAGGGCCCTAATCTGTCCATCTTGTGGACAATCAGGATTTCAGGTGCTGCAAGTCCAAGTGCCAGGGGCTGCACTTTGGCCACAGCAACCCCATGCAGAGCTACAGGCTGGGGACAGAGTGGCTGAGAGCTGCCAAACAGAGAGGGACCTGGGGGTGCTGATTGACAGCTGCCTAAACATGAGCCAGCAGTGTGCCCAGGCAGCCAGGAGGGCCAATGGCATCCTGGCCTGCATCAGGAACAGTGTGGCCAGCAGGAGCAGGGAAGTCATTGTGCCCTGTGCTCAGCACTGGTTAGGCCACACCTTGAGTCCTGTGTCCAGTTCTGGGCCCCTCAGTTTAAGAAGGACATTGAGAGACTTGAAGGTGTCCAGAGAAGGGCAACAAGGCTGGGGAGAGGCCTTGAGCACAGCCCTGTGAGGAGAGGCTGAGGGAGCTGGGGTTGTTTAGCCTGGAGAAGAGGAGGCTCAGGGGAGACCTCATTGCCCTCTACAACTACCTGAAGGGAGGTTGTAGCCAGGTGGGAGTTGGCCTCTTCTCCCAGGCAACCAGCACCAGAACAAGAGGACACAGTCTCAAGCTGTGCCAGGGGAAGTTCAGGCTGGAGGTGAGGAGAAAGTTCTTCATGGAGAGAGTTGTTAGCCATTGGAATGTGCTGCCCAGGGAGGTGGTGGAGTCCCCATCCCTGGAGGTGTTCAAGAGGGGATTGGATGTGGCACCTGGTGCCATGGTCTAGTCATGAGGTCTGTGGTGACAGCTTGGACTCGATGATCTTTGAGGTCTCTTCCAACCTCAGTGACACTGTGATACTGTGCTGTGATACTGCAATTCCCTCCACAGCTGCCTGTAACCAGCAGGAGAGGTTCTTACCTACTTTCTCAAGCTAAGCATCTCCAGTGTCTTCCCCCTGCAGAGGGATGTCAGCATCCTACCATCCCTTTCTGCTTGCTTTGACGCCTCCTGGGCAGGCTGATCAGTAACTGGAGCTGCAAGGTGTGATTGGAACCTGCAGCCATCTGGCAGGGGTTGCAGGAGGATGTCCCCAGTTGAAGCCAGAGCATGCACTGTGTTGTGACAGGTATTTCTTTCAGCTCACTCCCTAGCAGACCTTTCAGGAGGCTTTTCCTGGCTGGTCCTCAGCTTCTGGCACCCACAATGACTGCAGAAGGAGGAGTTAGCTCCATGGTGTCACAACTCTCCATGAGCAGGGCTTCTGTACTTCTTCAGGCCAACAGCAGCAGGACACCAGCTAACCCTCACCCCATTTTGTTCCAAGTGATGATGCTGCTGCCTCATGGTGTCCTGTAACCTCCTGGGCTTTGGTCCCTAAGAGCAGTGATCTGTCAAGGGTAGGGGTAACATAGCAGCAGAGAAAATAGCTTCAGCTGCTGTGAGTTATGTGCTTCTGGTGTAGGTTAAGGGAAATCCAGAGTTCACCACAAAGACAAGTCCTCCAGAGAGAGTCCCAGGGGGATGGGCACTGTTTAGACTCATGGAATTGTTAGGGCTGGAAGGGACCTCAAGGCTCATCCAATCACAACCCCCTGCCATGGGCAGGGACACCTCACACCACAGCAGGTTGCTCACAGCCACCTCCAGCCTGGCTGCAAACACCTCCAGGCAGGAGGCTTCCACCACCTCCCTGGGCAACCTGTGCCAGGCTCTCACCACCCTCATGGGCAACAACTTCTTCCTGACATCCAGTCTCAATCTCCCCACTTCTAGTTCTGCTCCATCCCCCCCAGATCTTTCCTGTCCTTGTGCCTGGGCAGCTGCTGGCTCCAAAGTGGGACAGTTTCCTTTTGGCAACCTGCTCTGACCCTCAACCAGCCTCCTGCCCTGCTGCTCTAGCCTGGCACTGGTGGCCAAAACAGGTAGGGAAGCAGAACTTGGATGTTAAAGCAGAAGTGTGGCCAGCAGTGAGGCTCTCAGGTGCTTAGGTAGGTGCTCCTGTGACCTCTGCCTGGTTTTCCAAGGTCACCAAAGCAGGAAGCAATGGGGAAGATAAGAGGGCAAAGAGTTTTTAGGCATTGGAGGTTTTGTGTAGGTAACTGGAGGGTCTCTGAGGTTTACCAGATGGTACTGGCTGCTCCTGGCTTTCCATGGCACAGCACAAACCCTTGGTCATCATCCCAGCCTGGAGCCAGGAGACCCCCAGCATCCACTTGTCTTCATCCTTGTGCTGAACCCCTGTGGAGCAGGGACACTGTGGGGCCAGAGAAGCAGAGGCATGACAGAGGCATGACCCCTCTGCCCTGGGGTGTCCACATTAGGTGCTGGCTGGGGCAACCCTGGGGGGCATCATGGACAAGGCTGGGGTTTGGCACCAGGGATTTGCCAGGAGGACTGGTGAGGACACAGCTCAACTCCTGGGCTCAGTTCTGGGCTCCTCACTCCAAGGACATTCGAGGGCTGGAGTAGTTCCAAAGAAGAGCAACCAAGCTGGGGAAGGGCCTTGAGCAGAAGTGTGATGAGGAACAGCTGAGGGAGCTGAGGTGGTTTTGTCTTCAGGAGAGGAAGCCGAGGGGAGAGCTCATTGCCCTCTACAACTACCCCAAACCAGGCTGGAGCCAGGTGGGGTTGGTCTCTTCTCACATGCAACAAGTGACAGGACAAGAGGTGGCCTCAGGTTGTGCCAGGGGAGGTTCAGGTTGGATATTAGGAGAAATATCTTCCCAGCAAGGGTTCTCAGGCCCTGCCCCAGGCTGCCCAGGGAGGTGCTGGAGTCACCATCCCTGGAGGGGTTTAAAGCTGTGTGGAAGTGGTGCTGAGGGACTTGGTTTAGTGGCAGTGCTTAGCAGCAGTGTTAGGACTGTGAGCCCTGGGTGAGCTTGGACCTGATACTCTCAAAGGTCCCAGAGAAGGTGCCAGTCTCTTGTGGTGGTGCCCAGTGATAGGAGAGAGAAGAATGGGTACAAGCTGGAGCCCAGGAGGTTCCACCTCAACATCAGCAGAAACTTCTTTGGTGTGAGGGAGCTGAGCCCTGGAGCAGGCTGCCCAGAGAGGCTGTGGAGTCTCTGGACACATTCAAAACCCTCCTGGATGCATTCCTGTGTGGACTCCCCTGGGTGATGCTGCTCTGGCAGGGGCTTGGACTGGGTGGTCTCTGGAGCTCCCTTCCAACTTCCAGGGTTCTGTGACTGCCAGGCTCTTTGGGCAGTCGCTGGTGTGCTGCTCTCAGGAGCCTCACCTGCCAGGCACCACACACCTGTGGCTGTTGTAGCTGTGGGTGGTGTGTTCAACTGTGATATCAGCTGTGCCCTTTGTAGATGTCTTCTGCACACACCTCTGTCCCTGAGCAGCACACTGTGCTCTCCTGCACAGATGTTACCTGCTCTTTGGAATCACAGAGCCGTGCCTGAGGCCTTGCTTCATTCTTGCTCTGGTGATGCCTCAAGCAGGACAAGCCAGTGTTGTGCTGGCAGGCTAAGTAATTACGTTCCCATAGATGTTGTGATTAATTAAGAGGCATAGCTGAGCCCCAGTTTGTAGTAGGAGATTGGTTTTGATTGCCAAAGCAGAGCTCTTGTCCCCCCAGGGGCTGTTTCTCGCAGGATGGAGCTGTGCAGGCAGTGCCGGTTCCCAGGGAGGGCTGGAGCACAGTGCAAGGTGCAGGCTGTGTGTGTGCAGAGATGCTGGAGGAGCAGAGATGCTTTTGTAACTCTATTAATGGCAAGAGGAGGGCAAGGACAACCTCCACTGCTTGGTGGACATGGAGGGGAACACAGAAACACAAGATGAGGAAAGGCAGAGGTCCTTAACCCCTTCTTTGCCCCAGTTTTCAATAGCAGGACAGGTTGTCTGCAGGACAAGTGGCCTCCTGAGCTGGCAGATGGAGCAGGGAGCAGGATATTCTCCCTGTGATCCAGGGGGAGGTAGTTAGAGACCTCCTCAGCCACTTGGATCCCCACAAGTCCATGGGACTGGATGGGATCCATCCTAGGGTGCTGAGAGAGCTGGCAGATGAGCTGCCAAGCCTCTCTCCATCATTTTTCAGCAGTCCTGGCTCACTGGAGAGGTCCCAGAGGACTGGAAGCTGCCAACGAGGTGCCCATCCACAAGCAGGGCTGGGAGGAGGAGCCAGGGAATTATAGGCCTGTCAGCCTGAGCTCAGTGCCAGGCAAGATCATGGAACAGGTCATCCTGAGTGCAATCACACAGCACTTACAGGATGGCCAAGGGATCAGGCCCAGCCAGCATGGATTTAGGAAGGGCAGGTCCTGCCTGACCAACCTGATCTCCTTCCATACCCAGGTATGGTGGATGTGGAGCAGGCTGTGGATGGAGTCTGCCTAGACTGCAGCAAGGCCTTTGACACTCTCCCCCACAGCAAACTCTTGGCCAAGCTGTCAGCCCCTGGCTTGGACAGCAGCTCTCTGAGCTGGGTTAGGAACTGGCTGGAGGCTGAGCCCAGAGAGTGGTGGTGAATGGTGCCACAGCCAGCTGGCAGCCAGGCACCAGTGGTGTGCCCCAGGGATCAGTGCTGGGCCCCAGCCTGTTCAATATCTTTATTGATGATCTGGAGGAGGGGATGGAGTCCCTCAGCCCTAAGTTTGCAGATGACAGCAAGCTGGGGGCAGGAGTTGATCTGTTAGAGGGTTGGAGAGGCTCTGCAGAGGGAGCTGGACAGGCTGGGCAGATGGGCAGAGGCCAAGGGCAGGAGATTGAACACATCCAAGTGCCAGGTTCTGCACATTGGCCACAACAACCCCAGGCAGTGCTACAGGCTGGGGTCAGAGTGGCTGAGAGGAGCCAGGCAGAGAGGGACCTGGGGGTGCTGGTGGACAGCAGCTGAACATGAGCCTGCAGTGTGCCCAGGCAGCCAAGAAGGCCAATGGCATCCTGGCCTGCATCAGGAACAGTGTGGCCAGCAGGAGCAGGGAAGTCATTGTGCTCAGCACTGGTTAGGCCACACCTTGAGTCCTGTGTCCAGCTCTGGGCTCCTCAGTTTAAGGACATTGAGACACTTGAGGGTGTCCAGAGAAGGGCAACAAGGCTGGGGAGGGGTCTGGAGCACAGCCCTGTGAGGAGAGGCTGAGGGAGCTGGGGTTGCTTAGCCTGGAGAAGAGGAGGCTCAGGGGAGACCTTCTTGCTCTCTGCAACTCCCTGCAGGGAGGTTGTAGCCAGGTGGGGGTTGGTCTCTTCTCCCAGGCAGCCAGCAGCAGAACAAGAGGACACAGTCTCAAGCTGTGCCAGGGGAGGTTTGGGCTGGAGGTGAGGAAGGAATTCTTCCCAGCAAGAGAGATTGGCCATTGGAATGTGCTGCCCAGGGAGGTGGTGGAGTCCCCATCCCTGGAGGTGTTTAAGAGCCTGGCTGAGGCCCTTGGTGCCATGGTTTAGTTGATCAGATGGTGCTGGGTGAGAGGTTGGACTTGATGACCTCTGAGGTCTTTTCCAACCTGGTCTATTCTTCTACTCTACTCTACTCTACTCTACTCTACTCTACTCTAAGAGCAGTGCTGGCAGATTACAAGGACCAAGCAGTAGCTTTAGCAGGGCAGAGGCAGCCTTGGGTTCTCCTCTGGCCTTTTCTCATTGCATAACTTACAAAACTCAGTCTCCTGTGATTGCAGCCCAGGAGCTCTTCCATGTGAGGGGCTGGCCCTCTGCCTCCCCTCTCTGTAGCACTGCTGCTGGTGCCCAGGCTGAGTCTCCCTGCATGCTGTGACATGGTGATGCCTTTGGTCTGGGCGTCGTGCTGCAAACATCCAAGCCAAGCTGCTGGCAGTCTTCAAGGGCTTTGCAGCAGATGGGTTTCCTAAGGTAGGAGGTGTTGTACCTTCTCTATGGTTAATTCATCAGTTCTCCTGCCTCAGGCAGGGATGTTCAGCCTGGTGTCTGCTGGTTTCTGCTTTTAATTTTATTTCAGTTATGAGTACTGAAGAGGCTGTCTCAGGCATGACAACTGCCTGCAGAACACAGCAGGGACTGGCCAGGAGCCCCTGCATGGTTCCAGACATTCCTGCTGAATTCACTGACAGCAGCCTTGAGCAGAAGGCCTTGGGGGTATCAGGTGGTGACAGAGTCCCCAGGGGCCAGCACTGGTCCCTGGCAGCCCAGAGCCAGCTGAGTGCTGAGCTGCAGCCAGAGCAGGGAGAGCAGCAGCACAGGGAGGGGATTCTGCCCCTCTGCTCTGCTCTGCTCAGAGCCCACCTGCAGCACTGCCTCCAGCTCTGGGCCCCCAGCACAAGAAGGACCTGGAGCTGCTGGAGAGGCTCCAGAGGAGGCCACCAAGATGAGCAGAGGCTGCAGAACCTCCCCTGTGGGGCCAGGCTGGGAGAGTTGGGGCTGTGCAGCCTGGAGAAGAGAAGGCTCCAGGGGAGACCTCAGAGCAGCCTGCCAGGACCTGAAGGGCTCCAGGAGAGCTGGGGAGGGACTTGTGACAAGGGCTGGGAGTGCCAGGCTGAGGAACAATGGCTTTGAGCTGGGAGAGGAGAGATTGAGCGTGGAGATGAGGAAGAAATTGTTGAGAGTGAGGCTGGGGAGACTCTGGCACAGGCTGCCCAGGGAGGCTGTGGCTGCCTCCTGCCTGGAGGTGCTGAAGGCCAGGCTGGATGAGGCCTTGAGCAGCCTGTGCTGGTGGGAGGGGTCCCTGCCCATGGCAGGGGGCTGGAGCTGGATGATCCTGAAGGTTCCTTCTAACCTCACCCACTTTATGATTCTATGAGTTGGACTTCTCTGCTCATTCAGCTGCTCTGGAAAGGAGTGATCCTGCTCAGGTTTCCCTATCCTGTCTTTGCCTTCAGCAAAGCCATTACTGAACTAATTCAACTGCCTAATTAGAGAGGGAAAATCCCAGCTGGGGAAAAGGAATTAAAAAGGGAAGTTGAAGAAGAAAAGAGGGGAAAAAAAGATAAAAAGGCAAAATCTAAAGGGGAAATAAAAGGCAAGGGAAGCCTTGGGCTGCTGAGGTGATTCAGCTTGCCTCCAAGGGATGAGTCTCAGGCACAGTGAAGATCTGCCCAGGGTCAGCCTTTCCCTCAGGTATCTGGGAATGCAGGTGAGCCTCTGGCATGTTCCCAAAGGCCTGCAGGGACAGCCCCAGGGGCAATGGTTTGAAATGAGAGCAGAGCAGATTGAGATTGGATGTGAGGAACAAGTTCTGCCCCAGGAGGCTGCTGGAACACTGCAGCAGGCTGCCCAGGGAGGTGGTTGAGGCTCCATGCCTGGAGATATTCAGGGTGAGGCTGGAGAGGGCTCTGGGTGGCCTGCTCCAGGGGAGGATGTCCCTGCTGGGTGCAGGGGGTTGGGCTGGGTGAGCTCTGGAGCTCCCTTCCAGCCCAAACCATTCTGTGACTCTGTGACTCTAAGCAAGTGACCCTTGTGGGGATGGAGCAGGTGGTGATGCCAGGGACAAGCCAGGGAGCTCGTGTGGGCTGTGGGGAGGGTGCCTGGAGAGATGCACAGGAGAGCAAGAGCTAAAGGATGGCAGAAGGGCCAGGTGGTGGAATGTGAATTTATCTTGGGGTGTTTGACTGAGCCCTTCAGAAAGGCTGCTTTGAAGTGCAGAGTGCTAGCAGCAGCCTCAGCAGCTCCCTGTGGGCTGGAGCAGGGGAAGGGAAGTGTCAGAGTGATCAAAAGTGAGGCCCTGGGGTGTGGATGCCCAGCCTGGGCTCAGTGTTAAACAGCAGAACAGAACAAGCTTAGGACAAGCTGTGGTGGTTCTGTAACTGCAGCAGGCTGCCCAGGGAGGTGGTTGAGGCTCCAGCCCTGGAGCTATTGCAGGTGAGGCTGGAGAGGGCTCTGGGTGACCTGATCCAGTGGAGGATGTCCCTGCTGGGTGCAGGGGCTTGGGCTGGGTGAGCTCTGGAGCTCCCTTCCAACCGTTTCTGAGATTCTCTGCCTCTGTGCTGGGGCAGCACTGCAGCAGGACAGCTCTGGGCACTGCACTCCTGACCATCTCCATTTTCTCTCCTCCCTCTGCTTTCTGCCACTCCTTCTAGGCTGGCAAGCAGAGTGCTTTCCTCCAGCTGCTGGAGCAGGCTTTCCTTTGCCCTCATGGCTGAGCAGGCAGCTTGGAAGCTTTAGGAGTGAGCACAGTGCAGGCTTCCTGTGGTGAGGAATCAGGGCTGAGCTCAGCTGGGTGAGTTGTTTGCTCCACTGCTTCTCCCAGCCTTTATTTCCAGGCTACTTGGTCCCCATGTCTCTGAGTGTAAACTGTAAGTGTGAATGCTGGTGGTGTAGAGGCACTGTGTGGCTGGGGGCTGCTCTGTGGATGGCTGAGCTGCTGGGTTAGCAGTGCTGCTGCAGGAGCTGTCACTCCTACTGCAGGACTTCTCCCCTGGGGTCTCCAGGGTGCTCTGATGTATGGTCAGGTTCCTGGATCAGCAGTGCTGTAGACAGCAGGAACAGGGCAGGGATTGCACCCCCTGTATTCAGCACTGGGGAGGTCACACCTTGAGTACACCTTGAGTGTTCAGTTTTGGCTCCCTCACTCCAAGAAGGACACTGAGGGCTGGAGCAGGGCCAGGGAAGGGCAAAAGAGCTGGGGAAGGGTCTGGAGAAGAGGGCTGGGGAGGAGCAGCTGAGGGAGCTGGGGGTGTTCAGTGTGGAGAAGGCTGAGGGAGAGCCTGGAGCAGAGGAGGCTGAGGGAGACCTCCTTGCTCTCTGCAGCTCCCTGACGGGAGGTTTAGTGGTCTGTCAGGTGATGGAAGGAGAGGAACTGGCCTGAAATTGTGCCAGGGGAGAGGAGGAAAAATGTCTTTGGTGCCAGAGTGGTCAGGGCCTGGCAGAGGCTGCCCAGGGAGGTGGTGGAGTCCCCATGGCTGGAGGTGTTCCAGACCCCTGTGGCCATGGCACCTGGGGCCATGGTTTGGTGGCCATGGTGGGGTTGGGCTGCTGGTTGGAGTGGGTGAGCTCAGAGGCCTTTTCCAACCCAGAGCATTCTCTGCTTCTCTGCCATGAATTAATCACCTGAAGCAGGAACCTCTCCAAATCACACTCTTATTTCTCTCTGTATCTGACACAGGCTGGGGTCCAAGCCTGCAAAGGCAGAACCCCGGGCTGGGATGTTCTCCCTGGTTTACTCTGTCTTCCCTTCCCCCCTTGGCAGCTGGCAGAGCTGCTGGCACTGGCCAGCTGTGTGAGTGGGAAGCTGGCAGTGCTGGTCACAGAACACCTTCAAGCTTAGCTTAAAGCAAGAGCTGCTGAGGCTTTGTGAAGCCTTAAGGTGTCTCTCCATCCTGCTGGGGCACCTTGGGTCACACCAACCCACAGGTCCTGGGGCTGCTGGAAAAGCATCATGGAGATGTGGAGCTGAGCTGATTAGCCATGAGGATTTACAGCTCTAAGAGGTGAGTAAGCCTCTGATGCAGCCTGGCTTTGGGCAAGGCTCTTTGCTCTGTGACAGCTCCCTGCCTTTGTTTATGGCCCAGGTGGAGGGGCCTTGAGCTCAGTGCTTGGCAGCAGGGGAAGCCACTGGACTCCTTTGGCTGTCCTCTGACAGCTTCTTGCAAGGGTGCTGGGACTTGAGACAGTCATGAATCAATTGGCTTCTCAGAGAGAACTGGCCCTCAGCCACTGCTCAGGAAGGGGACAGCAGCAATGCCATGGCTCCCTTCCCTCCCACCTGGCTGAAGTGACCCAAAACATCACACAGAATCCAAAAGCCAGCAGGGAGTGTGGACAAGGAGGGGGTTGGATGATCACATCCAAAGGGTAGTGGTCACAGACAGCTGAGTGGTGTGCCCCAAGGGTCTGTGCTGGCACCAGAGCTGGTCAGTGTCTTCACCACTGACACAGAGAGGTTGAGGCACCCTCAGCAAGCCTGCAGATGACACCAAGCTGAGTGGTGCAGCTGATAAGATTGAGGGATGGGATGGGAGCTATCCAGAGAGATGGGATGGGAGCATCCAGAGGGACCTGGGCAGGCTGCAGAGGAGGCTGAGGAGAACTTCAGGAGGTTCAACAAGGCAAAGGGCAAGGTCCTGCCCCTGGCTCAGGGCAGCCCTCGGTCCCAACCCAGGCTGGGGGTGGAGAGATTGAGAGCAGCCCTGCAGAGAAGGCCTTGGGGGTGCTGGGGGGGAGAAGCTGGGCAGGAGCCAGCACTGGGCACTGGCAGCACAGAAGGCCAAGGGCAGCCTGGGCTGCATCCAGAGCAGTGTGGCCAGAGCTGGAGAGAGGATCCTGCCCCTCTGCTCTGCTCTGGGAAGACCTCACCTGCAGGGCTGGGGCCAGCTGTGGAGTCTAAACACAACAGAGACCTGGAGCTGCTGGAGAGGGTCCAGAGGAGGCCTCCAAGATGATCAGAGGGCTGCAGAACCTCTGCTATGGGGACAGGCTGGGAGAGTTGGGGCTGGAGAAGAGAAGGCTCCAGGCAGACCTCAGAGCTGCAGTTCAAGATCTGCAGGGGAGCTGCAGGCAGCTGGGGAGGGACTGTTCAGAAGGGGCTGTGGGGATAGGCCAAGGGACAAGGGTTTGAAAGTGGAGCAGGGCAGAGGTAGGTTGGCCATCAGGAGGAAGCTCTGCACAGGGAGGGTGGTGAGACACTGGCACAGGCTGCCCAGGGAGGTGCTTGAGGCTCCATGCCTGGAGCCATCCAAGCTCAGCCTGGCTGTGCCCCTGTGCAGCCTGCTCTGGCTGGAGCTGTCCCTGCTGCCTGCAGGGCTTGGACAAGATGCCCTGGGAGGCTGCCTTCCAGCCCAGTGCAGTCTGTGTTGTTAAGAGTGCTGTGATTAGGGTGCCAGAGGGGCCCAGAGTAGTTGGCTTTGCCTGGGGAGCAGAAGCATGGAAATATGGATTGAGCAGTAGATTGCTGAGATGCACAGAGCAGGAGGTGTGACTTTGCCTCAGGAAAAGGCCATTCTGGGCATCAGCAGTGCACAAGCAGGGGAGCAGGGCTGGGGAGCCCTGAACTGACAGCAGGAGCTGCTCCCTCTCAAGCTGAGCAGCCTTTCTCTCCTGTTGCACCCCATGGCTGGTCACTCCCTGTGGGGCTGTGTCAGCTCAGGCAATCCATGAGGGTGCAGGGATGCTGCTTCAAAGCCCTGGCAGCAGGAGGTGTTGGTGTAGCGTCTGAGCCTGCTTCCCTGGCGAGGAGCTGTGAGGGCAGGTGACTAATACAGAGAAGTCACTGGGGAAAATGCTGAGCTGTGATGTTTAAGGCTGGGAGCACAGCTGTGAAGAGTGGGGGGGTGCCAGGCTTTGAGAACCATTTGTGTTTGGAGGAGGCCTCTAAGAGCCATTGGTTTGTGTTGGAGAAGGCCTCTAAGCTCACCCAGTCCAACCCAGCACCACCATGGCCCCCAAACCATGGCCCCAAGTGCCATGGCCACAGGTGTCCTCAAGACCTCCAGGGATGGGGACTCCACCATCCCTGGGCAGCCTGGGACTGGGGAGCAGAGCCCAACCCCCAGCTCACTGCAGCCTCCCCTCAGGGAGGTGCAGAGAGCAAGGAGCTCTCCCTCAGCCTCCTCTGCTCCAGGCTGAACACCCCCAGCTCCCTCAGCTGCTCCTCCCCAGCCCTGTTGCCCTTCTCTGGCCCTGCTCCAGCCCCTCAGTGGCCTCCATTCTTTGCAGAGAGGAGGTGGTGGGGTGGGGATTTGTCACAGGGGAAGACAGTTTCCTTTCACTAGTGCAGGCACACCTTTCCCAAGCACTGCTTGGAGGTTGCCAGGACCTGCTGAAGGCAGGCTGTGTGTGAGCAGGGGGTGCAGTGTCCCTGCTGCTGGGCTGCTGGCAGGCCTCTGCTCTTGCAGCACCCCCAGCTCTGCAGCTGGGCTCTGGCACTGGAAGGGTTATTGCTGTTTTCTTTCTAGGCTAATTAGTTTGGAATTCACAAAGACATGCCTAGAATTCAGCATGTTCTGCCCAATTTAAGATGAGTTATTAATAACCCATTTGGCCCTGGAATAGAGTTTAGAGTCTTGCAGATTAGCTACTTTTAGGCAGCTTAAGGTTTTTAGCAGAGAGAAACATCTGCCTCATGCAGCTGAGGCTGCAGTGCCAAATGGAGCTGGTTTAGCTGATCAGATCAATAATTACTGGATGTGGAAATGAGATCAATTCTTACTCATCAGCATTTGGGGTTAGAACACAACTGCAAGACAACACACATGGGAAGAGGCTGCTGCAAGTCTGTCTGTTGGTAAAGCACTGCTCAGAGAGGATTCAACTCCTGGAGCCAAGGTCTGTGGTTGCCTCAAGTGGCACTGCTCCATGTGTGCACAGACTTACAAGCTCAGAGAGTGGGGTGGGCTGGGAAGGGCCTTCAAGCTCCTCCAGCTCCAGCCCCCTGCCATGGGCAGGGACCCCTCCCACCAGCACAGGCTGCTCAAGGCCTCATCCAGCCTGGCCTTCAACACCTCCAGGCAGGAGGCAGCCACAGCCTCCCTGGGCAGCCTGTGCCAGAGTCTCCCCAGCCTCACTCTCAACAATTTCTTCCTCATCTCCAGGCTCAATCTCTCCTCTCCCAGCTCAAAGCCATTGTTCCTCAGCCTGGCACTCCCAGCCCTTGTCACAAGTCCCTCCCCAGCTCTCCTGGAGCCCTTCAGGTCCTGGCAGGCTGCTCTGAGGTCTGCCTGCAGCCTTCTCTTCTGCAGGCTGCACAGCCCCAACTCTCCCAGCCTGGCCCCACAGGGGAGGTTCTGCAGCCCTCTGCTCATCTTTATCCTTGGTGTGCTTCCCACACAGCATCTGGGAGCAGTGGAGCTGTTTGGCAGCACGAAACACAAAGCTGTACCTGGAGAGTCATTGCTAGAGAGCAGTAGGTGTCAGAAGTGACTCAAGCAGGCAGAGCAGCTGTCCCCAGCTGTTCAGAGAGCAGCCTGCTCCTCCCTGCAGCTTAGGGAGCACCTGGAGGGGTGCAGCACTCCCTGGCACTTCTGGGACACTGCAGTACAAGACCCCCAGGCACCCTCTGGCTGTCTGCTCAGCTGCTGGCTCTGCCCATCCACACCTCACTCCTGTCTCAGAGATGCACTGAAAGGGTTGGGTTGCACCTGGGAAGGTTCAGGTTGGAGATCAGGAAAATATTCTTTGCTGCAGGAGTGGTCAGGGCCTGGCAGAGGCTGCCCAGGGAGGTGGTGTAGTCCCCATCCCTGGAGGTGCTCCAGAACCCTGTGGCCATGGCACTTGGGGCCAGGGTTCAGTGGCCTTGGTGGGGCTGGGTTGATGGCTGCACTGGGTGAGCTTAGTATCTTTTCCAGCCTTGATGGTTCTCTGGTTCCATTAGCAGCTCTGCCAAGTTCCATGTCCTATGTTGAGGGTTCAGTGTTGAGTTTTCCTCAGCTGGAAATCAGGGGCAAAGAGAGCTTTCATTTTCCTGCCCTGTCTGCTCCCACCCTCAGTGAAAATCAAGACAGGTGAAGTTGTTCAGAAGAGCTCCAGCTTGGATTCCTGCCTAGGAGCAGGGGAAAAGGGCTGAGCATTGCCTAACCCTCACTGTGCAGCACGCAGCCCTGAGCTCCTCTTGCTTCACATGACAGGAAAGCAATTCACTCTGTGTTGGAGGTAACAGAAACAGAGCAGTGACCTCCTGGGTCCTGGTGCTCTGCTACTGATGCACAGCAGTCAGTCCCCTGGCTGAGTGCTCCTGAGGCTGACCTTGCTGCCAGACAGCAAAGTCTCAGCTGTTGCTTTCTAGGAGGAGTGATAGAGGTGGGCAGCAGAATGAAGCCCCCACAGTCCCAGAGGAGAGGCTCAGGGGCCTGCTGCACCACCTAGACACACACAAGCCAGGGGCTGGATGGCAAACACCTGAGGCTGCTGCAGGAGCTGGCAGAGCTCTTCACCAAGCCACTTCCCATCATGTCCCAGCAGCCCTGGAGGTGCCAGCTCACTGCAGCCTGGCAAAGGGGACACCCAACTATAAGAAGGGCTGCAGGGAGGACCCAGGGAACTACAGATGAGGGAAAATGTCTTTGGTGCCAGAGTGGTCAGGGACTGGCAGAGGCTACTCAGGGAGGTGGTGGAGTGTAAACTGTAAGTGTGAATGCTGGTGGTGTAGAGGCACTGTGTGGCTGGGGGCTGCTCTGTGGATGGCTGAGCTGCTGGGTTAGCAGTGCTGCTGCAGGAGCTGTCACTCCTACTGCAGGACTTCTCCCCTGGGGTCTCCAGGGTGCTCTGATGTATGGTCAGGTTCCTGGATCAGCAGTGCTGTAGACAGCAGGAACAGGGCAGGGATTGCCCCCCTGTATTCAGCACTGGGGAGGTCACACCTTGAGTACACCTTGAGTGTTCAGTTTTGGCTCCCTCACTCCCAGAAGGACATTGAGGGCTGGAGCAGGGCCAGAGAAGGGCAACAGAGCTGGGGAAGGGTCTGGAGAAGAGGGCTGGGGAGGAGCAGCTGAGGGAGCTGGGGGTGTTGAGCCTGGAGCAGAGGAGGCTGAGGGAGAGCTCATTGCTCTCTGCAGCTCCCTGAGAGGAGGTTTAGTGGTCTGTCAGGTGATGGAAGGAGAGGAACTGGCCTGAAATTGTGCCAGGTTGGAGAGGAGGAAAAATGTCTTTGGTGCCAGAGTGGTCAGGGCCTGGCAGAGGCTGCCCAGGGAGGTGGTGGAGTCCCCATGCCTGGAGGTGTTCCAGACCCCTGTGGTTCGGTGGCCATGGTGGGGCTGGGTTGCTGGTTGGGTTCTGCAGCCCCAGCTCTGGCACAGGACAGGAACCCCACATCAACAAGAGCTAAATACACTTTGAGAAGATCTGGGGACTCCTACTGAGCTGAGCCCTAACTACCTGCACCACAGGAAAGAAGCACAGCTGATGAGGTAATGCTGGAGGAACAACAGCATCCTTGGAGTGACTGGGCTGTGGAGCAAGGAGATGTGACTCATGGCTGAGATGAGAGGCAGGGAAGCCTGGGTCTGCCTGGCAGAGCTCTTTGTGACAGATGAAGCACTTCAGGAATTGTTATGCTTGAATGTACCAATGGCAGAAGAGTGCCTGTGAGTACCACATGAATCAGAGCAGTCACAGAGTGCTTTGGGCTGGAAGGGACCTCAGAGATCATCCAGCTCCAGCCCCCTGCCATGGGCAGGGACCCCTCCCACCAGCACAGGCTGCTCAAGGCCTCATCCAGCCTGGCCTTCAACACCTCCAGGCAGGAGGCAGCCACAGCCTCCCTGGGCAGCCTGTGCCAGAGTCTCCCCAGCCTCACTCTCAACAATTTCTTCCTCATCTCCAGTCTCAGTCTCTCCTCTCCCAGCTCAAAGCCATTGTTCCTCAGCCTGTCCCTCCCAGCCCTTGTCACAAGTCCTTCCCCTTGGGTTTGGTTTTGCTTTGGGTTTCTTTGGTTTGTTGTGGTTGGTTGCTTTAGGGTTTTTAATTTTGTTTGTTCATTTGTTTTGATTTGTTAATTATTATTGCTGGCTTGGGTTGGCTTTGCTCTGCTCTGCCTTGGTGTTTGTTTTGCTTTGGTTTGAGGGTTGGTATGGATTGGTCTTGGTTTGGTTTGGTTTGGTTTGATTTGGGGTTTGTTTTTTGGGTTTGGTTTGGGGTTTAGTTTTGGGCTTGGGCTTGAGTTTGGGTGTGGTTTGGTTTGAGTTTGGTTTTGGGCTTAGTTTGGTTTTAGGATTGGTTTTGGGTTTGGTTTTGCTTTGGTTTTGGGTTTAGTTTTGGGCTTGGGTTTGAGTTTGGCTTTGGGTTTGGTTTTGGTATGGGTTTGGTTTGGATTTGGGCTCGTTTTGGGCTTGTTTTTGGGCTTGGTTTGGTTTTGGTCTTGGTTTCTGGTTTGGTTTTGGTTTGGGCTTGGGTTTTGTTTTGGTTCGATTTGTTCTGGTTTGATTTTGGGTTGGGTTTGGTTTGGTTTTGGGTTGGGTTTGGTTTTGGGTTGGGTTTGGTTTGGTTTGGGTTTGGTTTGGTTTTGGGTTGGGTTTGGTTTGGGTTTGGTTTGGTTTTGGGTTGGGTTTGGTTTGGGTTTGGGTTGGGTTTGGGTTGGGTTTGGGTTGGGTTTCGTTTGGTTTTGGGTTGCGTTTGGTTTTGGGTTGGGTTTGATTTGGTTTTGGATTGCGTTTGGTTTGGGTTTGGGTTGGTTTTGGGTTGGGTTTGGTTTGGTTTTGGGTTGGGTTTGGTATGGGTTTGGTTTGGTTTTGGGTTGGGTTTGGTTTGGTTTTGGGTTGGGTTTGGTTTGGTTTTGGATTGGGTTTGGTTTTGGATTGGGTTTGGTTTGGGTTGGGTTTGGTTTGGGTTTGGTTTGGTTTTGGGTTGGGTTTGGTTTGATTTTGGTTTGGGTTTGGTTTGGGTTTGGGTTGGGTTTGGGTTGGATTTGCTCTGGTTTATAAACTGAATTGAAGACCTTTTGTGAGGAACTGGCTTTCTGCTTCTATTTTCTGCACATGCAGCTAAGGAGTTTCCTGAGCCTTGTTCCACCACAACTGTGTCTTGGGAGCACCTGGATTTGTAAATCACTGCCCCTGGAGCTCAGGCCAAATGGAAGCTGGGGTCTGGGAATTCAGTCTATGCAGTGCTGTTTGACAGGCTGCCTGTTCTGGAGCTAAAGAACAGGAGGCAGCAGTGTGCCCAGGGGGCCAAGAAGGCCAAGGGCATCCTGGCCTGCATCAGGAAGAGTGTGGCCAGCAGGAGCAGGGAAGTCCTTGTGCCCTGTGCTCAGCACTGCTCAGGCCACACCTTGAGTCCTGTATCCAGTTCTGGGCCCCTCAGTTTAGGAAAGAGGTTGAGATGCTGGAAGGTGTCCAGAGAAGGGGCAACGAAGCTGGGGAGGGGTCTGGAGCACCAGAACAAGAGGACACAGTCTCAAGCTGTGCCAAGGGAGGTTTAGGCTGGAGATGAGGAGAAAGTTCTTCACAGACAGAGAGAGCTTGGCTATGGGAATGTGCTGCCCAGGGAGGTGGTGGAGTCCCCATCCCTGGAGGTGTTCAAGAGGGGATTGGATGTGGCACTTGGTGCCATGGTTTAGTTGTCAGGAGGTGTTAGGTCATAGGTTGGACTTGATGATCTCTGAGGTCTTTTCCAACCTGGTTGATTCTCTGATTCTAATCATGGAGTTCTGCTGCTTTGGAAGTCTTCCATCAGGCAAGCAGCTTTGCTCTCTGCACCTTGCTGGAGGGAGGCTGCAGTGAGCTGGGGTTGGGCTCTGCTCACCAGTCTCAGGTGATGGAAGGAGAGGAACTGGCCTGAAATTGTGCCAGGGGAGGCTTAGGTTGGAGAGGAGGGAAAATGTCTTTGGTTCCAGAGTGGTCAGGGATTGACAGAGGCTGCCCAGGGAGGTGGTGGAGTCCCCATGGCTGGAGGTGTCCCAGAACCCTGTGGTTTGGTGGCCATGGTAGGGCTGGGGTGCTGGTTGGACTGGGTGAGCTCAGAGGCCTTTTCCAACCAAATGAATTCTCTGATTCTGTGCTCTTCTTCATTGTGAGACTAAACATAACCAAAGTGAACGCTGGCTGCCCTGGAGTCAGCAGCAGAGCCCTCATCCACTTGGAAGTGATGCTGGAGTCCCCAGACTGGTTTAGTTTGTGGTGATCCTGAAGCTCAGCAGAGACAAGCAGGCAGGAGTGATGGAGCTGCCCTCTTGTTCCTGATGGAGTGCTTCCCTCCTGGGGAGGGCTGGTTCTTGCCCCAGGGCTGATGGTTGGACTCAATGATCTTGGAGGCTTTTCCCTCCTGAAACAATTCTGTGAGTCTCTCATTCTGTGATTGTTCTTTTTTATCCCAGAAGACCAAATCCTTTCAGCAGATTTCTTGCTGCTCTGGATTCTGTGGGAGCCTCATAGGAGCAGCCCTGGCATGAAGCCTAGGCATGGGTTTGTCCATTCATTTTCCCTCCTGCTGGGAGCTTCCCTTTGCCAGCCACAGCAGTGGCAGCAATAAGCAGCAGTGGCTGTGCTCCCATGGGTGCTGCTTAACCCAGTGACTTGTTACAGCAGCACTAATCATTGAACTCAGGCAGCTCATGAATTTCCAGGGAAAAGAGCAAATTATCCTCTCCAAGCAGCAGTCAGAAGTTTGCCTCATTAGCAGGCAGATGCTCCTCCCCTCAGGGGCAGCTGCTGCAGTGCCACTTTGGAGGCTGTTGTGGCAGCCTGGGCAGAGCTGGGTGCCAGGCAAAGAGCAGAGCAACTCCTGCACTAGAGAGGCCAAAGGGTGGTGCTCAGTGGGGCCAAGTCCAGCTGGAGAGCTGGCACCAGTGGAGTCCCCCAGGGATCAGTGCTGGGTCCAGTCCTGCTCAACATCTTCATCAATGACACTGATGGCAATGACAGACAGACAGACAGAGGCTGCTCAGCAGCTTTGCTGATGACACCAAGCTGGGAGGCTTGGCTGAGACACCTGAAGGCTGTGTGAGACTTGGGCAGGCTGAGAGCTGGGCAGAGAGGAACCTGCTGAGGCTCAACAAGGAGAGGAGCAGAGTCCTGCAGCTGGGCAGGAAGAATCAACTGCAGCAGCACAGCCTGGGAGGGGATCTGCTGCAGAGCAGCCCCAAGGAGAAGGAGCTGGGAGTGCTGCTGGGCAGCAAGGTCTGCAGGGCACAGCAATGTGCCCTGGGGGCCAAGAAGGCCAAGGGGGTCCTGGGGGCATTGAGAGGAGTGTGGCCAGCAGAGCCAGGGAGGTTCTCCTCCCCCTCTGCTCTGCCCTGCTGAGACCTCCCCTGGAATATTGCATCCAGCTCTGGGCTGCCCAGCTCAGGAGGGACAGGGATCTGCTGCAGAGAGGCCAAGGGAGGCTGCAAGGGACTGCAGCAGTGCCTGGGGAGGAGAGGCTGAGAGCCCTGGGGCTGTTCAGTCTGGAGAGGAGAAGGCTGAGAGGGATCTGATCAATGTCTATCAATAGCTGAGGGATGGGGGTCAGGAAGGAAGGGACAGGGACAGAGACAGGGACAGGCTCTGCTCAGTTGTGCCCTGGGATAGGCCAAGGGGCAGGGGATGGAAACTGCAGCACAGGAAGTTCTACCTCAACAGGAGGAGGAACTTCTGCACTGTGAGGGTCCCAGAGCCCTGGAGCAGGCTGCCCAGAGAGGTTGTGGGGTCTCCTGCTCTGGAGCCTTCCCAGCCCTGCCTGGATGTGTTCCTGTGTGACCTGTGCTGGATTCTCTGCTCCTGCTCTGGCAGGGGGTAGGACTGGAAGCTCTCCAGAGGTCCCTTCCAACCCCTGACCTCCTGTGAGCCTCTGCTGCAGAGGCTGTGCAGTGCCCTGGCTGGTGTGGCCCTTTCTCCTCAAGGCAGAGCTCTGGGGCATGTTTTGCAAAGCTCATTAGGGCAAGAGAAACCCAGAGGTTGCCTTCCATGTGGTGATGTTCACACCTTTGAGTCTTCACCAGGGCAGGAGATGACAGATCAGGGAGTGAGGTGGTGTCTCTGCCTCCCTTTCCCTCCTAGCCTAATACTATAACCACTGCTAGGTGCCATGCAGCCTTCCTGGCCCACTGCTGATCTTCAGGAGGCTTTTCTCTTCCTGGGTGAAATCTCCAAAAGTGTAAAAATGCCAAAAGGCTGAGAAAAAAAATCCACAAGGAATAAAACTTCAGTCTGGGTCCTTTTGGCACCTTAGGATCTTTGTCTTTCACATCAGTTCTAATAGGATGAGTTCCTTTTCACTGTCACTCTGTTAAAACAACAAATACACAAACCCTGGGCTCAGTCCTGGGCTCCTCACTCCAGGAAGGACATTGAGGGCTGGAGCAGGGCCAGAGAAGGGAAACAGAGCTGGGGAAGGGTCTGGAGAAGAGGGCTGGGGAGGAGCAGCTGAGGGAGCTGGGGGTGTTGAGTGTGGAGCAGAGGAGGCTGAGGGAGACCTCATTGCTCTCTGCAGCTCCCTGAGAGAAGGCTGCAGTGAGCTGGGGGTTGGGCTCTGCTCCCTAGGATAGAAGGAGAGGAAGTGGCCTGAAATTTGCCAGGGGAGGGTTAGGTTGGAGATGAGGGAAAATGTCTTTGGTGCCAGAGTGGTCAGGGCCTGGCAGAGGCTGCCCAGGGAGGTGGTGGAGTCCCCATGCCTGGAGGTGTTCCAGACCCCTGTGGCCATGGCACCTGGGGCCATGGTTTGGTGGCCATGGTGGGGCTGGGCTGCTGGTTGGAGTGGGTGAGCTCAGAGGCCTTTTCCAACCCAAACAATTCTGTGATTCTCTAAAGGCAGAGGTGCCAGAGTAACCTCACTCCTCAGGATTATTTTGCTTCCCAGACTGTAAAACTGACATTCCCTCACCATTCTCCCTCAGCCTTTCTCTGGAGCAATGCCTCCCAACTGCTTCCCCACAGCAGCTTCTGTGTTGGCTTCTCACATGCATTAACTTTCCTTTGGGCTGGGTTTGGGTTTGGTTTTTTCCAGGAAAGGAAGTTTTGTGGGATTATTCCTGAGCAGCTCTGGTCATAAATATTCTGTTCATTACACCTTAGCCCTTGCAAGCCAAGCAAAGCAGGGTTGCAACAGAGGCAGGATTTATCAGAGGTGTCAAGATAAAGCAGATTCATTTGCTGGGAGCACAGGTAAGGCAGGTTTTATGGCACAAGAGCACAGGGGAGAAGAATCAATCTTTAATAGTCATTAACCAGACACAGCACAGCTCAACCACCTCACACCCCCAGGAGCTAGCAATTACTTTTTCACACCTCAGCTTCAGTCCATTTACACACAGGAGAAGCCCTCATAAATACATCCCCACAGCTACAGCCTGCCTGAGACCAGCACAGCCCTGGGACTGCTTACAAATGCTCTCAGTCCCATTACTGTTTAGTGACACCAGGAGCTGACCTGCTGTGAAATTAGATCCTGAGCCCTGGACATCAAAGATTCAGTGTGGATGATGTCCTGAGATGGAGAGAAGGTGAGCAGAGGCTGCAGAACCTCCCCTGTGGGGCCAGGCTGGGAGAGCTGGGGCTGTGCAGCCTGGAGAAGAGAAGGCTCCAGGCAGACCTCAGAGCAGCCTGGCAGGACCTGAAGGGCTCCAGGAGAGCTGGGGAGGGACTTGTGACAAGGGCTGGGAGTGCCAGGATGAGGAACAATGGCTTTGAGCTGGGAGAGGAGAGATTGAGAGTGGAGCTGAGGAAGAAATTGTTGAGAGTGAGGCTGGGGAGACTCTGGCACAGGCTGCCCAGGGAGGCTGTGGCTGCCTCCTGCCTGGAGGTGTTGAAGGCCAGGCTGGATGAGGCCTTGAGCAGCCTGTGCTGGTGGGAGGGGTCCCTGCCCATGGCAGGGGGCTGGAGCTGGATGAGCTTTAAGGTTCTTTCCAACCCAACCCATGCTGTGACTCTATCATCTGTGATGCTGCTGATCCTGGAGTGGTGCTGGCACCCACACAGCTCACAGCCCATGCTGGGGTCCAGGGGAACACTGCAAGAGGTTGGCCAGGGAGGTGGTTGAGGGCCCATGCCTGGAGATATTCCAGGTGAGGCTCAAGAGGTCACTGGATGACCTAGTCCAGTGGAGGATGTCCCTGTTGCCTGCAGGGGGTTGGGCTGGATGAGCTCTGGAGGTCCCTTCCAACACAGCCCCTTCTGTGAGTCTGATGCCTCTGTCCCTGGCAGAAGGAAGGGTGGAAGGTGCAAGTTTCAGTCACCTAAGCTGATGCTGCTCAATGCAGCTCTCAATGCAGCCCAATGCCCCTCCCAGGCTGGAAGGTCCTTTACCTGATAAAGCTCTGCTTCACAGGATCACAGAGTCACCAAGGCTGGAAGAGACCTCAAAGACCATCGAGTCCAACCTGTCACCACAGACCTCATGACTAGACCATGGCACCAAGTGCCACATCCATTCCCCTCCTGAACACCTCCAGGGATGGGGACTCCACACCTCCCTGGGCAGCACATCCCAATGGTGAATGACTCTCTCTGGGAAGAACTTTCTCCTCACCTCCAGCCTGAACCTCTGCTGTCCCATGCAGAACTTGCTGCCCACCAGCACTCCAAGGTCTTTCTCCATGGAGCTGCTTCCCAGCAGGACAACCCCCAGCCTGCACTGGTGCCTGGGCTGTTCCTCCCCAGATGCAGGTCCCTGCTCTTGTCCCTGCTGAACTGTATGAGGTTCCCCTGCACATCAGCTGTGTGTGCACCCAAAGCTCACTGCCTGAGCTGCATGGCAGCAAACTGAGGAGCAGTCTTGGTTCTTCAGCAGCAAGCCATTGTGCAGGGCCCAGGCAGGGACTGCTCCTAGACCTCATAAAGCAGTGCAGAGCTTGGCAACCTGTGGGAGATCCCACAAGCATCAACCCCCCCAACAATGTCCCCAGAGAAGGGACACACCTGGCACAGAGGAACTCCCTGATGGTTTGATGCTGTCACTGCATTAGCTCTGAGAGGTGAAGCATGGGGGGGGAGGAAGGAGAAGGTTTAAGTGCACAGCTGCTGTGCCTCCTGAGCACCCCAGGCACACCTGGCTGTGTGGGGCTCTGCTTGGCTAGCTCTCTGTGAGGTGCAGCAGAGCAAACTTGCTTCCTGCTGGCTGTGTTTGCAAAGAGATCTTCTAAATAGCACTGATCCAAGTGAGGAAAGAGGCAAGAGGAGGGTTATGAGAAGTCTTTCATGTCCTTGCCTTGCCCAGAAGAGCTCTTAGGATGCTGGCTTTGCTCATGTATTATTTGTGTGCCTTTGGTGTTATTGAGAGCCTCTGTTTGATCTCTTCACAGAAGGTGTAGGGGAGCAAATGCTGCACTCAGCTGCTCACCTCTGGGAGAAACTTGGCCAGAGCCTGCTGCCTTCAGATAGAATCACAGAATCATTTTGGTTGGAAAAGACCTTTAGGATCCTTGAGTTGAGTTGAGCCTTGGGGGTGCTGGGTGCTGAGCAGCTCCCCAGGAGCCAGCAGTGCCTCCTGCTGCCCAGCAGGCAGCTGTGTGCTGGGCTGCAGCCAGAGCAGGGTGGGCAGCAGGGCAGCAGAGGGGATTCTGCCCCTGGGCTCTGCTCTGCCCAGACCTCACCTCCAATCCTGCCTCCAGTTCTGGTGTCCCCAGCAGCAGGAGGACACAGAGCTGCTGGAGTGAGGCCAGAGGAGGCCACAAGGATGCTCCAAGGGCTGCAGCAGCTCTGCTGTGGGCACAGGTTGAGGGAGCTGGGGCTGTGCAGCCTGGAGAAGAGAAGGCTCCAGGGGGACCTCAGAGCTGCCTGCCAGGAGCTGAAGGGATCCTGCAGGAAGCTGCAGAGAGACTTTTGCTGAGGGGGTCTGGAGCCAGGCCAAGGGGGAAGGGTTTGGAGCTGAGGCAGAGCAGGGTTAGAGTGGAGCTGAGGAGGAAGTTCTTGAGAGTGAGGCTGGGGAGACTCTGGCACAGGCTGCCCAGGGAGGCTGTGGCTGCCTCCTGCCTTTGGTAAAATACACATTTAACATTTTCCAGTGCAAATAGAGTCACTTGGCACCAGCAGCCAGGATGTCCCCCTGAGCTGAGCTGTCCCTTGTCACAACTCCCTCCCCAGCTCTCCTGGAGCCCTTCAGGTCCTGGCAGGCTGCTCTGAGGTCTCCCTGCAGCCTTCTCTTCTCCAGGCTGCACAGCCCCAACTCTCCCAGCCTGGCCCCACAGGGGAGGTTCTGCAGCCTCTGCTCATCTTGGTGGCCTCCTCTGGAGCCTCTCCATCAGCTCCAGGTCCTTCCTGTGCTGGGGGCCCAGAGCTGGAGGCATTACTCTGTCCTAAAGCTGGTGTTTGTGTACCTCACACTGCTGTTGCTGCTCACCCCTGCACAGGAAATGCAGGAGGACAGGAATGAGCTGCTCTCAAATAGCAGCACCTGGGGGCAAGAGGCATGGTAAGATGTTTGTCAGGGTTCTCCATGCTGTTGTTGTTTATGACCCCTCACCTTCAGCTGCACATTCCAGCTCTGTCCTGTGTTCCACTCATTCCTTTTACAAAGCACATTCCCTCCTTCTCCTGCTGCACGTCAAGATTCAGCCCTGGGAGGTGCTGGCTGTGTCCCTCCTGGGAGCAAGCCTCCCAGAGCCCTTGGCTGTGCTGTGAGCGCTCCTTTTTCCTGTTGTCACAATATGCCTGTTATGAGGATGAGCATGTTGGGGGGGTTGAAATTACCAGCCCCCCAAAACAACCCCCCCTAAAACTGCCACAGCATGCTGCCAAGTACCTGCAGCTCACAGCAGCCAAGCCTTGTTCTCCCAGCTGTTCCTGCCCTCCCAACCACGCTCCTAGATGTGGCCACTGAAGCCTCCCAGCTCCCCTGGAGCTGGCTGGGAGCTTCCCCTTTCTGTCAGCTGTTGGACAAAGTGCTTTTATCCCACCTGCCAGAGGAGCAGCAGGGCTTGGGCCTCAGTGGGCTGCAGTGGTGAGCAGGATCCAGGGGCAGCAGCCTTGCTCCTGAAGGAACCAGCTGCTTTGAGGTGCTTAGAAATATCTGAGGGGCTGAGGGTCAGGAGGGAGGGGACAGGGATAGGCTTTGCTCAGCTGCACCCTGGGGCAGGCCAAGGGGCAGTGGATAGAAACTGCAGCACAGGAGGTTCCACCTTCAGAATTTTCCAATGGAATGGAATGGAATGGAATAGACTAGACTAGAATAGACTAGACTAGACTAGACTAGACTAGACTAGAATAGAATAGAATAGAATAGAATAGAATAGAATAGAATAGAATAGAATAGAATTAACCAGGTGGGGAAAGACCTCAGAGATCATCCAGTCCAACCTCTCACCCAACACCATCTGATCAACTCAACCATGGCACCAAGGGCCTCATCCAGGCTATTCGTAAAGACCTCCAGGGATGGGGACTCCACCACCTCCCTGGGCAGCACATTCCAATGGCAAATCTCTCTTGCTGGGAAGAATTTTCTCCTCACCTTCAGCTCAAACCTCCCCTGGCACAGCTTGAGACTGTGTCCTCTTGTTCTGGTGCTCCAGACCCCTCCCCAACTTTGTTGCCCTTCTCTGGACACCTTCCAGCATCTCAACATCTTTCCTAAACTGGGGAGCCCAGAACTGGACACAGGACTCAAGGTGTGGCCTAACCACCTGTCTACAACCTCCCTTCAGGGAGTTGCAGAGAGCAAGAAGGTCTCCCCTGAGCCTCCTCTTCTCCAGGCTAAGCAACCCAGCTCCCTCAGCCTCTCCTCACAGGGCTGTGCTCCAGACCCCTCCCCAGCTTTGTTGCCCTTCCCTGGACACCTTCCAGCAGCTCAACATCTTTCCTAACCTGAGGGGCCCAGAACTGGACACAGTATGAAGAGCATCTTCTTGACTTTGAGGGTGCTGAGTTGTTGAGCAATGGATGGAAACTCCAGCACAGGAGGTTCCACCTCAACAGGAGGAGGAACTTCTGCACTGTGAGGGTCCCAGAGGCCTGGAGCAGGCTGCCCAGAGAGGTTGTGGAGTCTCCTGCTCTGGAGCCTTCCCAGCCCTGTCTGGATGTGTTCCTGTGTGACCTGTGCTGGATTCTCTGCTCCTGCTCTGGCAGGGGATTGGCCTGGAAGCTCTCCAGAGGTCCCTTCCAACCCCTGACATCCTGTGAGCCTCTGATGCTGTGATTCAGAGGTTCTGTGCTGCAGCATGATGCTGAGGTTTCCGGCAGGAGAAAGCCCTGAATGACTGCAAGAGTGCTGCAAGAGTGCTTTGACCTAAAAACTGCAAAGTATTATGGTTTAGGTCTTCAGATTTAATGCTGTAGAAGCACCAAAGATAGAAACAATTGCCTGGTGCTGCTCTGCCTTGTGAATGCTCAGTGAAGTTAACCCTCTCTGGGCTTTGGTGGTTGGCTTTGTGCTGCTTTCCTCCTTGGTTCAGTCCTTGAACAGTGTCTGTCCTCCCACACTGACTTGCTGGGCTAAGCTCACATTGCCTTGCTTGCAGAGCTCCTCTGCTCTGCTGCTTGCTGGGTTGTGGGGCTCAGATCCCCCCACAGCTAGTGGGCTCTCTGTGCCTTAGTGATGTGATGTGACACTGTGCCTTGGCCCTCAGCTGATGCAACCTGCCAGAGGAGCCTGAAGAATGGAAGGGGCTTTGCTTTGCCCCTGCTATAGGCTCAGGTGGGATCCTTTGTGCTCAACTTCTTTTTGATTGGTACAAACCATCATAGGATCACTGAGGCTGGAAAACACATTTAAGGTCATTGAGTCCATCCATAACCCAGCTGCCATCACCACAGGTCCCACATTGCTCTGCTCTGCTGAGACCTCACCTGAAGTGCTGTGTCCAGCTCTGGGGCCCCAGCACAAGAGAGACCTGGACCTGCTGCAAAGGGTCCAGAGGAGGCCACCAAGATGATCAGAGGGCTGCAGAACCTCCCCTGTGGGGCCAGGCTGGGAGAGTTGGGGCTGTGCAGCCTGGAGAGGAGAAGGCTCCAGGCAGACCTCAAAGCTGCAGTTCAAGATCTGCAGGGGAGCTGCAGGCAGCTGGGGAGGGACTGTTCTGAAGGGGCTGTGGGGACAGGACAAGGGACAAGGGTTTGAAAGTGGAGCAGGGCAGAGGTAGGTTGGCCATCAGGAGGAAGCTCTGCAGAGGGAGGGTGGTGAGACACTGGCACAGGCTGCCCAGGGAGGTGCTTGAGGCTCCATGCCTGGAGCCATCCAAGCTCAGCCTGGCTGTGTCCCTGTGCAGCCTGCTCTGGCTGGAGCTGTCCCTGCTGCCTGCAGGGCTTGGACAAGATGCCCTTGGAGGCTGCCTTCCAGCCCAATGCAATCTGCAGCTCTGCTTCAGGCCTGCAGACAGCCAATATGTCCCCACTCAATGCTTTTCTCTGGGCTGAAGCAAAGCTAATACTTATCTGCTTCAGACATTGCTATGTCCCAGCAGTGTGGACAAGATGCCCTTGGAGGGTCCCTTCCAACCCCCCTGCAGGCAGCAGGGACAGCTCCAGCTAGAGCAGGCTGCTCAGGGACACAGCCAGGCTGAGCTGGAATGTCAAGTCAATGATCTCTGGAGGTCCCTCCCAACCCTACCCCTACCATTCTGTGATTCTCTGACTGCTGCTGGGTGTTCCCAGGTGTGTGTTTTAGTAGCCTTGACCTGAAATAATGCTCAGATGCCTCTGTTGGCAGAGACATGCTTTCTGTAAAGGTCTTGTGAAATGTTCTGCAGCAGCACATCACCACCAGCACAGTTCTGGCTAGCTACCACCTATTGGTAGATTCTGCCCTAAAGGCAGAACATTGTCTGGGCTTGTGGTGAGGTTTACCAGCAGGAAATATCATTTTGGTTTGTGTCAGTGTCTGTTTTGACCTCCTGGGCTTTCTGACAACTCAGACTTGCACAACAAGATGCTTGAGTGAGATCACAGTATCACAGTATCACCAAGGCTGGAAGAGAGCTCCAGGATCATCAAGTCCAACCTGTCACCACAGACCTCATGACTAGACCATGGCACCAAGTGCCACATCCAATCCCCTCTTGAATGCCTCCAGGGACGGTGACTCCACCACCTCCCTGGGCAGCACATCCCAATGGCTAACAACTCCCTCAGTGAAGAACTTTCTTCTCACCTCCAGCCTAAACCTCCCCTGGCACAGCTTGAGACTGTGTCCTCTTGTTCTGGTGCTGCTTGCCTGGGAGAAGAGACCAACCCCCACCTGGCTACAACCTCCCTGCAGGGAGTTGTAGACAGCAAGAAGGTCTCCCCTGAGCCTCCTCTTCTCCAGGCTAAGCAACCCCAGCTCCCTCAGCCTCTCCTCACAGGGCTGTGCTCAAGGCCTCTCCCCAGCCTTGTTGCCCTTCTCTGGACACCTTCAAGTCTCTCAATGTCCTTCCTAAACTGAGGGGCCCAGAACTGGACACAGGACTCAAGGTGTGGCCTAACCAGTGCTGAGCACAGGGCACAATGACCTCCCTGCTCCTGCTGGCCACACTGTTCCTGATGCAGGCCAGGATGCCATTGGCCTTCTTGGCCCCCTGGGCACACTGCTGGCTCCTGTTCAGGCAGCTGTCAATCAGCACCCCCCAGGTCCCTCTCTGTTTGGCAGCTCTCAGCCCCTCTGACCCCAGCCTGTAGCTCTGCATGGGGTTGTTGTGGCCAAAGTGCAGCCCCTGGCACTTGGACTTGTTGAATGCCATCCTGTTGGCCTCTGCCCATCTGTCCAGTCGGTCAAGGTCCCTCTGCAGAGATCTGAGATCTGTTTAGTGACACTGGGAAGCCTGTTCATCTTGGAGCAGAACATTGCCCAGGGGAGGTTCAGGCTGGAGGTGAGGAGCAAGTTCTTCCCAGCAAGAGAGATTGGCCATGGGAATGTGCTGCCCAGGGAGGTGGTGGAGTCCCCATGCCTGGAGGTGTTTAGAAAGAGCCTGGATGAGGCCCTTGGTGCCATGGTTGAGTTGATCAGATGGTGCTGGGTGAGAGGTTGGACTTGATGACCTCTGAGGTCTTTTCCAACCTGGTTAATTCTATTCTATTCTACTCTTTTCTATTCTACTCTTTTCTATTCTACTCTATTCTATTCTATTCTATTCTATTCTATTCTATTCTATTCTATTCTACTCTACTCTACTCTACTCTACTCTACTCTACTCTACTCTTCCTAGGGCAATCTTATGGAAGCTTCAATGCTGCAAGTGGAAACTGTGGTGCAAGGCACAGGTCTCTCTCCATACTGGAATTGCTCCTCAGTCAGGTTCAGATGCTCTTCTAGCCCTTGGTTATGAGCTCCATAGTAGATTGAGAGTGGAGATGAGGAAGAAATTGTTGAGAGTGAGGCTGGGGAGACTCTGGCACAGGCTGCCCAGGGAGGCTGTGGCTGCCTCCTGCCTGGAGGTGTTGAAGGCCAGGCTGGATGAGGCCTTGAGCAGCCTGTGCTGGTGGGAGGGGTCCCTGGATGGTCTTTAAGTTCCCTTCCCATTCAAACCATTCTCTGATTCCTGTGATCTTTGAGGTTCCTTCCAACTCACTTTGCACCTCTGCCTTCCCCCAGTCCTCCTCTCTGGTGCAATATTGCAGCATTTGTAATCAGGAGGAAATCTTTGTCCCTGTGAGGGTGCTGAGCCCTGGAGCAGGCTGCCCAGAGAGGTTGTGGAGTCTCCTGCTCTGGAGACTTTCCAACCCCCCTGGATGTGTTCTGTGTGCCCTGCCCTGCCCTGGGTGCCTCTGCTCTGGCAGGGGGATTTGAGTCACTGATCTCTGAAGGTCCCTGCCAACCCCTGGCATTCTGAGATTCTCTGATCCCATACCAGCAGAAGTTAATTCTTTTTTACACAGAAACAGCTCCTTCAAGGGCCTGCAAGCTGGAGAGCTGAGCTCAGGACCCTGTGCCTCACAGCTCAGGCAGAGTGCCTGCTGCCTTTCTCCCCAGCTCATGGTGGCAGCAGGGTTCGTGCCACATGCCCTAGTGTGAAGGTCAGAGCTGCAGCCCTGAGGACTGGTGGTGCCAGCAGGGCACTGTGGCTCCCAGCAGCACCAGCAGGGTGGGAGGTGCTCCTGTGGAGGGTGAGGATGAAGCTGGTTGCAGCCTCCCTGAGCAGTCAGTGTTTCTAGTGGCTGCTTGTGCTGCTTTAGTGCCATGAAAGTGGGGGCTGAGCAATGTGTCTGCTGCCCCTGTGACCTCTATGCAAATCCTCCTTGAGGGTCAGATGTGTGTGAGGGGGAAGAGGATGCCAGTGTAATTTGCAGAGTAGATGGTGACATTCTTCAGCTCATCTGCACTGCTGTTGCCTCTTCATTAGTGGCAGGAGCATCATTGTTCCATTTGCAGAGTGCTGCCATTCATCACTGTGTGTTTGCAATGGTTGTGCTGCCCTGTGTGCAGCTGCTTCAAGGGCAAGGGTACCTGGCCTGCTGCTGCTGCCTCTTCAGCTTCCCCAGCAGCATTTCTTTCAATTACTTGGGGATGGGTTTGGCAAATGAGATTAGAAGAGGCACTGTGACTGGCACAGAGGTGCTGCACAAATATGTGTGTGTGTGGAACAGAGCACTGAGCCAGAGCACAGAGAGGTTGTGGAGGCTCCATCTCTGGAGGCATCCCCAAACCCACCTGGATGTGTTGCTGTGGGATTCCACTGGGGGTGATCCTGCTCTAGCAGGCTGGACAAGCTTGCTGATGCACCTGAGCAATTTTCCACAAGTTTGAGGTAAATGTAGGAAACATTCCTTTAAAAGGGCTTTGGATGCTGTTTGAATGATGTCCCTTCTGAACACCACTGTGCCTTTACTTCTGAGTCACAGAAGCAGAGGATGTTAGGGTTTGGATGGGACCTGCAGAGGTCACTGACTCCAACTCCCCTGCCAAAGCACCCAGGGCAGGTCACACAGAACACATCCAGATGGGTTTAGGATGTCTCCAGAGAAGGAGACCCCACAACCTCTCTCAGCAGCCTGCTCCAGGCCTCCAGGCCCTTAGCCATCCTTGTCACCTCTGCTGAACTCTCTCAAGCAGTTCCCTGTCTCTCTGGCAGCAGGAAGGCCAGAGCTGGGCACAGCACTCCAGCTGTGGTCTAACTAGGGCGCAGTAGAGTGGGCAGAGAACATCCCTTGACCTGCTGGACACACTTAATGCACCTGAGTGCATTGACCTTCTTAGCCACATTGCTTCCCCTTGGATCACTTATTGTCCACCAGGATTCCAAGCTCCTGGTTGCTGGTGTTCCTTCAAGACTGCCATTGAGGCCAGAGCTTCTCTGTCCTGCACAGTGCCTGCTGCTCTGTTCACATGTTCTCCCTGGGTTTGCCTGCAGTTTCTCTCCTGTTCCCACAGTTTGGGTTTGTTTCTTGGTGTCCCAACCACCCTGTTAAACAAATCCAGGTATCTGCCTGCACCCTCCAGCCTGCTTCCCTCCTGCACCCTGCTTGTGATAGATGAACTGTACCAGGTGCTTGTCTCCTGTAAGGCCACAGAGCCCTGGAGCAGGCTGCCCAGGGAGGTGGTGGAGTCTCCTTCTCTGGAGACTTTCAAGACCTATCTGGATGCATTCCTGTGTGACTTGTCCTGGATTCTATGGTCCTGCTCTGGCAGGGGCTGTGGACTTGATGATCTTTGAAGGTCCCTTCCAACCCCTAACATCCTATGAACTGCTCTGTCCCACCAGCTTTTACAGACCCCCTTTGCCTTCCACATCACACAGGGAACTGAAGCCTTTTCCATTCTGACTTGTCTCCTTCATCTGTGTTGTTTTTTTCCCCCTGACTCATTTACTGATGTCAGAGATGAGAGTTTGTGTCACTGCAATTTGCTCCCATGGAAATGACTCCTGAGTCTCTGTGTGTGGCATCCAACTCCTTGCTCCTGGCTCCTTCCCTCGTTTGTCAGAGCCCTGCCCCAGCTTGCCCATCTGGTGTGGTTTAGGCTTTTCCAGGAGTCCAAGAGCCCAAATGGAACAGATTTAGGTTGCCTTCCCTCTGCCTTTTATCCTGGCAGGGGAAAGCAAATTGGGCAGGAGAAAAGAGAGGTAAAATGCTGAAAGGCAGAGTCTGGAAGGGAAAAGGAAAGCTTAACAAAATGTAGAAGGCATTTGAGGAAAAGGAAGGTTACAAAGGTATAAGAATAGAATAGGGCTGAGCAGGCTGTCAGGCACAGGGCAGCTCAAACACTCACTCCTGCACTTGTTCCTCTGCACTAGATCCTGCTTGCCCAAGTGGGAAAACTCTCCATAGGATAGGATAGGATAGGATAGGATAGGATAGGATAGGATAGGATAGGATAGAATAGAATAGAATAGAATAGAATAGAATAGAATAGAATAGAATAGAATAGAATAGAATAGAATAGAATAGAATAGAATAGAATAGAATAGAATAGGACCAGACCAGACCAGACCAGGTTGGAAAAGACCTTCAAGATCATCACATCCAACCTATCATCCAACACCACCCAACCAACTAACCCATGGCACCAAGCACCCTATCAATTCTCCTCCTGAACACCTCCAGGGATGGGGACTCCACCACCACCCTGGGCAGCACATTCCAGTGGGCAATCTCTCTCTCTGTGTAGAACTTCTTCCTCACCTCCAGCCTAAACCTCCCCTGGCACAGCTTGAGACTGTGTCCTCTTGTTCTGATGCTGGGTGCCTGGGAGAAGAGACCAACCCCCACCTGGCTACAACCTCCCTTCAGGGAGTTGTAGAGAGCAAGAAGGTCTCCCCTGAGCCTCCTCTTCTCCAGGCTAAGCAACCCCAGCTCCCTCAGCCTCTCCTCACAGGGCTGTGCTCCAAGGGAAAAGGGTGAATAAAAATGTGACCAAGGGCAGGCCCAGCTGGCAGAGGATGCTCTGGGTGCAAGGTGGATTTGCTCTGGGTGCAGCCCATAGGGGTCAGGAGCAGCATGGGGCAGGCCCCAGCAGGTGCTTACAGCAAGAGCAGGAGCAGCAAGAGGTCTGTTGGGCAGGGGAGGGCAGGAGAAGAGAGGGAGACAGGGGATGGCTTCCCCTTGGTGGGCAGGGAGTGGAATAGAGTTTGGCCTGGGGACCCATCCCCCTGGCAGGGGGGACCAAGTCTCTGCCCACCTGGGTCAGGTTTCTTTGTCTGCCTGGGACTAGGTTCTTTTCAGCCCAGCCCCTCCTGGGCTGGGTGCAGCCTGGCACCCCGTCTGTCTGCTCTCTCACTGCTCCTGAGCCTGCTTCCTTCCTGCTCCAGGCACACTGCACACCCTGCTGCACTCAGGGCTGATGTCTCTTCCAATTGTCAGACGCCTCCAGCAGTGAATTAATGCTCCAGATAAAGAGCTGCTTCTGAGCCCAGGGAAGGTGCTCCGACACAGCTGGCACATTGCCAGGGACAGAGCCAGAGTGACTGCACTGGGGGCAGCCAGAGCAGGCAGACAACTGAGCCTGCTTGGTTAATTGCAGATCATAGTGATTTAAGAGCTCAGAACCTGCCCCTGCCTCAGTCTGAAGGCAGAATTTACCTGGCATAAAGAGTGGAGACTGAAGTGAGAGGTGGAATGTGTTGAAACATACTTAGTCTTCATTCACAGCATCAGAGAATGGTTTTGGCTGGAAGGGACCTCAAAGCTCCTCCAGCTCCAGCCCCCTGCCATGGGCAGGGACCCCCTCCCACCAGCACAGGCTGCTCAAGGCCTCATCCAGCCTGGCCTTCAACACCTCCAGGCAGGAGGCAGCCACAGCCTCCCTGGGCAGCCTGGGAGGTTTCCCTGAGGTCTTATGAAGTGTTTTTTACACTGATTTATCACCAGGACCTGCTGGGAAAACCTCCAGAAATGCTTGCACAACTGGAGGAGGAGCAGCAAAGAGTTCCTTGGAAAGAAAGCCATGGAGAGTCAGGGCTTTGGGTGCCCCCCTGATTTTTAAGCACTCCTCCTTAGTGCTGGCCTTGTGCCAACAGCAGCTCCCAGGGGAAGCTTCACTTCTGAGGCTTTGTAACTTTCTATGTAAATCACTTTGGAGAGAAAATTCCTCCCAAGGCATTTCTGTCCCAACTGCAAACCTGATGTCCTGATCTGAGAGCAAACCAACCAAGCCACAACTCATAAATGGGATCATCCCCAGAGAGCCACTGACCTCTGAGCCCCAGCAAGCCCAGCCACAGAATGAGAGAGGCTGGAAGGGACCTCCAGAGATCACCCAGCCCAAGCCCTGCCAGAGCAGGGTCACCCAGGGCAGGGCACACAGAACACAGCCAGGGGGAATGGAAAGGCTCCAGAGCAGGAGACTCCACAACCTCTCTGGGCAGCCTGCTCCAGGGCTCAGCAGCCTCACAAAGTTTTTCCCAGGGACTAGTCTGAACCTGAATGTCTCCAAGGAGTGGGCAGCCACAGCCTCCCTGGGCAGCCTGTGCCAGAGTCTCCCCAGCCTCACTCTCAACAGTTTCTTCCTCATCTCCACTCTCAGTCTCTCCTCTCCCAGCTCAAAGCCATTGTTCCTCAGCCTGGCACTCCCAGCCCTTGTCACAAGTCCCTCCCCAGCTCTCCTGGAGCCCTTCAGGTCCTGGCAGGCTGCTCTGAGCTCTCCCTGGAGCCTTCTCTTCTCCAGGCTGCACAGCCCCAACTCTCCCAGCCTGGCCCCACAGGGGAGGTTCTGCAGCCTCTGCTCATCTTGGTGGCCTCCTCTGGACCATCTCAATCAGGTCCATGCCTCTCTTATGTTGAGGGCCCAGAGCTGGACACAGCACTGCAGGTGAGGGCTCCTCAGATGAAAGAGGTGACAAGAGAGCACTTGGCACTGCTGTGTGCATCCCCACAGGGTAGGAGGGCATGTGAGGGTGCAGCTGTAGGGTGTTGGTCCCCACACCATGGAGACTGAGCTCTTCATGGTTATGGTCTCCCCCCTGGGCACACAGCTTTATTTCTGGCCTTGGGGCAGCAGGAGGAGAGCAGCAGGACAAACACAGGAGGTGTGTCTGGGGACAGGACCTCCAAAGCATGCTGAGGTTGGAAAGCTTTGCATAGAAGCACATTCCTCATGCAGCTGGAGGATAATTTAGGCTGGAAGAGACTTTAGGGAAGTTGTTTAGTCCACCCCCATGCTCAGTGCAGGACTAACTTCAAAGCTGGATCAGGTGTCTAATCAGATTACCCTCAGGTAGTGCCCAGCTGTGTTTTGAGCATGCCCAAGGATGGAGCTTCTGCAGTCTCTGTGACCCACGGCTCTTGGCTGACCACCCTCAGTCTGAATTCTCTTTTCACCCCTACTTTATGCTTGGTTTTCTTAAATCAGTCACTGTGATGTTGCTTCTTATTGGTTTGGTGTGCAGCTCTTTGAAGCCTTCTCTGCTCTGGGGAAACCTCACCTGCAGGGCTGGGGACAGCTGTGGGACTCTAACACAAGAGAGACCTGGAGCTGATGGAAAAGATTCAGAGAAGGCCACAAAGATGCCCAGAGGGCTGGAGCAGCTCTGCTGTGGGCACAGGATGGGAGAGTTGGGGCTGTGCAGCCTGGAGAAGAGAAGGCTCCAGGCAGACCTCAGAGCTGCAGTTCAGTATCTGCAGGGGAGCTGCAGGCAGCTGGGGAGGGACTGTTCAGAAGGGGCTGTGGGGATAGGACAAGGGACAAGGGTTTGAAAGTGGAGCAGGGCAGAGGTAGGTTGGCCATCAGGAGGAAGCTCTGCAGAGGGAGGGTGGTGAGACACTGGCACAGGCTGCCCAGGGAGGTGCTTGAGGCTCCATCCCTGGAGCCATCCAAGCTCAGCCTGGCTGTGTCCCTGTGCAGCCTGCTCTGGCTGGAGCTGTCCCTGCTGCCTGCAGGGCTTGGACAAGATGCCCTTGGGGCTGCCTTCCAGCCCAATGCAATCTGCAGCTCTGCTTCAGGCCTGCAGACAGCCAATATGTCCCCACTCAATGCTTTTCTCTGGGCTGAAGCAAACCTAATACTTATCTGCTTCAGCTCCAGTCCCCTTGGTGGTCTCTGTTGGCCTTGCTGCATTCTCACCATTTAAAACAGCCCAGGGATGCCTCTTGGTACTGCTACAGAAAAGAGAAAGATGAGTTACAAATATCTGAGGGCTGGGGGTCAGGAGGGAGGGGACAGGGACAGGCTCTGCTCAGCTGCACCCTGGGATAGGACAAGGGGCAGGGGATGGAAACTGCAGCACAGGAGGTTCCACCTCAACAGGAGGAGGAACTTCTGCACTGTGAGGCTCCCAGAGGCCTGGAGCAGGCTGCCCAGAGAGGTTGTGGAGTCTCCTGCTCTGGAGCCTTCCCAGCCCTGTCTGGATGTGTTCCTGTGTGACCTGTGCTGGATTCTATGCTCCTGCTCTGCCAGGGGCTTGGGCTAGAAGCTCTCCAGAGGTCCCTTCCAACCCCTGACATCCTGTGAGCTGTGATCCTGTGAGTTGCAAGAGCCTAAAGCACAGAGTCCTGTAAACATAACAGCAGAGTTTTATTCAGGCACTAAAACAAAAGGGCTCTTGCAAGGCTGTCAGGAAAAGAAGCTTTGTAGTTTCAAGCAACCTTCTGTTCCAAAGAGAAATGGAAATGATCTGGCAAGGCCTTGAAAAAAGTAAATGAGTGAAGATGCAAATAGCAGGAAATGTGGAGTTTAGAGTGAAGAATGAAGCCTTAAATCTGCCTCCTTGAGCTTAAACTCTGCAGCTGATTATAATTTAAAATTATTTGACATTTCTTAAAGGGCTTTGGTGGAGCTGCAGGGATTTACGTCAGTGCTCTGCTCCCAGCGCTGGGAGCTCTCCCCCACTGCTTTCTCCTCCAAAGCAGCAGCTCAGTGTACTCCACTTCAGCTTTATGGAGGTCTAACAGCCAGCCTGTGGCTGAAGGAGAATTGTGGACTGAAAGAGATGATTGATCTTTAACAGCTTGTTCCCTTCCCTCTGCTCCTGAATGAAATGTGAATGAGACCCAGAATTGAATGTGCAGCTTCATGGAGTGCCCTGGGCTGGAAGGCAGCCCCAAGGGCATCTTGTCCAACCCCTGCAGGCAGCAGGGACAGCTCCAGCCAGAGCAGGCTGCACAGGGACACAGCCAGGCTGAGCTTGGATGGCTCCAGGGATGGAGCCTCAAGCACCTCCCTGGGCAGCCTGTGCCAGTGTCTCACCACCCTCCCTGTGCAGAGCTTCCTCCTGATGGCCAACCTACCTCTGCCCTGCTCCAGTTCCAAACCCTTGTCCCTTGTCCTGTCCCCACAGCCCCTTCTGAACAGTCCCTCCCCAGCTGCCTGCAGCTCCCCTGCAGATAGTGAACTGCAGCTCTGAGGTCTCCCTGGAGCCTTCTCTTCTCCAGGCTGCACAGCCCCAGCTCTCCCAGCCTGTCCCCATAGCAGAGCTGCTCCAGCCCTCTGTGGCCTTCTCCTCTCAACCTGATTCAGCAGCTCCAGGTCGTTCCTGTGTTGATGGCTCCACAGCTGTCCCCAGCCCTGCAGGTGAGGCCTCCCCAGAGCAGAGCAGAGGGGCAGGATCCTCTCTCCAGCTCTGGCCACACTGCTTTGGGTGCAGCCCAGGCTGCCCTTGGCCTTCTGTGCTGCCAGTGCCCATTGCTGGCTCCTGCCCAGCTTCTCCCCCCCCAGCACCCCCAAGGCCTTCTCTGCAGGGCTGCTCTCAATCTCTCTACCCCCAGCCTGGGTTGATCTCTAATGCAAATTTTGGTTCAGCAGGAAACATCTCTCTCTTGCCCACCCGTAGCCTCTGTGCCTTGCAGAGCCACTGGAGGTGGTTTGTTTCTCTTGCAGGAGGGAATTGCTCAGAGTCATCAGTTTTGATTCTTAACTACTTTGGGTTTTGGCAGCAGGACTCACCAGGAACTGATGCATTGCTCTTCTGCCCAAGCCTGCCTGAGACTCAGATGCTGTCTGGGGGGCTAAATTTACAATCCTTGGCCCCTCAATTTAAAATGCATATCGTTAACTCTCAGGCTGTGAGTCCCAGAGAGTCATTAAATGACTTAGGAGAGCACAAGAGCTCAGCCCAGGAAAAGCAGGATCCTAGCTGGGGCCCAGGGAAACTCTCAAGTTCTCATCAGGGGGTCAGGGGTTCTCAGTGGGTGTCTGATTTTCTCCAGGAAAAAAGAACTGTTCTGAGCTTGGAAGGGAAAAACAAAACCCTAGAGATGAATGCATTTAATTCAAAGGGGAGGGGGGGGAAATCAGTATTTATTGCTTGGAAGGTTTGGTTGATGTTCAGGTCAGCAGGGTAATGGTGGTAAACACTCCCTAAGGCCTGGGGATCCCCCAGTGCCCCAGCAGGACAGGCTCATGAACCACCACAGCTTTTGTTTCCTTCTGACTTAACCTCCTGGAATATCTGAGACCTCAGCACACCAATCTCTGCCTTTAAATAATTCATTTGCTCTTCAGAGAAAGGAAACAAAACTGTTCCTCTGGCTTCACTTCATTCTAAACAGAGACTGCAGGGGGAGAATGTGCCCAAAGAACTCAGGGAGACACAGAATGGGTTGGGTTGGAAGGGACCTTCAGGATCATCCAGCTCCAGCCCCCTGCCATGGGCAGGGACCCCCTCCCACCAGCACAGGCTGCTCAAGGCCTCATCCAGCCTGGCCTTCAACACCTCCAGGCAGGAGGCAGCCACAGCCTCCCTGGGCAGCCTGTGCCAGAGTCTCCCCAGCCTCACTCTCAACAATTTCTTCCTCATCTCCAGGCTCAATCTCCCCCCTCCCAGCTCAAAGCCATTGTTCCTCAGCCTGGCACTCCCAGCCCTTGTCACAAGTCCCTCCCCAGCTCTCCTGGAGCCCTTCAGGTCCTGGCAGGCTGCTCTGAGGTCTCCCTGGAGCCTTCTCTTCTCCAGGCTGCACAGCCCCAACTCTCCCAGCCTGGCCCCACAGGGGAGGTTCTGCAGCCTCTGCTCATCTTGGTGGCCTCCTCTGGAGCCTCTCCAGCAGCTCCAGGTCCTTCTTGTGCTGGGGGCCCAGAGCTGGAGGCAGTGCTGCAGGTGGGGGCTGAGCAGAGCAGAGCAGAGGGGCAGAATCCCCTCCCTGTGCTGCTGCTCTCCCTGCTCTGGCTGCAGCCCAGACTGCCCTTGGCCTTCTGTGCTGCCAGTGCCCAGTGCTGGCTCCTGCCCAGCCCCCCACTCACCCCAGCACCCCCAAGACCTTCTCTGCAGGGCTGCTCTCAATCTCTCCACCCCCAGCCTGGGTTGGTACTGAGGGTTGCCCTGACCCAGGGGCAGAACCTTGCCTGAGGACCTCCTGAGTTTCTCCTCAGCCTCTTCTCCCATCCCTCAGTCTGATTCACCACGGCACTCAGCTTGGTACCATGCAGAATGCTTCCTCTGTTGCTTTTTCAGGCAGCTGAGATGGGCTGAGGGGGGAAGTGGAAGAGAAGCGTGGAGGTTTTTAAAACTATTTTGATTTTGGTGGGGTTTTTTTTAACCATTATAGTCTTGGATCAGTTCCAGCCCACTTTTGGAAGTCCTCTTTAATCTGATGTCCTCTGCAAGGTGTTCCTGCTGCTAGGCATCCTGCTGCTATTCTGGGATGAAAAACAATGTGGTTTTTTCCAGGCAGAGAAAGCTGAAAATAGATGAGTAAATAAAAGCAATGTGGAAGGAAAGAAATGGAGGTCAGTGAGGCTGGATAAGGACAGCCCAGAAGTTTTCACAGGACTGTGGTAGAATGGAGCCAGAAGCATTGGCTCAGACCCAGGAGTCACCTCTCCTCGTGTACTGTGTTCCTTTCTGAGCTGCGAGGCCAAGGCCCAGCAGGTGCTTCTGCCAAACCTGCTGGTGGCAGCCTTCAGGGAAGGTCCAAGCAAGCGGTGATGTTCTGCTCCGTGTCAAAGGTTCTGCCTTCCTCCCTTTCCTGGCTGCAGGGCCTGGTGGCTGGTGGCAGGAAGAACACAGGTTGCCAGGGGCAAGGTGGCAGAGGGCAATGCTGACAGCTTTGGTCTGTCTACAGCTGGGATTTGGGGGCAAGCAGAGCCCCTGCCGGTGCCAGCAGTTCTCTTCTCCACCTCTCTCCTCCATATGTTCCCAGGCTATTCCGGGGCACTGCCTCTCACAAGTGAACCTGCAAAAGGCTTTCTTTAGCTGGGTTTGTGATTTCCTTTTCTTTTCCTGGCTCTCTGTTGGAACAAAAATAGTCATGGCTCCTTCCATGACTCATTGCAAGGAACAGAGAGGTGAATGGGCCAAGGTTTGAAAGCAGGCATCACAATTCCTGCTGGAAGCAAAGATGGGCTGGGAAGAGGCAGTTTTACAGGAGAGGAGAGGAGAGGAGAGGAGAGGAGAGGAGAGGAGAGGAGAGGAGAGGAGAGGAGAGGAGAGGAGAGGAGAGGAGAGGAGAGGA